>NW_004443956.1:13788004-13801136 GCF_000243295.1 Trichechus manatus latirostris | reverse complement strand
GAAAGGAGCGAGTAGGGAAAAAGATAAATCATAAGTTAAGAAGTGACCTTGGTCTCTAGCCTGGCTCCCTCCAATCAGCCCAATTGGACCCATCTATCTAAAAATTCCAGTTCATTATGTCCTACTCTGTACCCCAGTAAGAAAGGCCCACAGACCTTCTTATGTGCCCAGCATACTCTCTTCCCTCTAAGTTCCTACATGTGTTAGTCTTGAAATGTGCAGACTCACAATGATCCTTGTCTTTAAAACCCTTCTGAAAGCTCCAGCCCCCATCCATGTTGTAGCGCAAACAGCATTTCCCCCAATAACTATGTGGTAAACTTTTCTGTGGAGGTGGGCTGTTGTCTCAGGAGACTCCTCAGCTAGCTGTAGTTTGAGAGACTCCCACTAGAAATCAATGGCTCAATATCTTAAAATGGGGGAGAGTATCATGGGCCTAGGGCTTGGGTTGGGGGGTTGCAGGCAGGAGGGAGAATGTGGTGATACATGTCAGGTAGAGGGCTTTCACTTGATGATATTCAAGGTTGACACCGAATTTGACAGTCCATGTGCTGATTGCTTCTATTCTAAACCAGCATTTAGTTCATTGAACTTAGGACAAGACAAAGGAGTTGGTAAGCAATGCTAAAATGTGAATATTTTAGGGGGAAGAGAAATGTTCTTGCTTTTTTTCATCTTTAGGTGCCCCTTCATGACATCTGTCTGAACTATTAAATGCCACTGGGTACTGAGCCCTGTGCTGGCTACAGCAGGGGTGCAGAGAAACCATCTATAGTCCCCAACTGAGAGCAGCTGACAGCTACAGACAGTGTTTTGAGAAATCAGACACATGAAGGGAGGTTGATGGAGGTGATACATGAGTGCTTGGGGGAATACTTCTAAAGGGAAAAAGACATTGTCCAAGGCAAGTTTGTTGGTATGAATTCCATGAATGGATTTGGCCAAATGAGGCCAGTTTCCTTGGATAATGAATATGAAAATTGCTTTTGGTAGACGTTAATCAGTGGCCCTTTGAATGAATGATCAGTTTTGTCTTCAATTAATCAAAGATGAGGAAACTTTGGTTCTGATTTGACAAAAATATCTGCCAGATGACAATACTCCAAAGATGAGAATTATATAAACTCTAGGGCCCTAGATGAGTTATTCAAAGTATTATTGATTTAGTGAGAAACAGTCTGTTTGGAGACTTTGATGTTGGTAGGATGATATAATCCAAAAATGATGCAGCTGGGATAGGAGGAGGATATGGAATGTGTGGCTAATTGCCTTCAAGAACAACTGCCTCCTTTGCCATGACACTGGAAGAACTGGATGGCACCCTACTACCATTACTGAACATTTTGATCAAAGATTCCATAGAAAAATCCCAATCAAAAGGGGAAAAATGCAGAACAGAATTTCAAATTCTCATGACCTCTAGACTTTCTGGAGCCATGGAGGCTGGATGAACCCCTGAAACTATTGTCCTGAGATAATCTTTAAACCTTGGACCAAAAACATCCCCTGAAGTCATCTTAATACCAAACAATAGTTTAGCTTAACTAGTGAAAAAAGTCTGCCTTGAGCATTATACTCTTTTGATAACTATCTATATGGGATTAAGTTGACAGCAGCAACTTGAAAGATTGTGTGGGTTTATGTTAATGAGGGAGGAAAAACTCAGAAAAGGAGGGTGAGAATGGTTGCACAACTCGAAGAATGTAATCAATGTCACTAAATTGTACATGTAGAAACTTAAAAACAAACAAATGATTGCAGCCATAAATCGACAGGGAACTTGCAGAGTTGAAGCTGGATTCAGAAGAGGACATAGAACAAAAGATATCATCGCTGATGTCTGATGGATTTTGGCCTAAAGCAGAGAATACCAGAAAGATGTTAATCTGTGTTTCATTGGCTGTGCAAAGGCATTCAATTACATGGATCATAGCAAATTATAGATAATATTACAAAGAATGGGAATTCTAGAACACTTAATTCTCCTTTATGGAACATGTACATGGATCAAGAGGCAGTCATTTGAATAGAACAGGGAACACTGCATGGTTGAAAATTGGAAAAGGTGTGCGGCAGGGTTGTATACTTTCACCTTACTTATTAAATCTATATGCTGAGCAAATAATCTGAAAAACTGGACTACATGAAGAAGAACGCAGCATCAGAACTGGAGGAAGACTAATTAACAACCTGTGATATGCAGATGACACAACTTTGCTTGCCGAAAAATGAAGACAGTGTGAAGCACTTACTGATGAAAGTCAAAGACTACAGCCTTCAGTATGGATTATTCCTACAAGTGAAGAAAACAAAAATCCTCACAACTGGACCAATAAACAACACCATAATAAATGGAGAAAAATTGAAATTGTTAAGGATTTCATTCTACTTGGATCAACAATCAATGTTCATGGAAGCAGCAGTTAAGAAACCAAATGGCATATTCCATTGGATAAATCTGCCGCAAACGACCTCTTTAAAGTTTTTAGATAACAAAGATGTCACTTTGATGACTAAGGTATGCCTGACTCAAGACAGGGTCTTTTCAATTGCCTCATACGCATGTGAAAGCTGGACAACGAAAAAGGAAGACGGAAGAAGAACTGATGCATTCTAATTATGTTGGCAAAGAATATTGAATATACCATGGACCATTAGAGAATGAACAAATCAGCCTTAGAAGAAATACAACCAGTATTCTCCTTAGAAGTGGGGATGGCAAAACTTTGGCTCACTTACTTTGGACACATCATCGGGAAAGACTAATCGCTAGAAAAAGACGTCATATTTGGTAAAGTGGAGGGTCAGCAAAAATGAGGGAAACCTTCAATGAGATGGATTGACACAATAGCCACGACAATGGACTCAAATATACCATGAAGATGGCATAGGACCAGGCAATGTTTCATCTGGTTATACATAAAGTTGCCATAAGTTGGTGCTGACTCAATGGCAACTAAAAAAGGATGACAAATAGTTTGGTTCATATGCCAAATAATAATCTCTTTAAGCAGCACTTTGAGAAATCAGCAAATGAAGGGAAATGGATGGGCATGATATGTTGTAAGTGCTCTGGGATTGTCATGGATTGAATTGTGTCCCCCCAAAAATGTGTGTAGCACCTTGGCTAGGTCATGATTCCCAGTATTGTATGATTGTGTCATCTCATGTGATTTCCTTACATGTTGTAAACTCTACCACTATGATGAGATTATATGTGATCTCCTCATGTGTTATAAATTCTATCACTGTGATCAGGTTATACTGATGAGGTTGACAAGATTAGTGTCTTAATGCAATCTCTTTTGAGATATAAAAGAGAGAAGTGAGCACAGACACATGGGAACCTCATACCACCAAGAAAGCAGTGCCGGGAGCGGAGCGCGTCCTTTGGACCTGAGGTTCCTGCACAGAGAAGCTCCCAGACCAAAGAAAGATTGATGACATGGACCTTCCTCCAAAGCCGTTGGAGAAAACGTTCCCCTGGAGCTGATGCCCTGAGTTTGGACTTGTAGCCTACTGGACTGTGAGAGAATAAACTTGTCTTTGTTAAAACCATCCACTTGTGGTATTTCTGTTAGAGCAGCACCAGATGACTGAGACAGGGATTTATTCCCAAAATGAAGTGTATTGAGAGCAAGTCAACACTTTCAGCTTCTGAGAGCTAGGCTGGTGGAACACAGCCAAACAAGATCTAAACAAACCTGATGGGTCTTCTGCTGCTTTGATCATTTGGTTACTTTTCTCTGATATGAAGAAATCTCAGAGGAAGCTTGGATGAATTTCCATCCTCCACTGAGATTTTCCAAAATAATCACATCATCGTGGTTCTTGACAATCCTCAAGCTTTCACTCAAAATAATACAATATGCAAGTTGAAAGAGACCTTAGGGACCATTTAGTCCTCACCCTGGTCATTTTGAAGAAAGCAAGGGGTCATTAAAAAGACAGGAAAGAAAGAAAAGATGAAAATGGATGTCAAAAGAGACTCTGAAACTTGCTCTTGAACGTAGTGTTATGGATTGAATTGTGTCCCCCAGAAATATATGTATCAATTTGGCTAGGCCATGATTCCCAGCATTGTGTGATTGTCCAACATTTTGTCATCTGATGTGATATTCCTATGTGTTGTAAATCCGATCTCTACAATGTTAATGAGATGGGATTAGTGGCAGTTATGTCAATGAGGCAGGACTCAGTCTACAAGATTGGATTGTGTCTTGAGCCAATCTCTTCTGAGATATAAAAGAGAGAAGCAAGCAGAGAGACATGGGGATCTCATACTACCAAGAAAGCAGCACCGGAAGCAGAGCACATCCTTTGGACCCAGGGTTCCTGCACGGAGAAGCTCGTAGACCAGGGGAAGATTGATGACAAGGACCTTCCTCCAGAACCGACAGAGCGAGAAAGCCTTCCCCTGGAACTGGCACCCTGAATTCGGACTTCTAGCCTACTAGACTGTGAGAGAATAAATTTCTGTTTGTTAAAGCCATCCACTTGTGGTATTTCTGTTACAGCAGCACTAGATAACTAAGTAGCTAAAGCAAAAGAAAGAAATGATGAAGTAAAAGAAGTGAACAGAAGATTTCAAAGGTCAGCTCAAGAAGACAAAGTAAAGTATTGTAATGAAATGTACAAAAACCTGGAGATAGAAAACCAAAAAGGGAGAACGAGCTTGGCATTTCTGAAGCTGAAAGAACTGAAGAAAAAATTCAAGCCTTGAGTTACAATATTGAAGGATTCTAAGGGGAAAATATTAGACAACATCGGAAGCATCAAAAGAAGGTGGAAGGAATACACAGAGTCACTGTACCAAAAAGAATTGGTTGACATTCAACCATTCAGGAGGTAGTATATAATCAAGAACCGATGGTACTGAAGGAAGAGGTCCAAGCTGCACTGAAGGCAATGGCGAAAAACAAGGCTCCAGGAATTGACGGAATACCAATTGAGATGTTTCAACAAAATGGATGCAGTGCTGGAGGTGCTCACTCATCTATCTCACAAAATTTGGAAGACAGCTACCTGGCCAACTGACTGGAAGAGATCTATATTTGTGCCCATTCCAAAGAAAGGTGATCCACCAGAAGGCGGAAATTATTGAACAATATCATTAATATCACACACAAGTAAAATTTTGCTGAAGATGTTTCAAAAATGGTTTCAGCAGTACATCGACAGGGAACTGCCAGAAATTCAAGCCTGATTCAGAAGAGGATGTAGAACAAGGGATGTCATTGCTGATGTCAGATGGATCCTGGCTGAAAGCAGAGACTACCAAAAAGATGTTTACTTGTATTTTATTGACTATGCAAAGGCATTCAACTGTGTGGATCATAACAAATTATAGACAACATTGTGAAGAATGGGAATTCCAGAACACTTACTTGTGCTCATGAGGGACCTGTACAGAGACCAAGAGGCAGTTGTTCAAACAGAACAAGGGGATACTGCATGGTTTAAAGTCAGGAAACGTGTGCATCAGGGGTGTAACCTTTCACCACACGTATTCAGTCTGTATGCTGAGCAAATAATCAGAGAAGCTGGATTATATGAAGAACACGAAAGTCAAGATCGAAGGAAGACTCATTAATGACCTGCGATATGTGGGTGACACAACCTTGTTTGCTGAAAGTGAAGAGGACTTGAAGCACTTACTGATGAAGATCAAAGACTACAGCCTTCAGTATGGATTGCACCTCAACATAAATAAAAACAAAAGCCCACAGAACTGGACCAATAAGCAACATCATGATAAATGGAGAAACTATTGAAGTTGTCAAGGATTTCATTTTACTTGAATCCACAAAGCCCAAGGAAGCAACAGTCAAGAAATCAAAAGGCATTGCATTAGGCAAATCTGCTGCAAAAGATCTCTTTGAAGTGTTAAAAAGCAAAGATGTCACTTTAAGGACTAAAGTGCACTTGACCCAAACCATGGTGTTTCCAATCACCTCACATGCATGTGAAAGGTGGACAATGAATACAGAAGACTGAAGAAAAATTGATGCCTTTGAATTATGGTGTTGACAAAGAGTATTGTCTATATTATAAACTACCAAAAGACAGAAAAAATTTGTTTTGGATGAAGTACAGCCAACATGCTCTTTAAAAGCACATACGACAAAACTTCATCTTGCGCTTTAGGTATTGCGCTATAAGAGCTGTAGATAAGGATGGACATTTGTGAAGAAGTCTGTTCTTTGACACTTTACAAGCCTTGCAGAAGCAAGGCCTCAAAAAATTAGTTAATAACTCAGATTTGTTCCTCTCCACGGAAATCTTTAGTAAAAGGCGAAAGATTTATGCGATCTGAAGAGAAACCAGAGTATGTTTAGTGTTTGTGGCATACAGTGGGCGAGTAGCTGGAACTCCTAGATCACCAATGGTAACAATATACCAAAACAATTGGTGACTTCTGCTTTTATCCCAGACAATTCTGTAAGAATAGTCTTATTTTGGGTGAAAAAAAGGTAGAAGGAAAAAAAGCAACACTAGTAGTTTTAAAGTAGGAACTTGCTCTGTGTGCAGTGTATTGTGGGTATGCAAATGAATCGCTGAGTCACCAACCTGAGGTTTCCAGAAATACCTCAAATAGTTCATTAATTTTCATGCTAGGTCTGTGGCTAACCACCAGGGGGCAGAGCGGAGGCCAGATTTACAGGGATAATGGATTTGCTGGATCTGACCAGAAAAAGTCTGTTTTATAATTGGCACTCCAAGTAAAACTTTTGTTTGAATTTAAAAAAAAAAAAAAAGACTTGAAAATAATTGTCTTCATTTGTTCATTCAACAACAGTGTATCTGAACCCTATGACCCTGTGTCAAACCTTGTGCTGCACCCTAGGGAACAGGTACGTGTGATGAGTGCTGTTAACAGAATGTTTGGTAACACATGGGCTGAACATGACAAGATCCATAGAACATAGCAGGAACATAGAACACAGGGTGGTGAGGGCATTCAGGCAGACAGGCAGTATAGCAGTGTGAGCCCGAGGGGTGAGAGGGCAAGTGGCTAAATGTGCCTTCAGTGTCTAGCTAAGAGCTTGGATTTCCCTGGAGGGCAACGGGGAGTCCTTAAAGAGTTTTAAACCAGAACAATCTGATGGGATTAGTGTTTCAAAGCAGCATCAGGATCACCTGGTTTGTTGTTGTTAGCTGCCGCTGGGTAGGCCCCAGACTCGTGGTGACCCCATACACAACAGGACAAAACACTGCCTGGTCCTGAGCCAGCCCCATGATCACTTGCCGATAGGACCATTGTGATCCATAGGTTATCATTGGCTGATTTTTGGAAGTAGATCATTAGGCCTTTCTTCCTAGTCTGTCTTAGTCTGGAAGCTACGCTGAAACCTGGTCAGTATCATAGCAATACGCAAGCCTCCAACGAAAGACAGGTGGTGGCTGCATGTGGGGTGCCCTTGCCAGGAACTGAATCTGGGTCTTCTGCACGGAGGGAGAGAATTCTACCACTGAATCACTAATGCCCCCCATTGCCTGTGTACTTGCTAAAAGTGAGAATTCTTGGTCCCCACTCCAGATGTACTGAATCAGTGGTGGGACCCAGCAATCTGAGTTTTACCAAGTCCTCCAAGTGATTCAGATTCAGGATATGTTGAGAACCATTGCTGGACTACCCTTCTGGCTAAAGTATAGAGGATTATGGAGAGCAAGAAGTTTGGAGACAACTTAGGAAGGTGAGCAGTAAAACCAGACGGACATAAATGGTGGCCTGGACCAAAGGACGACCTGGGTTGCACAGGGAAAGCATGTGAAGGGAGAGATAAAAAAAGTCTAGGATAGGTCCCTGTAAACGAAGGATGCAGAAGGGGGAGCATGTGAAGAAAATTAGGAAGGAGATACCAGGGAGGCAGGAGGAAAGCCAGACCGCACAGAAACCAAGGGCAGAAAAGAAGTTTCAAGAAGGCAGCGTTCAGTTGTGTCATGTGTCGATGAGAGGGCAAGGAAAACGGCCGCTGCCGAGTCCGCTGGAGTCAACAACAGAGAATTCACGGGTGACCTTGGCCAGAGCTGTTTCCAGAGTGGGAGGTGATGGACGCCCAGCTCCAGGGAGTTGATGAGTGAGTGAGGGGAATATGGAGAATGGAGGCAAGAAGTGTAGGCAACTCTGTCAAAGAAAAGTTTGACTCAAGATGGAAGAGAAAGTATAACTAGAAGGGCATAGGGTTAAAGGTGGCCTTTTCTTTTTTTCTTTTGTTACTATTACATGAGTGTTGAACATGTTTAAACCGATCAGAAGGAGCCATAAGGGTGGGGGAAAGGAAATAAGTGATAGCTCGGGGATGGGGGAGGCGGGAAAGGGGGAGATGCTGCCTGTTTTAGGTAAGAGGAAGAACCTCGACTCCATGGTGACAGGAGGGAAGAAGGAGAAGGAGGTGTGCAGGTAACAGCTCCACCACAATGACAATCGCTTTGGAGCCTTTCCTCCAACCTGTCATCCGCCTTCCTGCAGTCCTCAGTGTCTGCTCTGTGGCAGCTAAACTCTAGAGAAAATCAGACCACTGAGGCAAACCTCTGATGAGGGCCTCAATATTATGTACTTGATGTGTGTCTGGTTGACTCCACTTCCCACGTTTTGTACCTTCTTCTCTCGCCGGAACACTCCTACACCTCCCGCCCCACTCTCACTCCCAGCCTACGACTTCAAAAGATTTCACTGAGAAAGCAAAAGCTATTTCCCCTATCTGTTTTAAACATAAATAAAACCACCTTTGTAAGACAGCCTTTGAATCTTCCCTCCCCCATCTCATTTGTGTGTGTGTTCTCCCTCTCTCTCTCAGTGACCACTATTCTGAAGTGGGTGTGTCCTCCATCCACAAACAACACTGGTCTTGTGTTTTTTTAATTTATGTAAATAATATCATGGAGTCCCTGAGTGGCACAGTTAAGTGCTTGGCTACTAACCAAAACGTTGGTGGTTTAAATCAACTCAGAAGCACCTTGGAAGAAAGGCCTTGCAATCTACTTCAGAAAGATCACAGCCATTAGAAACCCTATAGAGCACGTGGGATCACCATGAGTGAGAATCTACTTGATGGCAACTGGTTACTGGTTAAATAATATCATACCTTATCCACAACATTTACGTTTTCAAGATTTATTTCTGTTGATGTCTATAGATCTAGTTCTAGTTCATCTATTTTATCTGCTGTATAATATTCCATTGGTTGAGTACACTACAATGCCTGGGATGTAAAAACCTCTGGGATGCTAAACAAAGGGATGGTATATTGACATTGGTATAAAAAAAACTCTACAATTCACATATATTTATATGAACAAGTTTTCTCAGATCTTTCATTCATAAAAAGAAAAAATAGAGATAGAATTAATGGATGAACTCTGTCTCAATCTAGGTGAGCCAATGGAAAAATAAAATAGCTTGTCTGTGTCATTGATAGATGCATTTCCAACAAGTTTGTACCTTTTAGGTTGAAAATTCTTTGTTATTTTGATCAACCATGTACAAAAAATAATTGCAGTAATAATTAAATCCAGGAAATATATCTTACCACTCAGAGACTTAGGGTTACAAGAAATCTTTTTAAAGATAGACACATGTGAGCATCTTTTCATGTTTATTGGCAATTCCAGTTTACTGTTCTGAAAACAACCTATTCAGATCTTTTGCCCATTTAAAAACTGTTTCTTTTGTTTACTTATAGGAGTTCTTACATTTTAATTCTTGAAACGAAATCTTTGACAGTTATGTGTATTTATTTCTCATAGTCTGTCCGTTGTTTTTATCATAGAGAAGTTTTAAATTTTAATATATTTAATCCATCATTTTTCACTTTATAGTTTGTTTTCTAGATCAAAAAAATTTCCCCACTCTAATGTTATAACAGGAGCCCCGGTGGCGCAGTGGTTAAGAACCAAGCTGCTAACCAAACAGTCAGCAGTTCAAATCCACCAGCTGCTCCTTGGAAACCCTGTGGGGCAGTTCTACTCTGTCCTATAGGGTCACCATGAGTCAGAATCGACTCGACAGCAACAGGTTTGGTTTTTTTTTTTTTGGTTAATGTTGTAACAGGAGCCCTGGTGGCGCTGTGGTTAAGTGCTCAGCTGCTAACCAAAAGGTTGGTGGTTCCAACCCACCAGCCACTCTGCGAAAGAAAGATATGGCAGTGTGCTTCCATAAAGATTATAGCCCTTGGACCACATTAACCACGGCCTCCACTAGCCTGAGACCAGAAGAGCTACATGATGCCCGGCTACCACAACCAACCTCTCAGACTGGGACCACAAGAGTAGGTCATGAACAGAGTGGGAGAGAAATGTAGAACAAAATTCAAACTCATAAATAAGATCAGACTTACTGGTCTGATAGAGACTGGTGGAATCCCCAAAACTATGGTCCGTAGACACCCTTCAAACTTGGAACTGAAATCACTCCCGGAGATCACATTAGAGCCATAGAATAGACAGGCCTAGAAAATGAACAATAATACCAGTTAGGAATGTACACTTGAGGACAGTCAACTATATGCGACCTAAAGGGTAGCATTTGCCCAAAAGCAAAGTTCAGAAGGACGATAAGGGCAGGAAAGCGGGGCAAATGGAGCCTAGGGAGGAAGGGGGAAGTGCTGACACATTCAGAGGTTTGCAACCAATGTCACGAAGCAAGCTGTGTATAAATTGTTGATTGAGAAACTAATTTGCTCTTTTGTCTAAACCACAGTAAAATGTTAAAAAAAAAAATTACAGCCTTGGAAACACTGTGGGGACAGTTCTACTCTATCCTATAGGGTCTCTGAGTTGGAATCGACTCAGCAGCAAAGGGTTTTTGTTTGTTTGTTTTTTAATGTTATAACAAGGTCCCTAGGTGGTGCAAACGGTTTGCACTCGATTGTTAACCTAAACGTTGGTGGTTCAAACCCACCCAGAGGTACAGCTGAAGAAAAGGTCTGGGGATCTGCTTCTATTAAGCTTACAGCCAAGAAAACAGATACAAGAGGAAATGCTCACAATCACTGGCCATTAAAAAAAAAGAAAAAAACCAAACCCATTGCCGTCAAGTGGATTCCGACTCATAGTGACACTATAGAAAAATGCAAATCAAAACCACAATGAGACACCATCTCACCCCGGCATTACTGGCACAAATAAAAAAGACAGAAAATAACAAATGTTGGAGAGGCTGTGGGGAGATTGGAACCCATGCACTGTTGGTGGGAATGCAAAGTGTTACGACCATTTTGGAAAACAATATAGCACTTCCTTAGAAAGCTAGAAATAGAAATACCATATGATCCAGCAATTCCACTCCTAGGTATATGTCTTAGAGAAATAAGGGCTGTCACACAAATAGACATATGCATACCTATGTTCATTGCAGCATTGTTCACAATAGCAAAAAGATGGAAACAACTTAGATGCCCATCAACAGATGAATGAGTAAACAAACTATGGTACATACACACAATGGAGTATTACATAACATTAAAAAACAATGATGAATCTGCGAAACATCTCACAACATGCATGAATCTGGAGGGCATTATGCTGAGTGAAATAAGTAAGTCACAAAAGGACAAATATTGGAGGTGGGGCCAAGATGGCAGAGTAGTCAGATGCTTCCAGTGGACCCTCTTACAACAAAGACCCAAAATAACAAGTAAATTGATTATATATGGCAATTTGGGAGCCCTGAACATCAATGGCAGAGTTGAGGAACCAGACTGAGTGGCAGGGGGAGGGAGAGATGGTTCGGTAGCAGCAAGGAGTTGCCAGACCTCACCCAATGAGAGCCTGAGCCCTTCAGGCCTGATCAGCTCGGGGGTGACCAGTGAGGCAGGCGAGTGGCGGTGCTTGGGAGGTGCATTTTCTGCACCCGGAGAGACCCAGTGCCAGAGAGTCTACACGGCCACACAGAACAAGTGAGAAGCAGCCCTGGATAGGCAAAAGATAAGTACTTGCGTATGGCCTACCACATGGATCAGAAACACCACCCTTAGGGAAAAAAACTCTCTTCCATTTACCTCCCTGCTCCCTTCTCTGCACTGGGTCCCACACCAGCTTCAGCAATTGCCGAGCCCCCTGGGCCGGAAGTAGGATCCGTCACACGCCCGGAGCCATTCTCCCTGCCTTGGAGAGTGAACAAATTAACAAACGGGAATAAATAAACTGCCGGCTCCCCTAAGCCAGGAACCCAAGGTAGGCACAGCTCCTTTGCCTAGGCACAGGCATAAGGGATCCACGGGCTTTGAGTGCCTTTCCCCCTGCATAGACTCGTGTGGGCCCATCTCAGCAGCGTAGGCCCTCTTTACCACAGTACAACAAGTTATATACCTGAAGTCTAACTTCAACTGTTTCAGCTGTGAAGTGGCAGGTTCTTGACATCTGACACTGCTCTGCCCATTAAGCAGGGTCTTCACCTACCCACATCAGGGGCCTGAGGACTGGTGGCTCCACCCATGCCACCTAGCCACCTGTGATAGGGGCCCATGAATAAGAGGTGCCCCCCAGTCCTTACAGCCAACAGCATTAGGTGCTCACAGTCCAGCTGCAAAACCCACCCATCTACATGCTCTAGGGAACAGGGATACTCCTTCCTCCTGGACACTCAGGGGTGGCCGTCAGCCCCCTGCCTTGCTCAGAGTGTGTCCCCCTGCTGCAGCCAGATGCCTGTGCCTACACCAATCACCCATGCCTGTCTAGGACTGTAAGTGAGAGCCTGTACCACACAGTTGGTAGCTAGCTACCTGGGCACCTGAGCTGAATCCATACAGGAGGAGTGGGCAGACTCCTGAGCTCACACACCTAGTAACAGATCTAACCACCCGGTGACAGTACATTAGAGCTTCAAAAGTGCCAATAATCTAACTAGCTCATACAAGCAGCCTATTTGGGCATATCAAAACAAAACGAGAAGCTAGGACACAGTAAGCAAACATAAAATAAACAAGTATAATAACTTATTGATGGCTCCGAAACAACAGTCAATGTCAAATCACATAAAGAGGCAATCCATGATGGCTTCAGCAAGCTCCCAAAATAAAGAATCTAGAAATTTTGCAGAGGATGAAAATTTCTTGGAATTACTGGAGGCAGAATACAAAAGATTAATATACAGAACTCTTCAAGAAATTAGGAAGGAAATTAAGCAAAA
>NW_004443956.1:13783025-13787904 GCF_000243295.1 Trichechus manatus latirostris | reverse complement strand
CTGGGTTATAGAAGAAATTAAGGATAGAATAAAGAAATTCACAGAATCAAACTATGCATTGCACTGGGTAAATCTGCTGCAACAGATCTCTTAAAGTGTTAAAAAGCAAAGATGTCACTTTAAGGACTAAGGTGTGCCTGACCAAAGCCATGGTGTTTTCAACTACCTCATATGCATGTAAAAGCTGAACAGTGAGTAAGGAAGCCTGAAGAAGAATTGATGCCTTTGAATTGTGGTGTTGGTGAAGAATATTGAATATATCATGGACTGCCAAAAGAAGGAACAAATCTGTCTTGGAAGAAGTACAGCCAGAAAGTTCCTTAGAAGCAAGGTTGGCGAGACTTCATTTCACATACTTTGGACATGTTATCAGGAGGGACCAGTCCCTGGAGAAGGACATCATGCTTGGTAAAGCAGAGTCAATGAAAAAGAGGAAGACCCTCAACGAGATGGATTGACACAGTGACTGCAACAATGGGCTCAAGCATAACGACGATTGTGAGGATGGCACAGGATTGGGCATCTGTTGTTCTGTTGTATGTAGGGTATCACCACTTTCTCCTTTGTGCTGTGGACTTTCTGGAAGAGAGTTTGTACTTGTCAGCTGAGAGCAATGGGAATCTGATCTGGGGTCTAAAGAGCTCAACTCCCTTTCACTGACTAACTGAAACCCTGGGCCACTCTCTCCTTCTTCAATAGAACGAGAGCTGGATTTCAAGTTAAGGAGTATGTTTTCTTGGCACTAAAACACAGAGAAGTACATTTCGGATTCCTCTCTTCCCTTCTGTTAGTGTGAGGTCAGAGAGTATAACCCTAAATATCTACGCAGATACTCGATAACTCTTTTCCAAATATGAGAGTGAAATATAAAGGATTTTGTATTACCTTATTAACTGCATTTCAGATCGGTTGAAAAGATCAATTTCTTTCTTGCCTTTTTGTTTGGGTACATTTCTTTCAGCCTGATTAAGGGTACACATTCCACAAGTTTTATCAATCAACTCCTAAATATGTTTGCTGTTTTTGAAAAATGCTTGTGAACATGGAGGTAACTGCTCTTGGCCGTTCAAAGGAGCAGACGCTGAGGGGCAGGCTGGAACTCTCTAACCAGGCCTGAAACACCCTCATTACCTGGCCACAAAGTTTCCTGGGGGCCAGGCAAGAGTTTTTTCCTTCTGTCTGAGGTTGGGTTTCAGAGCCCTAAACTCCTCCTCCACTTCTCTGCCCAGTGAGCAGTGAAGCATCTTTCAAAACCCAGCTGAACTATGAAGTCTTTTTCCTGTTCCCCAATTCTCTTTCTCTCCTTACCTATCCTCCCCTCACACTCTCCACTTAACTCTTACCCCTCACTTTACGCCTCCCGTGATCATCTCGAGTGCCCCCTGGGTACCACACCCCACTTTGGAGACAACAGCACTGTGAGTTGTGTAAGGCTGGGGACCGTGAAGTTTTGTTTTTGTTTCCTATAGATACGTGCTTTATTTTTTTGATTATTTCTTTGTTATCTCTAAATATATTATCCCAAGGTCCCCAACTAAATGGGAAACATTTAAAAACATAGGTAATCTATCTCTTTTCTTCCTTCCTTTCTTCCTTCCCTCCTTCCTCTTTCTCTTCCCCTCCCTCTGTCTTTCTTTCCTTTTTCTTTGCCCTCCTCTTTCTCCTCCTGCTTTTTCCCCTTTTCAGAAACACTTCTCCCTGGACCCCAGTCTAGACCAGTAGCCTCTTTGCTCGGTGTCATTCTGGAATCTCCCCTCCCCATCCTCCTCGCTCTTCTTTCGTATGTTGGGTTTCCTATTTCCTGTATCCTAACAGCTACTTTTAAATTTATTCCCTTGTATTGGTGAATCATTTCTTCCAGAACATTGCTGGAAAAGCGTGATAAAGGTGAGGTAAAATTAGATAGTGCAAGTCTGAATGTCTTTGTTCATCTAGATATGAAATTCTTCGAGCCATTTTTCTTTGGAATTTGAAGGTCTTGCTCCAATAACTTGTAGCTCCCTGCTCCTCCCAGTCCCCAGTCCCATATTCTGGGATCCTTTGACCTTTGATTAGTGTCTCTTTGAGGGTGTGAGGAAAAGGGACGCACTAAGCTAATTCAGAGGCATTGCATTGGTGGTTTAATGGTAGAATTCTCACCTTCCATGTGGGAGACCTGGGTTCAATTCCCAGCCCATGCACCTCATGCACACCCACCACCTGTCCGTCAGTGGAGGCTTGTGTGTTGTTATGATGCTGAACAGGTTTCAGCTATGGTTCCAGGCTAATATGGACTAGGAAGAAAGACCTGGCGACCTACTTCTAAAAATCAGCCAATGAAAACCTCTGGATCACCATGGTCCAATCTGTGTTTTGTTGCATTGTGTATGGGATCGCCATGAGTCGGGGGCCAGCTCTACAGCAGCTGATAATAACAACAAGCTAATTCGAATGAAGGATGTATATCTATATGGGGGTGGTGTATGGAGGGAGACAATGTTGAATTTTACTGGAGCCCTGTAATCCCAAAAAAAAGTGATGGCTAAAGAAATACCCCTATCCTTTCATGTTCTGAAAAGGGCCTGCTGCAAAGACCCACCCTCCCCAATATAGCTAAGACAAGACTCACGGATGCCCCCTTATTTGCCTGTGACAAGGCCAGACCCAGACTCTCCAAATTCCCAGTCTTTGCCTCGTAAATGACTAGCTGAACTGCTCATTCCCACTGATCAACTGGAACAAAATGTTTGTTAACCAGGCTGTAGATAAGATTCTCTCCTTCCCCCAGGTCCTCAACTTGGCCTACCCTCGGCCGGAGCCAGCACACAGCCTCCCCTTAATGATCCCTCCTGGAGAATAGGCTGGCCTCAGCGTAAAACATTCTGGGATCTACTGTCTGATCACACCACCTGTTCATCCCACTTCTCCACACCCAGTTCTCGCTAGCCTTGTCTACTGGTTTCTCTATATAAAAAGAAAAACCCTTTTTGCCTAACTCTTGAGACACTTGCTGATCTTATGCCCATAGTGTCCTCCCTATGGCAATAGTCTCTTTCCCCCTGCTGCAATAACACCTTTACCCCCTTTGCAATAGAGAGAGATAGATAGACAGACAGATAGAAAGGTAGATACAAAGATAGATAGACAGGTAGATAGAAAGATAGACTGATAGATAGAAAGACAGACAGACAGATTGATCAATCCTGCATCGTCCTCACCAGGGTCTCCCTCACACTTCATTGGTTCTCTATGTCACCAAACATGATGTCTTCCTCCAGCGATTGATCCCACCTGATGACATGTCCAAAGCAAGTGAGTCAGACAACGTTCTATTTTGCGCCGTAGGTTTTCATTGGTCGAGTTTTGTAAGTAGATCACCAGGCCTTTCTTCCTAGTCTGTCTTAGTCTGGAAGCTCCACTGAAACTTGTCCTTATGGGTGACCTTTCTGGTATTTGACATACTGCTGGCATAGCGTCCAGCACTGTGGCAACATACAAGCTACCACAGCACGACAAACTGACAGACGGATGGTGGTCCCTTGAAATAATCCTTTTGAATAGTCTCTCCTTAGTAAGTCTGGACTTGTTTTCTTTCTTAATTTGGCAAAGGTTACTGGAAGGATATACAGTAAGTTTACATAAAAATCCAAGAACAGAACCGAAAAGCACCCAAGTGGCCCAGGACTCCGAACTGGGAAGCTAGCAAACCAGAGACTCCCCCTCTGCTGGGCCTTGTGGGCTCCCGTAGCATCTCTGACGCCCTTTGCTGGAGGCACTGTTCTCTCGGTGTCCTTGGTTTTCTCACTGACCCCAGTCCCTCCCTTAGAAACTCTGGGCTCTTGGCCGGGGTGCCTCTGGCCCTCTCGCTCTGGCTCCACCGTGGACCTTCCTGACTTTTATTCTTCCTTCGAATTTGCTCATTTTTTTTTTTTTATTTGTCAAATACAGGTTCCAATACCTGGTCCAAACTGCAATGGCAGGGACCCAGCAAGTCACAGATGCAAAGGAACGTTGTTCTATTTTGTATTCCCCAGGCTGCTAATGAAACTAAGCTTCCCCATGTCAGCAGACTTCTGGGCTTCTGCATCTGTGAGTTGCCTATCTACATCCTTTGTCTGTTTTTCTGGTTGGGTCT
Organism: Trichechus manatus latirostris; assembly: GCF_000243295.1. Lineage (NCBI taxonomy): Eukaryota > Metazoa > Chordata > Mammalia > Sirenia > Trichechidae > Trichechus > Trichechus manatus. The sequence continues at coordinate 13,783,790 of NW_004443956.1, read as the reverse complement.
GCTGGCTTGTTCTTATTGATTTGTGTTAAGTCTCTTGGATTTTCTAGGTATGACTTCCTCGTCAGTTTTAGACATTGCCAGTGTCTTCTCTTATTCTGTCATCTATCAATTACCTTTACTAGTGGAGCCCTTTGTTGAAAAAAATCTTTAATTTTGAGTAACCAAAATCATTTAAAAAAATATTTTTGCCTTATGACTTGTGTTTTTGTTTTGTTTAAGAATTTCTTCCTCACCTTCAGATCACCAAGAAATTCTCCTGCATTTCATTCCATTACTTATAATTCTACCATGCACGATAAGTGCTGGATCCATTTTGAGTAGAGCTTTGTATGTGATGTGAGGTTTTTCCCCTCCATACGATGAAATATTTCCCCAGTATCATCTAGTCCTCTGATTTCTGGTGCTGCCTTTATTGTATGATAATTCCCATCTACACCAGGTGTCTCTCTGAGTTCCCTACTCTCTTTTGGTCCGTTTATCTGTTCTTAGCTTTGTAGTATATCTTAATTTCTAGTGCGGCAGGTATGACTTAGCTATTCATGAATCTTTATTCTTCCATAAACATTTTAAAGTAAGGTCTTCAAGGTCCTTAATAGGATGGTTAAAATTCCGATAGCAAGGGTGAGTATAAAAGGCATTCTAACGGGGAAAGGAATGGAGGTGTGGCAGTGGGAGAGGTAAGTCACACTTAACGCGCAGGCCTGTTTTTTTGTTTGTTTTTTTAGCCTCAGGCCGGGGCATTACTCAGTTGCCCGCCCGGAATGC
>NW_004443956.1:13775417-13782807 GCF_000243295.1 Trichechus manatus latirostris | reverse complement strand
TCGCACCGCGCCGGCTGCTGCCGCCCAGCGCGTGGCCCCGCTCTGCGGGCTCTGCACCTCGCGGGTCGGCCCCTCGGCCAGGCCTTTTCCGGGGAGGCGCGCCGGCAAATCCCCGCCGTCCGCCCGCCGACCCTGCGAGGCAGTGCTGAGAGTGGAGAGCGCTGTGCGCGAGTGAAGAGTGCAGATAGGGCCTGTTTTTGATGAAGTTGAAGCTGTCTAGATACTTCGATGTCACAACCCTTTTCCATTTTTACAGCGTAACAAAGTTAAGGTCAATGTATTGATCGTACTTTCATTGCACGAAAGCACATAAAATGCCTGATATCCTTAGACTCACACTTCATAGACTGCGCCCTTGATGTGCCTTTTAAAAGTGGTTTCACTTCCACATCAATACTTTTGGCTTCCTGTTGACTTCCTGTAATACTTAACATTCATTTCTGGTTTGCTTTAACTAGTCTATTTTGGATTTCATTTCCTTTTTAAGCAAAACAAAGATTATCAATTCTAAAATACGGCTCTTATTATCTTTGCCTTAGTAAAGATAAACAAACAAGCACCCTAGCATTTTTCTTCTTTAATTCAAGTACTACCGTCAATTACTGTTGAGTCGACTCTGACTCATGGTGACCCCATGTGTGTCAGAGTAAAACTATGCTCCATAGGGTTTTCAGTCGCTGATTTTTGGAAGTAGATCACCAGGCCTTTCTTCCAAGGTGCCTCTGGGAGGACTTGAACCTCCAATCTTGCTGTTAGCAGCTGAACACATTAACTGTTTGCACTACCCAGAAACTCCTTAATTCAAGTAGATGTCCAATATTAAATGATATAACAAACTCAGGTGATTTGGGATAATTTAAGTCCTTGTCTTACTTAAAAATAAAAGAGGGAGGCTTTCATTAGCAAATGTGCAGGGCCATTTGCCCCAAAGGACTCAGGTCAAATCTGCACAGAGCAGACCCAGACAGTGCTGCACTGAGCTCAGGAGTAACTGGCAACTCCTTGGGGGCTGGGCAGAGAGCAGCTGTCAAATACATTTCCTTTCTTCTCTTCTTTTCTCCCATCGGACCCTTATTCCTGTGTTTCTTTTTGTTTCCCATGGAAAGTGCACTCCCACATGCTCTCTTTTATATGTCCTTCCCCGCCCCCCCCCCCCCCCCCCCCCCCCGTTCTGCTGGGGGATAGGTAGGTGCAATGCAGTGAATTGCTTTTATATGGTCCTTCTAGTCATGGTCTTGTAACTCCCACAAAATGATTGGGTGGGACTATGCAAATAAGGTGCTCATGGTCCACCAAAGGGATTGGGCAACCTGCTAATCCAAATAAGGTGCATGGAACATTGTAGAGGATTGGTCAGTTTTGCCATATCAATTGGCTTAAAGGGAGCCAATTCCAGAGGTTTAAGGGGACACTTACTACCATCAAGAAGAAGAGCTACCTATAAAACAAGCAATAACTTACATGAGAAATGTGCTTCTCAGTTTAATCACGTATATAAGCTTAAATGGGCAACACCTGCCCAAAAGAAAAGATGAGAAGACAGGAAGGGACAGGAAAACTGAAGGAATGGACACGGAGAACCCAGGGTGGAAAGGGAAAGGGAAAGGGAGAGAGTGCTCACACATTGTGGGGATTGCAACCAATGTCACAAAATAACTTGTGTATACATTTTTGAATGAAAAACTAATTTGAGCTGTGTCATGGATTGAATTATGTCCCCCAAAAATATGTGTATCAGTTTGGCTTGGCCATGATCCCCAGTATTGTGTAACTGTTCACCATTTTGTCATCTGATGTGATTTTCCTGTGTGTTGTAAATCCTTTCACTATGATGTTAATGAGTTGGATTATCGGCAGTTATGTTGATGAGACCGACAAGACTAGATTTTGTCTAAAGCCAATATCTTTTGAAATATAAAGGAGAGAAGCAAGCAGAGAGATAGGGGGACCTCACACCACCAAGAAAGCAGCACCGAGAGCAGAGCACGTCCTTTGGTCCTGGGGTCCCTGTGCCTGAGAAGCTCCTTGACCAGGGGAAGATTGACGACAAAGATCTTCCCCTGGAGCTGACAAAGAGAAAAAGCCTTCCCCTGAAGCTGACGATTGGACTTGTAGCCTACTAAATTGTAAGAGAATAAATGTCTCTTTGTTAAAGCCATCCAGTTGTGGTATTTGTGTTATAGCAGCACTAGATAACCAAGACAAGCTGTAAACTTTCACCTAAATTACAATAAAATTAAAGAAAAAACAAAAAAGAAGAAGTGCTAGGAGAAGAGTGCATCCTTTGGACCCAGGATCCCTGCACTGAGAACCTCCTAGACTCAGGAGACAGGGCTGTAGCACTGGAGACAGGGCTAGATGGTGAGAAGCAGTGGTAAGCAAAGCAGAGAAATGCAGCAGCAGAACCAGGAGACCAGTGCTAGACAGTGCTGTGTGCCCTAGCGAGGCAGCTGACTCACAGAGCCAGAGAGTTGAGCGCCTTAGGGCAGGAGGCTTCCTCGCAGAGTGAGATGCCTCTGGGCACTTGCTGGCAGAGCTAAAGAGCTGTAACACTTGCCTGAGCAGGGCAGAGGCCAGGCCCAAGTGGGTGCCAAGGCAGAGAGTAAGCCCTGCCTATGGGCACAGCTGAGAAGAAACTGTCCTGATGATAGAACTGTATCCTGAATCTTTCCTGTTAACTTTTAAGTTGATCTTGATGCTGAATTGTAACCTGTTACTTCCTAAATAAACCCTGTAATTGTGAGTATGGTTTGTGAGTTCTGTGTGGCCATTGCAACAAATTATCGAATCCAGCAGAGAAGTAGAGAGTGCCCTGGGAAGAGCCTTTGGTGTCAGAATTGGCAAAAAGGTTGGAGAGAGGAGGTATGTCTGCCCTCCACCTCATTGGAATCAGCTTTGGGCTGATGCTGATGTTGATTCTCCTTTCTCCCCTTGAAGTTAGAGGAGGTCTGATGTCACAATGCCATTCTTATAGTAGGTCAGGTGTTCCCAGCACAGGGTGAGGAGGGCTTGGAGCCTGCACTATTAGCAAATGCTCACTGATTCCTAGTAATTGAAAGGAAAACTAACACATGATTTAAAACTAATTAATATAAAGTGTTCCATGCTATTTTCTACTATAACAGTGAAATCTTTTTTCTAAGATATCTAGATACCTTTAATTTTCATTTCTCTCCTTTCTTAGCACCAGTTCATTTTATTGTTTTTCTTTATTTCTACACTTACATTAAATATGCTTTTGTATGTATGATGAATTTAATAATTAAAAAAAATTAAATGGTTTGTCCTTTCTTTACTCTTACATTCTTTCTTACCTCACAGCAGCCTGGCTCACAGAGAAGTGCTGTAACAGGAAGGTGCGTCTTCCTTCCATCTTCAACATTCAGCGGTCTAAGCATACAGGGCCTTTGTGAGGCATCAGTTCTGCTCTGCTACTTATGACCTACAGGACATCGGGCAGGTTCTGGACCTCTCCAATCCCCTGTAAAACGGGATGCTAATGCCACATTATAAGGTGGTGGTGATTATTACACAAGGAAATTTGTGCAAAGGCACTTAGCACTGTGCCTGGTACCCAGTAAGGGTCAGTGCATCGTGGGTATACTTCCTCCACCTGCTGCACTGTAGGAGGTCAGGTGATAAAGAGGAAAAGAAAGAGCTCTGAATAACCCACAGACTGAGGAATGAGCCCCTGAAAAATGTTTCAACACTGAAAGGCGCTCACATCCTTCTGACTGGTAAAAACTGTAATGTCTGAAAATGCCGAGCATTAGTATAGTGTGGAGCAAGAGGGACTGGTGGTGGCAATGTAAACTAGTACAACCCTTGGTCGAGCAATTTAGCAATATGCAGCAAAGGTGAAGAAAGCAGTGCAATCATAATGACCCAGAAATGCACTCTTAGGTATGTGCCCTAAAGAAATTCACAAGTGTATACAAAGAGGCAAGTATAAGAATGTTTATTACAACATTGTTCACTATCAGGGAAATTTGAAACCACCTAAATGTCCCAGTATAAGAGAACTGGTAACTATAAGACGGAGACCAGTCAACTCTAAGCAAAAACCAAACAAAATCTTGGTCTCACCCAAACCCACGAGGCGTTGAAGTCTGGCTCAGGGTAAATCACGTTTGGTGCTGCCTCCTCACCCAAACAGCCATTCAGGGATAGTCTGGTTATGCTGAACATGAAGAGAAACTGTGAACAACAGAAACCATGAAGGAAGTATGAGAATCTGCCTTGGTGAGGTGAAGAGTCACAGGTAAATGGGGTCACAGGAATCACCCACACCCTGAGGGATAGTGAAGGAAGGACGGAAAAGTGTGTGTGCTGATGCCAGTCATTGTGACACCCTACAATCACTTCAACCTATCAGGTACAACTTCCAGGTGCACAGAATCACTGCTCACAACCGAAGAAGAATGATTGAGAAAGAAGAAGAAGGAGAAGAAGGAAGAGGAAAAGGAAGACAAGAAGGAGAAGAAAAAAGAGGAGGAGGAAGGAAGGAAGGAAGAATAAAAGAGGAAAACTGGAGTAAGAATAAAAGCAACCTAGCATATTTTAATTTTCAAAGCCCAGAAGCACGTTGTGAGGAGGATAATAAATCTTCACACACTAAGGGCATTGTGTGGAAATCTCAGAATCCCACTATTCTGTTCCCAACTATGAGTCGGTAATAAATCTCCACTTTCTACTTCTCTGTTCAGTTCTGACACCAGCTGCCCACATGGTGTCTCTCTCCCTTACCCTAGCCACGCAGAGCTAGGTCAAATCTCACAAGTTAAAAGGACACCGCCAAATAGGCGGTCACAAAGTGCAAGTGCAGAAGTCCATGTGACACCCCAAACTTCTGATTTTGTGAGCCAAAAACTCAGGGTTTTCCCAGGGTGCCAGCCGCAAGCTTGGGGATCTCCCCTGGGCTGCCTCATTTTCACCTGCTGGCTCCCACTATTCCTTTGGAATGACTCACAGAGTTCATAGAAAGTACTGTACAGTCATGTGCTGAATGACGTCCATTTGGGCAACATCCAACAGCTTGTAGGTCCATAGTTCCATAAGGTTATAATAAAGTTCAGAAATCCCAAATGGAAAATGGAACATAGTGGATGTAAATGAATGTAGCAAATGCAACAGCTTCCCGCACGCAACACGTTTATTTCATGTCTCTTGTTTTGTGTTTTGAGAACGGCAAGGTCTCCATTTATAGAGATTAACTTCAAGTGCCTGTGGGTCAATTGGATATTTTACTCAAAACTTACCACTACCACCTTGTGGACATATGGCCATGTCCACAATATAATGTTCATACAACATACAAATCACATAATATCCTATTTCACAGAACATATTGTGGACGTTAAGTGATGCACAACTGCTCTTATGATTACAGATTTATTATGGCAAAAGGATACAAAACAAGATCAGCATAAAGAAGAGACGCATGAGGTGTGGTTTAGGAAGGTTCTTAACATGGAGCTTCCATGTCCCCAAAAGTGTGTGCTACCCTCCCATGTCTATCAATGTCTTTTACCAACCAGGAAGCTCCTGGAACTTCCATGTCTAGAGCCTTTATTGGCTTCATTGTCTAGTCACAATTGAGGCTTCAATGAATATGCATAATTGATTAAATCACGCCCCCCTCCCTTCCTGAGGTTAGTTGACTAGGTGGTCTTTGTGGCCTGGCCAGTCCCCTCACTCATTTGCACAAACCTTCAAGTGCTGTCTGGAGGTTTTAAGTAATAAAGGCACTTCAATTACTCTGGAAATTCCAAGGATTATTTCTCATGAACCAAGGTCAAAGGTTAAATTGAGTTCCTTTTTTTACACAGGTAAATTCTGAAATCCATGCATTAGTGACCAGGATGTTGAATCCTAGGTAAGGGCCTGCAGTCTAGGTTCTAGGATGTAGAACAAAGAGCCTTGGTCAAAGCAAAGTTTATCATAGGGAGAAATTATAGTCTTCCAGAATTTTCAGAAAAAGACTGCTAACTGCCTTATTCACTAGTAAAGGGTTTTTGTTACACAATCACGTGATAAATATGGCCTGAGAGCTGGCTCTTCTGCCCAGGTATCAGGAAGTGGGGTTTCCTATTGAGAGGCAGGTGGGAGCCTCCTCCCAAGACCTAAGCAGTGAGAAACTAAGAGTGAATCTTAAGAAACAGCAGGCTCCACCTCTCTGTGTCCATCTTTGAAAGAACCAAGAAAAGCAGGCTACTCAAGGATAAATGTTTCTGTCTCCACAGTATAGTTTATGGTCAGGAAAGCAGAGACTTTAAATGGAGACAGGTGTGGGTGTGAATTCTGGCTCCACCGCTTACTAATTGCATGGCCTTGGGCAAGTTAATTAACCCCATTAAGCCTCAGTTTCCTTTCACGTTAAAAATTAGAATAATATTTATTACATCTTGAGCCAGTACTCTAAGAGTAAATACTAGTAGCTTGTCTCATTCATTCATTTTTAAGAACCCACAATATACCAGGCTCAATCATTTACTTCATAAATGTTAGTTTTTTTCTCCTTTACCCTAAGCAAGGAGGAAGGAATTAGTTTCATTCTTCTACATATCCTATAGAAGGTATCTTAGTTATCTAGTACTGCTATAACAGAAATACCACAAGTGGATGGCTTTAACAAACAGAAATTTATTCTCTGACAGTGTAGGAGGCTAGAAGTCTGAATTCAGGGTGCCAGCTCCAGGGGAAGGCTTTCTTTCTCTGTTGGTTCTGGGGGAAGGCCCTTGTCATCAATTGTTCCCTGGTCTAGTAGCTTCTCAGCACAGGAACCCCAGGTCCAAAGGTGGTGCTCTGCTCCTGGTGCTGTTTTCTTGGTGGCATGAGGTTCCTCTCCTCCCTGCTGATTCTTTTATATTTCAGAAGAGATAGACTCAACATATAACATAATCCTGTAGATTGAGTCCTGCCTTATTAATGTAACTACCTCTAATCCTGCCTCATTAACACCATAAAGGTAGGATTTACAACACATAGGAAAATCACAACAGATCACAAAATGGTGGACAACCACACAATACTGTGACTCATGGCCTAGCCAAGTTAATACACATTTTTGGGGGACACAATTCAATCCATAACAGAAGGACTAATAAAGATTTATACTGGTGACCAAATCATTAAGATTATTTGAAGGATATTTATAGGTATATGTATGTATATACATATGTACACATATAAATACATGTGTATGTCTCTCTGTGTGTGTATGTGTGTAAAACCAGTTGGCGTCGAGTTGATTCCAACTCATAGCAACCCTATAGGACAGAGTAGAACTGCCCCAAACGGTTTCCAAGGAGCAGCTGGTGGATTTGAACTGCCGACTTTTTGGTTAGCATCCAAGCTCTTAACCACTACACCACTGGGGCCATATATGTGT
>NW_004443956.1:13702547-13775317 GCF_000243295.1 Trichechus manatus latirostris | reverse complement strand
GAGTTGATTGCGACTCAAGCAACCCTACAGGACAGAGTAGAACTGCCCCACAGGTTTCCAAGGAGTGCCTGGTGGATTCGAACAACCACTGAGCAACCAGGGCTTCCATTATATGTATACATATATACATGAAATATAATATATATATGGAGCCATATATATAATATAGCATATGTGTATATATATAGGGAGCCATATATATATATTTTATATGTATATATAATATAATACATATGTATAGGGAGCCATATACATATAAAATATAATATATAAGGAGCCATATATATATGGTTAGCAGTTGTAGCACTTAACCACTACGCCACTAGAGTTTCCTATATATAGATATATGGAGCCCTAGTGACTCAGTGATTAAGGGTTCAGCTGTTAACCAAAATGTCGGCAGTTCGAATCCACCAGGCGCTCCTTGGAAACCTGTGGGGCAGTTCTACTCTGTCCTATAGGGTGGCTCTGAGTTGGAATCGACTCGACGGCAACGGTTTTACATATATATATATATATTTGCTGTTGTTGTTAGGTGCTGTCGAGTTGGTTCTGACTTGTAGCGACCCTATGCACAACAGAACAAAACACTGCCCGGTCCTGTGTCATCGTCACAGTCTTTGTTATGCTTGAGCCCACTGTTGCAGCCACTGTGTCAATCCATATCGATGAGGGTCTTCCTCTTTTTCACTGACCCTCTACCAAGCATGATGTCCTTCTCCAGCAACTGATCCTTCCTGATAACATGTCCAAAGTATGTGAGACAAAACCTTGCCATCCTTCCTTCTAAGGTGCATTCTGGCTGTACTTCTTCCAAGACAGATTTGTTCATTCTTCTGTCAGTCCACAGTCCGCCAGAATATATATATGGTATTGTTATTTGCTGTTAAGTTGGTTCCGACTCATGGCTACTTTATGCATAACAGAACAAAATGTTGCCTAGTCCTGTGCCGTCTTCATGATTGTTGCATTGTTTGCGTCCATTGTTGTGGCTATTGTGTCAATTAATCTCATGGAGGGTTTCCCTCATTTTTGTTTGCCCTTAAATTTACCAAACATGATGCCCTTTTGTAGTGATTTTTCTTTCCTGATGAGATACCCAATGTAAGCGAATCAAAGTTTCACCATCCTTACTTCTAAGGAACATTCTGGTTGTATTTCTTCTAAGACTGATTTGTTCTTTTTTTTTTTTTATTCAATATTCTTTGCCAACACCACGGTTCAAACACTCAGTTCGTCTTCTGTCTTCCTTTTTCACTGTCCAATTTGCATGCATATGAGGCGATTGAAAAAACCAGGGCTATGGCTTGGGTCAGATGTATCTTAGTCATTAAAGTGACATCTTAGCTTTTTAAAACTTTACAGAGATCTTTTGCAGCAGATTTGCCCAATGCAATACCAGTGCAAAAATTCCTTTGATTTCTTGACTGTTGCTTCCATGGACATTGATTGCTGGTCCAAGTAGAATGAAATCCTTGACAACTTCAATTTCTACTCCATTTAACGTGATGTTTTTAATCGGTCCAGTTGTGAGGATTTTTGTTTTCTTTATGTTCGAGCGTAATCCACACCGAAGGCTGTGATCTTTGACTTTCATCAGTAAGCGCTTCAAGTCATCTTCATTTTCGGCAAACAAGGTTGTGTCATCTGTATCCTGCAAGTTGTTAATGAATCTTCCTTCAGTCCTGATACCACATTCTTCTTCATATAGTCTGGCTTCTCACTTATTTTTTTCAGCATACAGTTTGCAGTTTGAATAAGTAAGGTGAAAGGTTACAACCCTGCTGCATAACTTTTCTGATTTTCAACCACGCAATATCCCCTTGCTCTGTTTGAATGACTGTCTCATAATCTATGTACAAGTTCTGCACAAGCATAATTGTTTCAAAATCCCAATTCTTTGTAATGTTATCCGTAATTTGTTATGATCCACACAGTTGAGTGCCTTTGTGCAGCTGATGAAACAGATAAACAGCTTTCTGGTATTCTCTGCTTTTGGCCATGTTTCATCTGACATCAGCAATGATATCTCTTGTTCCATGTCCTCTTCCAAATCTGGCTTGAACTTCTATTGATGTATGGCTACAGTCATTTTAGAATTATTTGCAGCAGAACTTTGCCAGCATGTAACATTAATGATATTGTTCAATAATTGTCACATTATTTTGTATCAGTTTAAGAAAAAAATCAATAAGATAGTGTTGTGGATTGAATTTTGTCCCCCAAAAGAAATGTGGAAGTCCTAACCCATGTACATCGTAAATAAGACCCTATTTGGAAATAGGGGTTTTCTTTCATTATATTAGTGAAGTCATACAAATGTAAGGTGAGTCCTAAACCTAATCACTGCTGAATTAGCAGAATAGATGCCGAGACACACACACGGGAAGATGCCACACGCATAGCAGATACATCTATAATCTCAGGAATGCCAATGATTGCAGCAGCTACTAGAAGCTGAAACAGACAAGGAAGGACCTTCCTCAAGAGTCATGTCTTGAATTCAGACTTCTAGCCTACTGAACTATGGGAAAAAAATTTCTGTTCTTTAAACCCAGCCATTTATGGTATTTTTTTCATTACAGCAACACTAGGTAACTAAGACAGTTAAAAATAGTGCAGTCATTTAAATACTTACACTCTGCTGGTAGGAGTGTCAGTTAATATGTTTTTGAAATGCATTGTGTTATATCAAGCTTCTAAAATGTTCAAATATTTTTACAACTTCTAGAAACCTATTGTATGTAAATATTCATATTTAAACAAAGATTTTTAAAGATTTTAAAGAGCTTATTATAGCCATTTCTTTCACCATACTTATTCAATCTGTATGCTGAGCAAATAATCCGAGAAGCTGGACCGTATGAAGAAGAGTGTGGCATCAGGATTGGAGGAAGACTCTTTAACAACCTCTGATATGCAGATGACACAACCTTGCTAGCTGAAAGCAAAGAGGACTTGAAGCACTTACTGATGAAGATCAAAGACCACAGCTTTCAGTATGGATTATACCTCAACAGAAAGAAAACAAAAATCCTCACACCTGGACTAATAAGAAAAATCATGATAAATGGAGAAAAGACTGAAGGTGTCAAGGATTTCAATTTACTTGGATCCACAATCAATGCCCATGGAAGCAACAGTCAAGGAATCAAACAATATATTGCATTAGGCAAATCTACTGCAAAAGATCACTTTAAAGTATTAGAAAACAAAGATGTCACTGTAAGGACTAAGGTGCGCCTGACCCAAGCCATGATATTTTCAATCACCTCATATGCATGGGAAACCTGGACCATGCATAAGGAAAACTGAAGAAGAATCGATGCCTTTGAATTACGGTGTTGGCAGAGAATATTGAATACACCGTGGACTACCAGAAGAACAAACAAATCTGTCTTAGAAGAAGTACAACCAGAGTGCTCCTTGGCAGCCAGGACGGCGAGACTTTATCTCATGTATTTTGGACATGCTATCAGAAGGGACCAGTCCCCGGAGAAGGACATCAGGCTTGGTAAGGTAGAGGGTCAGTGAAAAAGAGGATGACCCTCAATGAGATGGATTGACATAGTGACTGCAACAATGGGCTCAAACATAGCAAAGATTGTGAGGATGGAGCAGGACTGGGCAATGTTTTGTTCTGTTGTACATAGGGTTGCTATGAGTAGGAACTGACTCAATGGCACTTAATAACAACAACAATTACAGCCATTATTACAGCCAAACTTGGAAACTGCCCCACGTGTTCAACAGTGAAGACAGAAGGTAAATAAATAATGTGAAATGATATAACATTAAGTGAAAAAATCAGGTCACCTATTATTTATAGTGTGTGTGCAACCATACAGTGATATATAGCTATACATGCATAGAAAAAAAATATCGGAAATACATATGCCTTAGGCTGGGTTCTCTAGAGAAGAAAACCAGTAAAGTGTATAAATATGTACAGAGAGAGATTTATATCAAGGAAACAGCCATGCAGCTGTAAAGGCTGGAACATCCCAAGTCAGTGGGTCAGGCTGGAGGCTTCTCCTGATTCACGTAGCCACAGGGGCTGGTGATCCCCAGATTGGCAGGTCAGATAACAGGGCTCTTGCTCACAGGCTTTGAAGACTGACAAATCCCAAGATCGGCAGGCAAGACAGCAAGTAAGCTCCTAGCTCAAGTCTCAAGAACTGGAGGTCAGATGAACAGGAGCCAGCTGCAGGATCCAGAGCAAGCAAAAGCCCATGAGCCTTACCAGAAAGTCCGCATTTATTGGATGCAGGCTACACCTCCAAGTAAAGTCCCTTTCAATTGATTGATTACTCACAATAGATCCCATCATGGAGTTGATCACATTATATCAAAATCTCATCATGGAAATAATCACATCATCATACGACTGCCAAATCACTGAGAATCATGGCTCAGCCAAGTTGACACACAACCTTAAAGATCACAATATACACCAAAATGTTAACAGTAATAGTGAAATTATAGGTAACTATTATTTTCTTTGGAGCCCTGGTGGTGCAGTGGTTAAGAGCTTGGCTGCTAACCAAAAGGTTGGCAGTTTGAATCTACCAGCCAGTCCTTGGAAACCCTATGAGGCAGTTTTACTCTGTCCTATAGGGTTTCTATGAGTCAGAATCAACTTGATGGCGATGGGTTTGGTTTGGTTTTATTTTCTTTATGCTGTTAAGTATTTTCAATTTTTGAAAGTTTATTTTTATAAAAGAAAATATAAACATACATTAAAGCAACAAGAAATAGTTTCTATAAGAGAAGTAAGAAAACAGCAGAGCCTTCCTAAATGTCAGATCCACCAGCCTATTCTCAGTCTTCATCCTAATTGATCTTACTGCAGTATTTGACACTGTTAACCACCGCCTACTTCTAGAAATCCTTCTCTTCTGACCTTGGCAGCACTAGGCTCTGAAAGAACAAGGGCCATGATTGATTAGTAATGCCTACCACAGGAACAGCAAAGGGGGGTGGTGGCATGCATGCTACATACTTGTCATTTTTGTTCTAGCCACTTTTCTTTTGATAATCTTACCCATTCCCATGGCATCAATAATCATCTCTGTGCTGATAATTCCAGTATCCTTCTACAATTCTAATACCTTTCATACTCTCACATTCCAATCCATTTAAATTTATTTATTCTTCTTGATGTCAGGCATCTCAAACTTAACAGATACAAACAATTTATTTTCTTCTCCCTTTTTCCTTCCTGTTCAGAACATCTTTTTCCTTCTCTAATCCCCGAATGTGCCAACATTAATCTGGTTTTTAAAAACCTTGGCATCGTTCTTTACTTCTCTTTTCCCATCCTCCCTCCCTCCACCCCCAATCAGTCAGGACACCCTTTAGGTCCTACCTCAGAAATAGCTCTTGAATACAGCCTCTCTTTTCAGGTCTGTGTTACCTTCCATATAAAATTATTTCAACAGCCTCCAAATTGGCCTCTCCCTGGTTTATTTCATTCTCCACTTTGCTGCCACAGTTATCTTCCCCTAAGCAAAGTACAGTTGCCCCTTAGTATGCACGGGGGATTGGTTCCAGGATCCCTGCGGATATGAAAATCCATGGATGGGTTAGTATTTGGGTATAACTTACACACATCCTCCCGTATACTATAAATCATCTCTAGATTACTTATAATACCTAAAGCAATGTAAATACTATGTAAATAGTTGTTACAGAGTATTATACTGTTTAGGAAATAATGATAAGACTAGAGGCGAACAGTGTTCAAACCAGTGCTGGAGAGATACTGAGAGTCTGTGAGATGGAGGGAGGCTACAGCAGGGGATGCTACACATCATCTCATTTTGTGGATTCAAAGTAGTGCTCGGCAGGTAGCAAGTTCAAGTTTTGCTTTTTTGGAGAGTTCTTTCCCCCTGCCCCCAATATTTTCGATCGGCTTTTGGTTGAATCTGCAGATATGGAACCTGTGGATACAGAGGGCCGATTTATAATTCGTGTCACTTTCTACCTAAAACCCTCAGTTGGCTCCGTTTGCCTGTAGGCTACAGATAGAAATGTTTTGATCGTCACCGTGGGAAGCTCTTTGCAGCTCCGTTCCAGCCTCACACGCCCCCACCTGCCCCACGTGCTCATGCCAGGCGCTCGCCACAGCTTCCCAGACATGCCCGCCCTTTCCCAACCCTGTGCCTTTCTGCCTGGAGTGCCCCTTGCCCTCCTTCACCTGGCCAAGCACTACTCATCCTTTTAGGTTTGGGTCAAATGCCACTTCCTGGTAAAGTCTTTCCAGTTTCCAACTGGGTTTTCTGTCCTTTGTCCTCTGCCATCGCTGTGACTAGACTTGCCTTGGTGTATTTGTGTCTGTTTCGTACCTGCCTCTCTAGTGGCAGAGCTTCTAGAAATCACCTGTGTCTTATTCACTCTGTTAACCACAGATCTTAGAGCCCAGCACCTGCTGAACCACTAAATAAATTTTGCTGAATGAATGAACAAAGGAATGTATACAGAGGGACTTATTTAACTTTATCAGGAAATAAAATAGAAACTAAGAGAGGCTATGCAGTTCCCATTGTGTGTTTCCATGTTGTTCTTTAGGAGGAAGAAATATTTTTGACCCTAAACTCCAGTGGTATTTGCTTATTTGAGTTGTCCTGTATATAACTCATGGCTTTGCAGCTTCCATGCCAGTCTGAGGAAGGATGCTCCAGGAAGTGTGGGTAGCTGTGACGATGATGACAGAGCCAGTCTTTGTGTCTGAGCCCCATCCAGAAGTGTCCCTGAAATCCCAGCATCCCAAACCCCTCCCTCCTGGCACGTCCCAGGGTGGTGCAAACCTTCTCCTTGGCAGCCGTTGGAGCTTCGCTCTGGAGCTGCTCTGCAGGTGTGGGCTGATGTGAGGTGGTGCATCACTCCCCTTGCCATCCCCCCATACCATACCTCTCCTGTGGCAGCCACGGTGCTCCAGCTCAGAGATGGACAGCCTCCATGTACAGGGAAACAATTTTCAGGAACCCCTAGAGTAGAATTAAATGATATTTCTTGTAACGGTATTTTAAATTCACAAACGTAAAGGAATTTGAGTATACATAAGTTTGAACTCTTTATACTTATTCAACTAGAGAAACAAATTTTACAGACTAAATTTGAAAACACTATAAAAAGACATTAATTTAAGGTGAGGGATGATACTCTTTGGCTGAAACTAAATCTCTAAGGTTTGTTTTATAGCAAATCAATGCAACCTTACCAAAAAAATCCCCCAAAACTTGTTGCTATCAGGTCAATTCTGACTCGTGGTGACCCGTGCTTTACAGAGTAGTACTGCACCAAAGGGTTTTCTTGGCTGTAATCTTTATGGAAACAGATTGCCAGGACTTTCTTCCGTGATGCTGCTGGCTGGTTTCACACTGTCAACCTTTAGGTTAGTAGCTGAGAGCAAACCATTTGCGACACCCAGGGAATGCAGCCTTAGGTCCAGTTTAATATTTAATCTGCTTTAGCCTTAAACTGTCTTGGAAGAAGCACAGCCAGAATGCTCCTTAGAAGGAAGGATGGCAAGACTTTGCCTCATGTACTTTGGACAAGTTATCAGGAGGGACCAGTCCCTGGAGAAGGACATCATGCTTGGTAAGGTAGAGGGTCAGTGAAAAAGAGGAAGACCTTCAATGAGATGGATTGCCATAGTGGCTTCAACAGTAGGATTAAACATAGCAACAGTTGTGAGGATGACACAGGACTGGGCAGTATTTTGTTCTGTTGTACACAGGGCCACTCTGAGTTGGAACTGATTCAATGGCACCTAACAACAACAACAACAAGGTTTAAAGATTATCTCAGGGCAATAGTTTCATAGATTCATACAGCCTTAATGGCTCCAGAAAGTCTGGAGTCTATGAAATTTGAAATTGTGTTCTGTTTTTCTCCCCCTTTTGATCATGTTCTTCTATAGATTCTTTGATCAAAATGTTCAGTAATGGTAGTAATGGTAGCTGCTAGAAGAACTATCAGTTCTTCTAGCCTCATGGCAAAGGTGGCAGTTGTTCATGGAGGCAGTTAGCCACACATTCCATTTCTTCCTTCTATTCCTGACTCTCCTTCTTCCTCTGTTGCTCCAAGTGAATAGAGACAAATTGTTGTACCTTGGATTGCCTCATGCAAGCTTTTAAGACCCCAGGCACTATGCAACAAACTAGGAGGTAGAACAGAAGCACTAAACGTGATATTAGGCCAATTAACTGGGATGTCCCATGAATCCATGACCCTAAACCTCCAAACCAAGAAACCAAATTCCATGAGGTGTTTGGTTGTATATAAGCTGCCTTAGCAGCTGCTCTTTTTATTGATGTTGTTATTGTAAATATATCTATCATACAACATTTGCCAATTCAACTTTTTACAGGTATACAACTTATTGACAGCAATTACATTAATCAGCTGTGCAGCCCTTGCCCTTAATCATGTGAATTTTCCATCACTGTAAACTGAACTCAGTGCTTCATAAGAATAACCCCCTATTTCCCACCCCCAGCCCTGACAACCACTAATAAACTTTGTTCTCTATACTTTTGCCTTTTCTTGTCTTTTTATATAAGTGAGGTCATACAATATGTTCTTTTGTGAATCACAAAAGGACAAATAAGTCGATCTTTTTTATTGTTGCAAAAATACAGAGAATACAAAATTTGCCAATTAGAGGGTGCTGCTAACCCTCACCAGAATCTCCACCTGAATAAGATGAAACGAATAAATTGAATAAGAACCAGAAATACTTTCTTTAAAATAGAAACTACAGCCCTCTATCAATACAGACTGCCATTTAACCAAGAAAAGCTCTTCTCGAAATTATCAAAAAAGAAATGGGTTTTGAAGAGAAAGCTGACTTAGCTAATAACCCTGACTTCCCCATTTCTCCGAACACTTCCTGAACAGTTCCTGGAATGGTGTTGACCCAGAAAGGGCTTCAAGCAGCTGGAACTTTTTTGCAAAAAGTACACTTATGCTTCAAAAATGACAACGCTGATGCACCAAGCTTTTTTGTCTTTACAGAGGTCTAGTAGTTTTACTTTAAGTACTTTATGATTAAATTGTCTTCATTTTTACATGGTGGTTATTTTTTAATACTTGACGTAGGAATAATTTATTAAAATAGATTTTTAACATATACTCTAAAGTCACTTGATGTTTTATATTTGTAGATGTATTTTAAATATCAAGTATTTTATTTCACTAGTTTGTTTTCCTTTAACTTTGTGAATTCACACTTTTTAAAAATAAAATATATTCATATTGATATTTTGATATTAGGCAAAATAATTTAGCAAAATAAAAAAATTGCCAATTAGACATTTTTGTACAATTCAATAAAACCAGTTACATCAATCATGTTGTGTGTCCAGTACTGATATCTATTGCCAAATTTTCCAACCCCATAAACAAAGACTTAGTGCCACCTAAACAATGATTCCACCCTTTCCCTGTCTCTCCTGCCCCTAGTAACCACCATTAAACTCGGACCTCTATACGTTTGCCTATTCTAAGTATTTCGTATTGGTGAAATCATACAATATCTGTCCTTTTGTGGTTAACTTCTTACTCAGCATAATATTTTCAAGGTTCATCCATGTTGTAGCATGTCTCAGTCATCTAGTGCTGCTCTAACAGGAATACCAAGAGTGGATGGTTTTAACAAAGAGAAGTTTATTCTCTCACAGTCCAAATTCAGGGCATCAGCTCCAGGGGAACACTTTCTCCATCGGCTCTGGAGGAAGGTCCGTGTCATCAATCTTCTCTTGGTCTGGAAGGTCCTTGTGATACGTCAGTTTTCCCTTGGTCTGGGAGCATCTCAGCGCAGGAAGCTCAGGTCCAAAGGACATGCTCTGCTCCCGGCACTGCTTTCTTGGTGGTATGAGGTTCCTATGTGTCTCTGCTCGCTTCTCTCTTTTATATCTCAAATGAGATTGCATTAAGACACTATCTAATCTTGTCAACCTCATCAGTAAAACCTCATCACAGTGATAGAATTTACAACACATAAGGAGATCACATATAATCTCATCATAGTGATAGAGTTTACAAAACATAAGCAAATTGCATCAGATTACACAATCATACAACACCGGGAATCATGACCCAGCCAAGATGACGGATGTTTTGGGGGGACACAACTCAATCCATGACATAGCATGTATCAGGACTTCATTTCTCTTTATGACTGAGTAATGTTCCATGGCATGAACATATCACATTTTGTTTATCCATTCATCTGTTGATGGGCATTTAGGTTGTTTTCACTTTCTGGCTATTGTAAATAGTGCTGCAATGGACGTTGGTGTACATGTCTGTTTCCATCACTGCTTTCAAGTCTCTTGGGTATATATCTAGGAGTGGAATTGCTAGCTAACATGGTAGTTCTATGTTTAACTTTTTGAGAAACTGACAAACTTTTCCACAGTGGCTATACCATTTTGCATTGCCACCAGCAATGAACGGATGAGGGTTCCAATTTCTCCACAGCCTCTCTAACATTTGTTATTTTCCGTTTTTTAAATCATAGCTATCCTAGTGGGAGTGAAATGGTATTTCATGGTGGTTTTGGTTTTCATCTCCCTGAGCTGTGAGGTCTCCTTAAGCTTAGGCCTGGAAAGGGCCTACCATCACTTCAGCTGTGTTCTACTGGCTAAAGCGCTTAGATGGGCCAGCCCAGATGCAGGGTGGGAGGGAGATTTACAGAGGCAGGACAATTTGATGGGTGGTTTTGACCTAAGGACACTGAGGCACAGAGAGATGGAGTCACCAGAGCTCACCCAGGTAGTAAGTGACGGAGTCGAGATTCAAACTTGGGTCAGCCTAACTTCAAACCCGTGCTCCACTGCCATCACA
Source organism: Trichechus manatus latirostris (assembly GCF_000243295.1). NCBI lineage: Eukaryota > Metazoa > Chordata > Mammalia > Sirenia > Trichechidae > Trichechus > Trichechus manatus. The sequence continues at coordinate 13,764,463 of NW_004443956.1, read as the reverse complement.
CTGTGCATAGTTGAAGACAAACACAACAGAGGGCAGAGGCCTGCAAACCAGGGTCAAGAAAGCAAAGGTCACCCTGAACCAAAGCTTGCAAACAATGCTGGGTCAACTTTTAAAGTAGATGTTAGTTATGCTCCTAGAAGACTAAGAAAGAGGCCTTCTGCTTGGGACAGGATGTGTCATTTTACAGATGAGAAAATAGAGTTGCTAAACTCTTATTTGGCTTCTCTTATATCTAGGATCATGGCCTTCAAACCATAAAGGGCAGACAAACACCAATCAGAGAAAGCTGTGATATGCATTAGACTGTGAGTTGGGAGAACGATCTCACCAGCTACTCCAACACAGGCAAACCGTATTCATCCTTATGAGACCCAGGGGCCACATCTTAGATGGGGTCTGCAAGGACTGTAGGGTCCAGGGCTCTCTCATGTCCTGCTTCTCCCTCTAATCTCTCTTTAGTCTGGCTGTTTCTGTTCCTTGTCCGTAAGGGCACCCTCCACCAGGGCTGGCCAGGCCTTCCCAGTCCTGACTGGCATTCCTGGACAGCATCAGATTGGCCTCACTGGCCTTTGGTGTCCACTTCAGTCCAGTTGGTTATGGGGTCACTTGGCACAAATGTGGGTGCTGGGCTCACCCCTGTGATTTGGGGAGCGTTCTCAGAGAAAATGAGGCATCATGAGTTGACCAGATACTCCAAAAGGTGACTATTACAGAAAACTAGGAAAATACATAAAAGGACCAAATAATGATCCATAATCCCACAAACAGATGTATATTATTAGCCAGGACCCCAGCACAAGATGGCTGGCACCCACAGATTAGCCAATTTGAGGAGAGATTAATAAAGGGTCAGTGACACAGGTGTGGGCAGAGCACAGGGAAGCCCAAGAAGACAGGCAGAACCTGGAGCTAGTGAGAGCCAGATACCATCCCTCCTAGGCTGGCAGAGGGGACAGAGGGGCAGTCACAGAAGCCGGAAGGAAGGAGTGTCATGGGAAAGGGCTTCACTGGGGGCTGAGAGCTTCCCTGGTGGGAATAGCCCCGCTGGGGCAACCCCCGACGGAGGGGTTGTGTGCCCCATATCACACTCCAGTGGCGGTCTATGGAAGCCAGAGGTCAAGAAGGCCATTCATGCAGCCCCCACAGACCAGCCTCCCAGCACAGAGCAGATGGGGGAGGGAAGAGTGTGTATCTGCAGGGCAAATGAAGATATCCAGCACCTCAGTAACCTCCAACAGATTTTCAGTTTACAAAAAAACAGAACTGATTTCGGACTCAGACAGAGGTTCACAGCCGATCTTTCCACTAAGCATGTTATTGTGAACATTTTTCATGCCTACGGCAACGTTATTCTAAATGACTGATTAACATTCCATTATATAGCTGTGACAATGAACTGCTCTCCTCTTAACATTCAGTATTTTCAATTTTTCACCCTGACATTTCTAGGTCTGGTAATGAGTTCATTGTAGAACCCCATTCCTTCGTTTCTTATAGCAGTTGCCACTTTGCATTGTAACTGTTTGCTATCTGTGGGTCCCCTCCTAGATTGTGACTTCATTGAACTCCTTCAGCTCTGTTGCCCCAGCTCCTGGTACACTGCCTGGCACAGAGTGTTGCTGCTAGTGTTGTTAGCTGCTGTCAAGTTGGCCCTGACATGGCAACCCCATGCATAACGGAACCGAACACTGCCTGGTCCTGCATCATCCCCATGGTTGGTTGTGGATTGGACCATTGTGAAAACCTGTATGGCACACAGCAGGCGCTCTGTAAATACTGAATAAAATAAATGAAAGAGAAGACAGCAAAGTGAAGGCTAATGTCCTGATCCCTCTTTGAAGAGTGTTGGGGTGCCGGTGAATGTGCCACCACCAGCTCTGCGGAGGAGGGCGTGAGCTTTGAGAGTGGACAGACTTGAGTTTGACTCTGAGCTCCCGTACTTCACAGGTTTTAAGAGCACATTACTTAATAGCTCAGTTTCCTCTTTCTAAAGCGGGGATGCTAGTACTTGCTTTATAGGATTTTACCTAGAGTATTTCTAATCTTCACAGCCCACTAAGTATTATTCTCTCTCTATTTTCAGTACTCGTTATTACTCTAGAGTTTGTTAGGCAATTGCATGTCGTCTTTATTAGTTGCTGTCAAGTCACCTCTGTTTCGTGCCGACCCCACGCACAAGAGAACAAAACGTTGTCCGGTCCTGCACCGCCTTCGTGATTGTATGCTTGAGTCCATTGTGCGGCCACAGTGTATTTTGAATACCTTCCCACCTCGGGGGCTCATCTTGCATCTCTATATTGGACAATATTCTGTTGCGATACAGAGGGTTTTTCCTTTCTGGGCCTAGCCTTTTTTTTATTTTTTTATTTTATTGTGTTTCAGGTGAAAGTTTACGTAGCAAATAAGGTTCCCATTTAACAATTTTTATAGAATTTGTTCCATAACATCGATTATATTCTTCACAATATGTCAATATTCTCATTATTTCCATTCTATTTGTTCTGTTTCCATTAATCTAGCTTCCCTGCCCCTCCTTTTTTTTAGGGTAAATGTCACTGTTTGGTGTCAGGAGCACAGTATTCACGGGTGATATTGTTTATTTTATAAGCCAATCTCTAAGAGCTTGGCTGCTAACCAAAAAAGGTCAGCAGTTCGAATCTACCAGCTGCTCCTTGGAAACCCTATGGGGCAGTTCTACTCTGTCCTATAGGATCGCTATGAGTTGGAATTGAATTGATGGCAATGAGTTTTTTGGGTTTTGTTTGTTTGTTTTGGTTTTATTACTTGGATGAAAAGTGACGGTCAGAAGTGGCTTCAGTTCTAAGTTCAAAGATTATCTTAGGGCGATACTCTTGGGGGTTCCTCTAGTTTCTATTGGTTCAGTAAGTGTAGCCTTTTTAGGGGATTTGAGTTTTGTTCTACATTTTTCTCCCTTTCTATCCGGGACCTTCTAGTGTGTCCCTGGTCAGAACGGCCAGTGGTGGTAGCCAGGCACCATGTAGTTCTTCTGGTCTCAGGCTAGAGGAGGCTGTGGTTCATGTGAACTATCAGTCCTGTGGACTAGTTGCTTCACTGAGTCTTTAGTTTCCTTCATTCTCTTGTTTCAGACGAGTGGAGACCAATGGTTGTATCTTAGATGACCACTTGAAAGCTTTTAAGACCCCAGACTCTACTCACCAAACCAAGATGTAGAACATTATCTTTATGAACTATGTTATGCCAGTTGACCAAGTTGCTCCACAAGGCTATGGGCCCAAGCCTCCAAACCCAGTAAATCAATCCCTCCAGGTGTTTGGTTTTGTCTGGAAAGCATCTGTAACTGTGCCACCTATGTGGTTTATTATATACATGAATATACATGCAGTGCACATAAACATGTATATACATATGCTACAGGTACACCTATGTTACAGAGGGTTTTCATTGGCGAATTTTTGGAAGCAGATTGCCAGGCCTTTCTTCCTAGTTCATCTTAGTCTGGAAGCTCTTCTGAAACCTGTCCACCATGAATGACCCTGCTGGTGTTTGAAATACTGGTGGTGTAGCCTCCAGCATCATAGCAACATGCAAGCCAAACAAAGTATAACAAACTGACAAATGGGTGGTGGGAAATGCACAGAGGTAGCAATAAGAGAGAAATGAAAAAACAAAAAAAAATTAAGGCGCGTTCTTGATCAGGGAAAGTCTAAGATTACCATAGAAAGAAGCCAAAGGTCAGAGTTACCAGAGGGAGACAGGGGAGTTGGTATTGCAGCCGAAAATCACCTGTTGCCAAGACAAACACACTTGCCAGTTTGACCTCTAATTTCTACAAATACTTTACTGTTCAATATTTAACAAATCCACCTCTTGGAAAAAGCCTTGATTCACCTAAAGAAATCTTATCCAGTGAAATGTGTTTATATTTCAGAGTGAAATATCATAATAAAACAAGTGAAAATATGTTCCTAGCTTAAAATTAAGAGTTGGCAATGCCTCAGAACTTTTAAGCTGGGAGCAATTTTTCACTGGTTTTATTACGACAATTAATCCAGGCCCCTGTTTCTGTTTACCATTTCCTTGTGTTAGCTTCTATTTCCTTCCTAATTCCACCCCCATCTCAAATTCCATTTCAAGCTTTCTAAAAACCATATCAAACCCATTGCCTTGGACTTGATTTCAACTCTTGGCCACTCCAATGCGTGTCAGAGTAGAACTGTGCTCCACAGGATTTTCAATGGCTGATTTTTCAGAAGCAGATTGCCAGGCCTTTCTTCTGAGGCACCTCTGGGTGGACTTGAATTTCCAACCTTTTGGTTAGCAGTGGAATGCTTAACCTTCTGTGAACCTCACCCCACACCCGCCCCCCACCAAGCTTTCTGAATGACCTCTGGTTTGCCTTTCCTCCAAGGCACTCAAGGCTCCTGACTTGAGGCTTTGGGTGGTTCCTGGGGCCCCTCCTCATTTAGGGGCACAGAACCCTAGTTGTTTGACTCCCAGCTGCAAGGGACTGCTGCCAGCTTTGCTTTGCACTTTAGCCTCAGACGCTCTGCCTGGGGTGTACGAAATCCCTGGACCTGAAGGCAGCACAGGACTGGGCCCACGTCCCCACGGCTCCCATTTCTCAGGGAGCTGGGCCTCGAGTCCAGGCAATGAATGCTGGATTTCTTTCCTTTGCCTTTTCTTTCTCACCATTTGGGGAATGAATCAAGCCATTATATTTTCTGTGCTAATTCAGGTTCTTATCGGACTGCCGTGCTACCTCACCTGCCCACTCTCTGGGCCTCAGCTCAGCCCAGGCTCAGCACTAAGGTCTGTGACATACAGCACAGGGGGCTTCGAAACCTCGATTTCAGACATCCACCTATCTTTATAGTCTGCTTGCTCGGGGAAGCCCCTCAACAACCCTCCCGTCGCGCTGAGACTTCTCATGCACAAGCCCCATGTCTTCCCACCTTGCAGCCCCCTGATTCTCTGGCTTCTGCTGGCCAAGCCTAGACGTCACTGTAGCTGCTCCTTTGTGAACCCCGTTAACTCCCTTGCTCGGTTCTCTCTCTAGCAGAACCCGGACACGGGTACACCCAGCCATCCCTCACCCCACATCTGCCCAAGCGGCGACTGGACGTGGCGGATGACGCTGTGCTAAAGCTCTCCTTCCACATCCATTCTAACAGGCACCCAGCATGCGAGGCCACCCTGCGATACTTCCTGCCGCACACTCTGTCCGCTCTCCAAGTGTCTGCGTCACACCGCTCCACCCTAACATCTGCAACCTCCTCTCCCCACTCCCCAACTCTCAGCTGGCGACTTCTCCAGGGACTTGTTGGAGGAAATGCATGCCGTCAAATGAAGACTCATCCTTTTCCCAACATCAGTCCCTGCAATGTCCCGGTGTTTGTCCCTGCTGCTTCAGAGGGTGGCCTGTGCTGCTCCTGCCCATGTCCCAGCCCCTCCCCTCCTCAGACTTCCCTACAGGTAGCACCCCCACCTTCCTCACCATCAGTCTTTCGCCCCCTGCCGGGCACCATCCGCACACCATCCGCACGCCATCCGCACACCAAAATGCCTCAGTTATCATGCATCTGCTACAGCCACTCTTGGCCCCATTGTTCTCCTCCTTCAAGCTGCAAGAATAAAGTGTCGCTCCTTGCTGTTTTTAGTTTCTCACTCTTCCATCTCTGTTTCCAGTCATGCTTCTGTCCCCACCTAAGGACTCCTTAGATCGGGGAGTGTGAGGCCTACTACTTTGTTCTTCAGTATCGTTCTGGCTATTCCGGGCCTCTTTCGTTTCTATATGAAGTTGGTGATATATTTTTCCATTTCAATAAAGAATGTTGTTGGAATTGGATCAGGATTCCATTACATCTATAGATTGCTTTGAGTAGTATTGACATTTTCACATTAAGTCTTTCAATCCATGAACATGAAATGTTTGTCCAATTATGAAGGTCTTTTTTTAGTTTCTTGCAGTAGTGTTTTATGGTTTTCATTGTATAGGTCTTTTACAACCTTGGTTAGGTTTATTCCTAGGTATTTTATCCTTTTGAGGACTATTGTAAATGGTATTGTTTTCTTGATTTCCTTTTCAGAGTCCTCCTTGTTAATGTAAAGGCACCTAACTGATTTTTCTGTGTTGCTTTTACCCTGCCACTTTGCTGAATCCTTCTATTAGATCCAGTAGCTTTCATATGGAATCTCTGGGATTTTCTATGTACAGGATCATGTCATCTGTGAATAAAGATAGTTTTACTTCTTCCTTTCCAATTTGGATATCCTTTACTTCCCTTTCTTGCCTTATTGCTCTGGCTAGGACTTCCAGTTCAATATTGCGTGATGATAGTGGGTACAGGGACGTCACTAGGGTTGGTGTCACCCAGTGCAGTAATTCATGGTGTCAACCCCCATGGATCTCCTCCTGTACCAGACCATACAAAATCCTCGGTAATGTTTTTTGTATTAATGTTACTCATAAATCATAATTCCCATATATCACTCCTTCTTTTCCTTTAATTACTACTTCATTCTCAAAAAAGTTATTTTTTAATGAAATATGTCTTTAATGAAACAGATTGATCAGCTGTCCAAAAATGAGGTTGATAAACTAACTCAGATTATCCAGCAGAAATATTTGAAAATACATGATCTTCACACTACAATTTGCTCAGCTTCCTACAGCCAGGGTGTTGTATACTTTCAACAGCAACTGTAGTTGTATGCATGAAGTTTTAAAGATACCACCGGATCCAGAACCAGTACAAGAGCAGATGTGAATCAATTCTCAGCTCCCCGTGCTGTAGCTGTGCGTCTTTTTACTCAGGCTGGACTTGCAACAGGTGAGTCTGGGCATCTTCTTTTGAAATTTATCTCAGATGTTTTGCCCACATTTACTCCTTTGCCAGTGTTACCTGACCACAGCACTGGAGTAGTGCTGAAAGACCTAGCTCCTATTGATCAGCATTTAAGATGTTTCTAACCCAAATTCTGCAAATGTGCATGGTCATCTCCCTTGCCCACTTCCTCAAAGGCCATTTCAAATCTTCATCACTTTGCCCAAGCATGAACATGCCTTATATCCTCTTGAAGACAGTAGAAACCAGCAGTAAAGAACTTTTAATTTCCAACAGCACCACCCTTGTCATTGTTGTTAGGTGCCATGAAGTTCGTTCTGACTCATAGTGACCTTCTATATAACAGAACAAAATGTTGCCCAGTCCTGTGCCATCCTCACAATCTTTGCTGTGTTTGGAGCCCATTGTTGCAGCCACTGTGTCAATCCATCTAATTGAGGAAATTCCTCTTTTTTGGCTGACCCTCTGCTTTACCAAGCATGATGTCCTTCTCCAGGAACTTGTCCCTCTTGATAACACATACAAAGTAAGCAAGATAAGTCTCACCATCCTCATTTCTAAGGAGCATTCTGGCTGTACTTCTTCCAAGACAGATTTGTTTTTTCTGGCAGTCCGTGGTATGTTCAATATTTCTCACCAATACCGTGACTCAGATTCATCAATTCTTCTTCGATCTTCCTTATTCATTGTCCAGCTTTCTCGTGCATATGAGATAATTGAAAATACCATGCGCTGGGTCAGGTGCACCTTAGTCTTCAAGGTGACATCTTTGCTTTTTAACACTTTAAAGAAGTCTTTTGCAGCAGATTTGCCCAATGCAATATGTTGTTTGATTTCTTGACGGCTGCTTCCATGAGTGTTGCTTATGGATCCAAGTAAAATGAAATCCTTGACACTTTCAATATTTTATCCATTTGCCAGGATGTTGCTTATTGGTCCAGTTGTGGGGATTTTTGTTTTCTTTATGTTGAGGTGTAATCCATACTGAAGGCTGTGGTCTTTGATCTTCATCAGTAAGTGCTTCAAGTCCTCTTCACTTTCAGCAAGCAAGGTTGTGTCATCTGTATAATGCAGGTTGTTAATGAGTTTTTAAGCAATTATTTATTCATTTTTTATTGTGCTTTAGGTGAAAGTTTACAGCTCAAAGTTACTTCCTCATACAAAAATTTATACACATATTGTTATGTGACCTTTGTTGCAATCCCTATAATGTGACAGCACACTCCCCCTTTCCATCCTGGGTGTCCCATGTCCATTCAACCAGCTCCTACGCCTTTCTGCCTTCTCATCCCTCCTCCGGACAGGAGCTGCCCATTTAATCTCATGTATCTACCTGAACTAAGGAGCACACTCTTTGCGAGTATTATGCTTTATAGTCCAGTCTACTCTTTCTCTGAAGAGTTGGCTTCAGGAATGTTTTTAGTTCTGGGTTAACAGAGAGTCCAGGGGCCATGTCTTCTGAGGTTCCTCTAGTCTCAGTCAGACTGTTAAATATGGTCTTTTTATGTGAATTTGAGTTCTGCACCACACTTTTCTCCTCATCTGTCAGGGATCTCTGTTGTATTCCCTGTTAGGGTGGTCATTGGTGGTAGCCATGCACCATCTAGTTCTTCTGGTCTCAGGCTGATGGAATCTCTGGTTTATGTGGCCCTTTTGTCTCCTGGGCTAATATTTTCCTCGTGTCTTTGGGGTTCTTCATTCTCCTTTGTTCCAGGTGGACTGGGACAAATTGATGCATCTTAGACGGCCGCTTGCAAGCTTTTAAGACCCCAGACGACACTCATCAAAGTGGGATGCTGAACATTTTCTTACTAAACTTTGTTATGCCAATTGACCTAGATGTCCCCTGAAACTATGCTCCCTACACCCCCACCCCTGCTACTCTGTCCCTCAAAGTGTTTGGTTGTGTTCAGGAAAGTTCTTAGCTTTTGGTTTAGTCCAGTTGTGCTGACTTCCCCTGTATTATGTGTTGTCCTTCCCTTCAGCTAAGATAATTCTTGTCTACTATCTGGTTAGTGAATTCCTTCTCCCTCCCTCCCCACCCTCATAACCATCAAAGAATGTTTTCTTCTGTGTTTAAACCTTTTCTGGAGTTCTTATAATAGTGGTCTCATACAATATTTGTCCTTTTGAGACTGACTACTTTTACTCAGCATAATGCCTTCCAGATTCGTCCATGTAGTGAGATGTTTCACGGATTTATCATTGTTCTTTATTGTTGCGTAGTATTCCATTGTGTGAATATACCATAATTGGTTTATCTACTTATCCATTGATGGGCACCTAAGTTGTTTCCATCTTTTTGCTGTTGTGAACAGTGCTGCAATGAACATGAGTGTGCATATATCTATTCATGTGATAGCTCTTATTTCTCTAGGATATATTCCAAGGAATGAGATCACTGGATCGTATGGTACTTCTATTTCTAGCTTTTTAAGGAAGTGCCAAATCAATCTCCAAAGTGGTTGTACCATTTTACATTCTCACCATCAGTGTATAAGTGTTCCAGTCTCTCTACAACCTCTCCAACATTTATTATTTTGTGTTTTTTGGATTAATGCTAGCTTTGTTCGGGTGACATGGTATCTCATTGTAGCTTTGATTTGCATTTCTGTAATGGCTAATGAACATGAGCATTTCCTCATGTATCTGTTTGCTGCCTGAATGTCTTCTTTGGTGAAGTGCCTGTTCATGTCCTTTGCCCATTTTTTAATTGGGTTATTTATTCAAAAAAGTTATTGATATGGATTCACAAATACTAATTACCACAACACTGTAGCTACAACACCAGAAAATCTGACAAAATATGAAAACACCAGCAACAACGAAAACAACAGCGTGTGCTTGTAGTGTGTGCAGACAAAACCACAAGATTTGAAGCTTCATTATAATTGGGTAATAATAACGGCTCTGACTGGAGTGCATTAGAAGGTTCAATAAATAAATTAGTATTGAGTTTTAGCCTTGTAGGTATATTGATACATGTAAGCTGGGCTTACAAGAAATGTTTTTGTTGTTATAACTAACTACTGGGATATTTTTATAGACAGTCATTTTGGTGTCACTCCCGTGACAGTGTCACCGAGTGTGGTCGGCACCTCCTGCACCCCCCTAGTGATAACACTGAACAGACATCCTTGTCTCATTCCTGTTCTCAGAGGGAATGCTCTCAGTCTTTCTCCATTTAGAATAAGATTGGCTGTTGATTTTTCATATACATCCTTGATTATGTTGAGGAATTTCCTTTCTGTTCCTATTTTGCTGAGTTTTTTTATCAGGAAAAGGTGTTGGGTTTTATCAAATGACTTTTCTGCATCAATTGAGATGATCGTGTGATTCTTTTCCTTTGCTTTATTTATGTGGTAAATTACATTAATTGATTTTCTAATACTGAACCATCCTTGCATTCCTGGTATGAATTCTGCCTGATTATGATGTATGATTTTTTTGATATGCTGTTGAATTCTGTTGGCTAGAATTTTGTTGAGAATTTTTGGTCTATATTCATGAAGGATATTCGTTCATAATTTTCTTCTTTTGTGGTGTTATTACCTGGCTTTGGTATCAGTGTGATTCTGGCTTTATAGAGTGAGTTGGGAAGTCTTTCTTCCTTTTCTGTTTTGGAAGAGTTTGAGTAAAATTGGTGTCAACTCTTCTCTGAATGTTTGGTAAAATTCTACAGTGAAGTCATCTCTGCTGGGATTTTTTTGTTGGGAGTTTTTTCATGACATCTTCAATCTCTTATTTTCTTATGGGTCTGTTCAGAATTTCTACTTCTACCTCTGTCTAGTTTAGGTAGGTAGTGAGTTTCTAGAAATTTGTCCACTTCTAGATTTTCAAATTTGTTGGAGTACAGTTTTTCATAGTACTCTGTTATGATCCTCTTTATTTCAGTTGAATCTCTTATAATGTCTCCAATTTCATTACTTATTTTGGTTATTTGCATCTTCTCATTTTTTTCTTTGCCAATTTGTTCAGTGTTTTGTCTACTTTATTGACCCTTTCAAAGAACCAACTTCTAGTCCTGTTGATTCTTTCTATTTTTTTCTATTTCATTTACTTCTGCTGTAATCTTTATTATTTCCTTTCTTCTGGTAGCTTTAGTCATCTTTTGCTCTGCCTTTTCTATTTGTTTGAGTTTTTGGGTTAAGTTATTGATTTTGGACTTTTTAATTTTTAAATATATGCATTTATTGCTATAATTTCCATTTGAGCGCTGCTTTTGCTGTGTTCCAAAAGTCTTGGTGTGTTGTGTTTTCATTCTCGTTTAATTCTAAGTATTTTATTTCTCTTTTGATTTCTTCTATGACCCAATAGTTTCTTAGTAATGTGCTATTTAGTTTCCATTTAATTTATTTTCCTTGTTCTTCCTGTTATTAATTTCTACTTTCATATAGTAGTGGTCAGAGAAGGTGCTTTGTATAATTTCAATCTTTGAAAATTTGTTGAGCTTGCTTTGTGGCCTAAAATATGATCTATTCTGGAGAATGTTCTACGTGGGTTGGAGAAAAATGTGTATTGTTTTGCTATTGGGTAGTGTGTTCTATATATCTTTGTGAGGTCCAGTTGGTTGACAGTGTTGTTTAAATCTTCTATATCTTTGTTGATTTTCTTTCTAGTTGTTCTGTCCATCATTGAAAGTGGTGTGTTAACATCTCCTACTATTATTGTAGATCTATTTCTCTCTCCAATTTTGTTAGAGTTTGTTTTATAAATTTTGGAGCTCTGGCATTGAGTGCATAAATATTTATAATTGTTATGTCTTCTTGGTGAATTACTCCTTTAATCATTATATAATGTCCTTCTTTGTCTCTTATAATGGATTTTGACTTGAATATTTTTTATAAGATATTAATATTGCCACTCCTGCTCTCTTTTGGTTACTGTTTGCTGGATATATTTTTTCCAACCTTTAGTTTTTAACTCATTTATTTCTCTGTGTTTCAGGTAAGTCTCTTGTAGACAGCATATTGATGAGTTATGTCTTTTTATCCATTCTGCCACTCTCTGCCTCTTGAATGGTGCATTTAATCCATTTACATTCAGTGGATTTACTGCTGCTATTTTCTTACTGTTTCTTTTGTGGCATTAATGGTTTCTTTGTTTTTCTTTACTTTCTGTGATGAGTTCTTTTTGTATACGGCTCTTATTTTCCTTTCATTTGTTATTATTTTTGTGTTTGCTGAGTCTTTTTTATTTTCTTTTTTGTTTTTTGGTGAGTAGATTTATTTCTTTTTGTGGTGGTTACCCTGAAATTTACATTTAACATCCCAAATTTAAAACAGTCTATTATATCTTGAGATCACTTGACTATCTCTCCATATGGAAGTTCTATAACTTATGGAGCATGTGGCTAAGGTGTCATCTTAAATTGCTCTCCTGAAAGGACTCTTTTAAGTCACAAGTTATCTCAGTGTCTCCATAACCAAAAGGTCCATTCTGTCTTCCTCTTACTCCATCCCTCAGTAGCAGGTGACATGGTTGATCATTCTCTCATTAGAGCCCATGCTTCCCAGACTTTGGCCACCAGCCGTCATCTCCTCAGCTCCTTTCTTTGTCCCCCAAACATGGGGACCCTTAAGTACTGTGCTTACTGCTTCTCTATCTGCTCTTCCCCTAGGTCAGTCTACTATTAGTCTACTCTCTCTGTGCCGGTGATTCTGAAAATAGAGAACTTTCTTCCTGAGCTCCAGAATGACTGCCCATCTGCATGCTTAACATCTCCTTGGTGTCTAGATGGTGTCTCAAACCACTAAATGCCCCTGAATCTGCTCCCCTACCTTTTCCCCCTACTGAGTAAATGATGCCCTGCCACTTCTCAGACCAAAGTCCTCGGGTTCTCTCACACCTTAACTTCTCCCATCTCCACTGCTCACACCTTAGTCCCAGCTAGGTCATTGCTCACCTGGACCCTTCCTGTGTCCCTTTTCTGCTCTTGTCTCTCCACTATGTACCCCACCTGCAGTGCTGGGGTGATGTCCTAAACAAGGAAACCTGACTGTATTGCTCCCAAAGTGCTTGCCACGAAAGGCAAACTCCTTAGGATGGTTGTCTCTCCACTTTCCCCTCTCTACCCCATATTGGTCTTCTCTCTGTGTTTGGACTTGCTAAACTGGTTTCTGCCTCAGGGCCAGTGTATTTGATCTTTGTTCTACTTGGGATGCTTCCATCCAGGTCTCTGTGGGCTGCCTTCTTCCCACTCCTCCTGACTTCCCTAGTTGAATTAGCCACACTGTCACCTTCTTCACAGCACCTATTGGCCTTATTCAGGGGCACTAGTGGTTCACTTGCCTTCCATGCAGGAGACCTGTATTTGATTTACAGCCAGTGCACCTCATGAGAGCTACCACCCATTTGTCAGTGAAGAATTGAGGGTTGTTCTGATGCTGAACAGGTTTCAGCTAAGCTTCCGTAGTAAGTGGACCAGAAAGAAAGTTTCGACAATCTGCTTCTGAAAATCAGCCAGTGAAAACTCTATGGATCACAACGATCTGATCCCCTTGTGCATGGGGTTCCCATGGGGTGGGGCCCACTTGGTGGCATCTAACAACATGAACATATGTGTTATTTACCTGTTTGCTTTTTCAGTCTTTCTCCTCTACTGGGATGTGTACTCCTAAGGGCAGAGACTTTGCCTTGCTTACTGTGTGTCTCCACCATTGAGAACAACACCTGGACATATCAGGCTGCCAATAACTTAACTTGTTCACTGATGGACAAGCCCTAAAACCCATTATGAGTAGATATTATGGAACCAGACCGACCTAATGAATATACAGCTCCATGTGAGGGACGAGATGGACAAAACTCTACTTAGAGTGTTCTCCCTGGACCTTGATTTCAACACGGAGTGTTTCCTCTGACAGTCTCTGAAACTATGAGTTAAAACCCCCAGGGCTAAGGTCAGGGTGTTGCTGCCATGCTGGGTGGCTGACTCTGCCCACAGCACAAGCAGACCCACTTCCGTCTCCTCCAGCATTAGGGATGGATATAGACAGAACCTCTCACCAAGGATAATTCTTCTCCTGTGAATAAGCTGTCTCTCCTAGGCTGAGGGGAGAAGCAGCGTCACTACGTAGGATTTACCAGGTACTTAATGTTTACACAGTACTCCATTATATTTTGTTGAAGGTAACAAGGCCTAGAGCAAACACACAGTCCTAGATATAAACATTGAATCAGGAAAACTTGGATTTATTCCCAGGTTTGCTGCTGACTTAGGTGATTTTTATAAAGGTCATTTGATTTCTCTATGCACAGAGAGTAAAACCTGCCCTTGTCTTCCTGCACAGTGACTGCAAAACCAAATAAGGCTGTTTGTGAAATGTCTAAGATACTGAAAAATATCGAATGTACTTTTACTCCCCAGTACAGTATCACTAAAGAGGTCAGTATCACTAAAACCACTTTACAGAAGAGAAAACTATGGCAAGCATAATTGCTTTCCACCTGGAATGCCCTTGGAGTGCCTGGTGCTCTGGCAAACACAGTAATTTCTTTTGCATTCCTCGAGAAGGCACAGGGCAGTAAGTTAGGCCCCAGTTCCTCATTGGTGTCACTGCACAATCAGCCATCCGGACTCAAATATTTGGATATAGTCTAGATACATCCCAATTCCGGAACAAGTCCCACATGTTTATTTTTCTGCACAAGTCTTCCCTTTTCCTTTCCTTTTCATTTCACACTGCTGTTCTTCTCTGCTGCACATCTTGACTCTTGACATCATCTCTTAAACAGGTTGCTGCCTGCAATCTATTCCTTCCGTGCATTCTGCATATTACCCCCAATCAATAGTCTTAAAATACTGCTTGGTATGTTTCTGCCCTACTCTAAAACTTTCTATGACTCCTCATTTCTTAAAGTATAACACCCAAACTCCTTAAGGTTGACCATAATCTGGACTAGAAATGCCTTTCCAACCTCCCACTTCCCCATCTTGGACACCTTTCTACTTGTCCACACACCTTGCTCTCCCCATGTTCACACCTCCATCTAGGTGTTACTGGCCAAATCTATCCTTCAAGATCCAACCAAAAACAACCTCTTCCCAGTCTCAACCCTCAAAGAACCTAAATCTCCATGACACCTTTGACCGTTGATCACACACTGACTCCAATTATTATTTTCTTTTTGTGTGTCTTTCTTTCCCAATAAGATTGCTGTTGTTGTTGCGTGCTTTGACTTGATTTTCAACTCATAATGATCCCATGTGACAGAGTAGAACTGCCGCATAGGGTTTTCTAAGCAGTAGTCTTTAGGAAAAGATTGCCAGGTCTTTCTCCCACAGAGCTACTGGGTTAGTTTGAACCACCAACCTTTCAGTTAGCAGATGAGTGCTTAACCATTGTGCTATCAAAGCTCTTCCATCCTCAATAAGATTATAGCTCTTTAGAAGGAGAAACAGTGCTTTATACAGTATTCCATCAATTCTAAGACACCTTTCTTTTTAAAATTGATCACGCATCACACTTTAACTAGCAGGAGTTTCTTTCTCAGCAGTAAGTGGAATGATGATGTGGCTGCATGCAATAGATGATGATGATGTGGCTGCATGCAATAGATGGTGCTTTGGGTTTGATGAAAAGTGGTACTCTTTTGAAGTCCCTGCCACTCCTAGTGCAGGTCTTGCAGATAAAAGGTGATTGTTGCATGTTGTATTGATTATTTGATGAACTGATGTGCCTTTGGATGCACCAGATCAAGAGTAGCCTCTGGGTGCAAGTGTCCTTGTCACAGCCAGCACACAACCACAAGGACTTCACACTTTGAAGAAAAGGAGAGACAGAAAGGAACAGGGACTTGGGGCTGTGGCTGCTCTTTCAGGCAATGCATCTCCATTACAGCCCTGGACAAGAATCCTGCCATAGAGGAAGGTTGCAGGAAGAAAGACTGGACACCACCAGGGAAAGAGAACATGCATCACAGCACGTGAAGCAACAGATATAAAGCAGCTACGAAGCCTGTTGCTGAGCAAGTCAAGTCTATAAAAATGACTCCTGGGAAATTGGTTCCAAAGTAATCAGATTCAAATCAGTCCAGGAAAGCCAAGGAATATTCTAGCAAGACATAGCATTTCACTGCTTGAATGCAAGCATAAACGAGATTTTATGTGTGGTTGTGATCATTATTAGAGCAGGCTGTTCAGTGCTGAGCCTTCTGTGTTATTAAAGTCATGAGCCCGGGTCTTCCTAAAAACGAAAGGGCTCCAAATACCAACAACATTCTCGAAAGAGGTGGAAAAACTAATCATTAACTTTATATGGAAAAGGAAGAAGACCCAAATAAGTAAAGCACTATTGAATAAGAAGAATGAAGTAGGAGGACTCACACTACCAGACCTCAGAACCTACTATACAGCTACAGTAGTCAAAACAGCCTGGTATTGGTACAACAGAGTTACATTGACCAGCGGAACAGAATTGAGAACCCAGATGTAAACCCATCCACCTACGGTCACCTGATCTTCGACAAGGGCCCAAAGTCCATCAAATTGGGAAAAGAGAGTCTTTTTAACAACTGAAGCTGACAAAACTGGACGTCCATCTGCAAAAAAAATGAAACAGGACTCGTACCTCACACCATATACAAAAACTAATTCAAAATGGATCAGACCTAAATATAAAGCCAAAAACTATGAAGTTCATAGAAGAAAAAACAGGATCAATGCTAGAGGCCCTAATACACGGCATTAACACGATACAAACCATAACCAACAACACACAAACTTCAGAAGATAACCTAGATAACTGGGATCTTCTAAAAATTAAACATTTATGCTCATCAAAGTCTTCACCAAAAAAGTAAAAAGAGAACCTACAGAATGGGAAAAAATTTTTGGACATTACAAGTCAGACAAAGTTCTAATCTCTAAAATCTACAAGAAAATCCAACACCTCTACAACAAAAAGACAAATAATCCAATTAAAACTGGGAAAAGAAAATGAACAAGCACTTCACCAAAGAAGACATTCAAGCAGCCAACAGATACATGAAGAAATGCTCATGATCACTAGCCATTAGAGAAATGCAAATTAAAACCACAATGAGATACCATCTCACCCCAGCATTACTGGCATGAATCAAAAAAACAGAAAAGAAGAAATGTTAGAGAGGTTGCAGGAAGACTGGAACTCATAAGCACTGCTGGTGGGAATGCAAAATGATACAACCATTTTGGAAAATGATATTGCCCTTTCTTAGAAAACTAGAAATAGAAATACCATATGATCCAGCAATCTACTCCTAGGAATATATCCTAGAGAAATAAGAGCTGTCACACAAATAGACATATGCACACCCATGTTCATGGCAGCATTGTTCACAATAGCAAAAAGATGGAAACAACCTAGATATCCATCAACAGATGAATGGATAAACAAACTATGGTACATATACACAATGGAGTATTACACAACGATAAACAACAATGATGAATCTGCAAAGCATCTCATAACATGGAGAATCTGGAGGGCATTATGCTGAATGAAATAAGTCAATCACAAAAGGACAAATATTGTATGAGACCACTACTGTAAAAACTCATGAAAAGGTTTACAAACAAAAAGAAACAATCTTTGATGGTTACAAGGGAGGGGAGGGGTGGAGATGGAAAAACACTAAATAGACAACAGATAAGTGGTAACTTTGGTGAGGAGTAAGACAGTACATAATACTGGAGAAGCCAGTACAACTTGTACAAGGCAAAGTCATGGAAGCTCCACAGGCACATCCAAACTCCCTGAGGACTGAATTGCCAGGCTGAGGGTTGTGGGGACCATGGTCTCGGAGAACATCTAGCTCAATTGGCATAACATAGTTTATAAAGAAAATGTTCTGCATTCTACTTTGGTGAGTAGCACCTGGAGTCTTAAAAGCCTGTGAGCGGCCATCTAAGATACTCCACTGGTCTCCTTTCTTCGGGAGCAAGGGAGAATGAAGAAAACTAAAGCTACAAGGCAAAGATTAGTCCAAAGGACTAATGGACCACATCTACCACGACCTCCACCAGACAGAGTCCAGTACAACTAGATGGTGCCCAGCTACCATCGCTGACTGCTATGACGATGATCACAATAGAGGGTCCTGAACAGAGCTGGAGAAAAATGTAGAACAAAATTCTAACACAGAAAAAGACCAAACTTACTGGCCTGACAGAGACTGGAGAAACCCCAAGCGTATGACCGCTGGACACCCTTTTAGCTCGGTAATGAGGTCACTCCTGAGGTTCACCCTTCAACCAAAGATTAGACAGACCCATAAAACAAAACGAGACTGAAGGGGCACAACAGTCCAGGGACAAGGACTAGAAGGCAGGAGGGGACAGGAAAGCTGGTAATAGGAAACCCAAGGTTGAGAAGGGAGAGTGTTGACATGTCGTGGGGGTTGTTAACCAATGTCATAAAACAATATGTGTACCTACTGTTTAATGAGAAACTAGTTTGTTCTGTAAACCTTCATCTAAAGTACAATAAAAAAAAATAGAAAAAAAAAAAGAAAGAGCATTAACTGAATCCCTATTACCATAGAAAGCAATGCAGTGAATGAAGCTTTAGGACAGGAACAAGTTTAAAGAGAAAAGGAGAAGGCCAGTGCCTGCCTGTTCCCTCAGATAGTCCTGCACTACTTACTGTAGTGCAGCTTTCCTCCCGCTTAATGATTTCTTAATGAGTGCTGTCAGCTGTGCACTTATGATAAATTTCGTTGAGCAATGCTTTTGACAGTAACAGCAATTGTTTTTATAATACTTTAAATTTACAGATATTTTCACATGCATTGTTTTCTTTTGACTCCTAAAACAATACCATGTTGGTAAGATTTTGTTATCTCCACTTTTCAGATTAGGAAACTGAGGCTCAGAGGGAAAGCATAATAAAGAAAGGCAACTGATGTTTATCAAACAATGCTGGTCACATTACAAAAGTCATTTCATTTTATTTTCACAGGAAGCTGTTTTGATGCTTATTATCTCCTTGGTTTAGAGGAGGATGCTGAGGCTCTGAGGTTGTTCTTCTGGAACTAGGGCCCATACCTTGGTCTTTAGACTCCAGATTCCTTGCTCTTTCATTAGCTACACTTGATCTGAGAACACAAGAGGTATATGACATGCTCTCTGGCTGGTGGGCATGTCCTTTGGATCCAGGGCTCTCCGTGGTTCCCTGGCTACATTTGGACTGAGGGAGCCATGTGAGGGGAGGGTGGTCCCATCTACCTTGATGTACCATGCAGCTTGTCCCTCTCTGGGACCTTGAGGCTCAGGGGAATATATTTTTCAAATCTGGAGGAATGCCCCCGTGTGCTCCCTGCTTCTAAGCAAGACATCATGCTGATAGCCCAATTATCTTGAGGTTTCTAGAAAACACAAAAGCTAAAAAGGGGTTGCTGGTTGTTTCTGTTTTCTCTCATCTCTCCCTGAAGCAAAGAGTAAAAGGCAAATTACCTGTTCAAATGGGATAAAGGAAAAGGAGAAAGAGGGGGAGAGAAAAGTACGGATTAATGCCTCAAAATGTTTGCCCCACAAATCGTGAATAAACAAACAAAAATTACTACAGTTATCTGGGCAAGCTACTTAGCAAAGGGAGACTTGATCTGGGCTTGGAAGAAGAGGTGAAACATGAGTGAAAGAAGAGTAGACGATAAAGGAAGGGATGAATGTGGCTGTTTGGGGCCAGAGCGGAGAGTGTATTTTAGGGAGCAGAGGGCATGAGATTGGCTAGATAGGCTGAAGCCTTGAATGCTGGGGGGTTTAACCCCTTGCCTTCAAGTTGATTCCAACTCACAGCGACCCTACAGGACAAAGCAGAACTGCCCCATAGGGTTGCTAGAGGGTTTAGGTAATGGAAAAGCAATTTAGGTTTTAAAACTTGGAATTGCAATAGTAAAAGCAGTTTTTAAACAAAATGTAGTGGGGGAAAAATATGAACCAGCTTCAAATGCTCACTTGCCCTGTCATTAGCGGTATGACTCAAAGTTAGTTAGTGACTCAGGGAATTAAGTTTTCTCAGGTCATAAAAAGAGATAATGGGAAATTCAACACTGTTTCTTGATGAATACCTTAAAGAAGAATGGAATAGAAGGGAAATTTCTCAATATGATTCAGGGCATATATGAAAAGCCAACAGCCAACATTATACTTAATGGAGAAAGAATGAGAGCTTTCTCCTTGAAATCAAGAACAAGTCAAGGGTGCCCACTCTCACCACTTCTATTCAATATTGTATTAGCAGTCCTAGCCAGAGCAATAATAAGACAAGAAAAAGAAATAAAAGGTATCCAGATTGGAAAAGAAGTAAAATTATCTCTATTGGTGGATGATATGATCCTTTATATAGAAAATTCCAAAGAGTCCACAAGAAAACTTCTGGAGGTAATAGAGAAATTTAGAAAGTTTCAGGGTACAAGGTCAACAAACAAAAATCAGTTGGGTTTCTATACACCAGCAGTGAGATGTCTGAAAGGGACATTAGGGAACCAATGCCATTTACAATAGCATCTGAGAGAATTAAATACCTAGGAATAAATCTAACCAGGGATATTAAGGACTTATACAGTGAACACTATAAAATACTGCTGAAAGAGATTAAAGAAGACTTAAATAAATGGGAAGATGTTCCATGTTCATGAATTGGAAGACTCAATATTGTTAAGATGTCAATACTACCCAAAGCAATCTATAGATTCAACAGAATCCTGATCAAAATTCCAACAGCCTTCTTTACAGAAATAGAAAAACAAATCCTCAACTTTATACGGAATGGCAAGAGGCCCCAAATAGCTAAAGTAATGTTGAAAGAGAAGAACAATATAGGAGGAGTCACACTTCCTGATTTTAAAACAATATATAGCTACAGTAATCAAAGCAGCCTTGCACTGGTATAACAGTACACAGTTAGACCAATGGAATAGAATTGAGAGTCCAGAAATAAACCCACACATCTATGATCAACTGATTTTTGACAAGGGTGCTAAGTCCACTCCATGGGGAAAGAAGAGTCTCTTCAATAAGTGGTGCTGGGAAAATTGGATTTCCATATGCAGAAAAATGAAACAGGATCCATGCCTCACACCATGCACAAAAACAAATTCAAAATGGATTAAGGACCTGAATGTGCAAACTAAGACAATACAATTCTTAGAAGAAAAAGCAAGGGCAATACTGTTAGGCCTAGCTTTTAACAATGGATTATCCAGCATAATAACAAAAGCACAAACAACAAAAGTCAAAATAAATAAATGAAACCTCATAAAAATTAAAAACTTTTGTTCATCAAAAGATTTTACCAAAAAAGTAAAAAGGCAAGCTACAGACTGGAAGTCTGGAAGTCTGTCTTTGGAAGCTCTATATCAGATAAGAACCTAATAATCAAAATATATATAAAACTTCGACAACTGAACAACAAAAAGACAAATAATGCAATCATACAATGGGCAAAGGACTTGAACAGACATTTCACCAAGAGGACACCCAAATGGACACCAAACACATGAAAAGAGGCTCAATGTCATTAGCCATCAGAGACATGTAAATCAAAACCACAATGAGATACCATTTCACTCCCACTAAGATGGCTAAGACTAAAAAACCCAGAAAATAACAAATGTTGGTGAGGATGAGGAACACTTATCCATTGCTGGTGGGAATGCAAAATCGTACAGCCATTGTGGAAAATAGTGTGGCAGTTCCTCAATAAACTAAAAACAGAGCTACCACGTAACCCAGCAATTCCACTCCTAGGTAAATACCTACAAAATTTGAAAGCTGAGACTCAAAAAGACACCTGTATGCCGATGTTGGTTGCAGCACTGTTCACAATAGCCAAAAGGTGGAAATAACTTAAATGCCCATCAGCAGATGAATGGATTAGCAAAATGTGGTACATACATACAATGGAATACTACTCAGCCAGTAGGAGAAACAAAGTCTTGATACATGCTACAATAAGGATGGAGCTTGAAGACATTATGCTGAGTGAAAGAAGTCAATCACAAACAGACAAATATTGTATGACCTCACTTATAGAAAAAGACAAGGAAAGGCAAATGTATAGAGATAAAAGTTTATCAGTGGTTACCAGGGGCAGGAGGGAGAGGGAAAGGGGAGTGGTTAGCAAAGATGGAAAAATCACATTTAATAAGGGTAGGGCTGCACAGCCAATTATTATAACTGTTGTCAATAATTTGTACACCTGTAAAAAGTTGATTTGGCAAAGTATTGTGATAGATATACTTACAACAATGGCGATAAAAAAGAGTAGCTGCTGAGGCTGCTTATGTACAACCAAAAACCTCATAGAATTTGCTTCCTTGGTTTGGAGGTTTAGGGTCATAGTTTCATGGGACATCCCAGTTAATTGGCCTAATAACTTGTTTAGTACTTCTGTTATACCTCCTAGTTCATTGTGTAGTGCCTGGGGTCTTAAAAGCTTGCAAGCAGCCATCCTAAGCCACAGCAATTGGTCTCTATTCACCTGGAGCAACAGAGAGAGAAGGAGGGTCAGGAATAGAAAGAGGATATGGAATGAGTGCGTAATTGCCTCCATAAACAACTTCCTCCCTTGCCATGAAACCAAAAGAACTGGATGGTACCCAGCTGCCATTACTGAACATTTTGATCAAAGACTCTATAGAAGAATGCTGATCAAAAAGGGGGGAAAAGTAGAACAGAATTTCAAATTTTCATGGAATCCAGATTTCTGGAGCCATGGAGGCTAGATAAACCCCTGAAACTATTGCCCTGAGATAATCTTTAAACCTTAAACCAAAAATATCTCCTGAAGTCTTCTTAAAGCCAACTAATAATTTAGCTTAACTAGTAAAAAATGTCTGCCTTGAGCTTTATGCTCTTTTAAGAACTATCTATATGAGATCAAATTGAATCCCTCTAGTGAACTTTTTCTTTCAGTTATTGTACTTTTCAGCTCCAGAATTTCTATTTTTTTATCTTTTTAATAATTTCTATCTCTTTATTAGTATACTCATTTTGTCCATACTTTGTTTTCCTGGTTTCTTTTAGCTGTTTGTTCATGGTTTCCTTTAACTCTCTGAGTGTATTTAAGACAAATTGTTTAAAGTCTTTTTCTAACAAGTGGAATGTATGTACTTCCACAGAAATACTTTCTGTCAACTTTTTTTTGTCTTCAAATGGATCACGTTTTCCTTTCTTTGTATGCTTTATGATTTTTTGTTGAAAACTAGACATTCAAATTTTATAATATAACATAACATAACTGTCTTGGTTAACTTGTGCTGCTATAACAGAAATACCACAAGTGGATGGCTTTAACAAACAGAAATTTATTTTCTCACAGTTTAGGAGGCTAGAAGTCTGAATTCAGGGTGCTGACTCTAAGGGAAGGCTTTCTCCATCTGTCAGCTCTGGGGGAAGGTACTTGTCATCAATCTTCCCTGGTTGAGGAGCATATCAGTGCAAGGACCCTGGGTCCAAAGGAAGCGCTATTCTCCTAACTCTTGTTTCTTGGTGGTATGAGGTCCTCATGTCTCTCTGCTCTCTTCTCTCTTTAATATCTCAAAACAGACTGACTCAAGACATAACCTAATCTTGTAGATTGAGTCCTCCCACATTAACATAACTGCCACTAATCCTACCTCATCAATATCATAGAAGTAGAATTTATAACACATAGAAAAATCACGTCAATGACAAAATGGTGGGCAATCACATAATGCTGGGAATCATGGCCTAGCCAAGTTTACACACATTTTTGGGGGACACAATTCAATCCATAACAACAACATAACAGAATATAATGTAATCAAATTTTCTCCTTTCCCCTGGTTTTGCTGTTCTTGATTGTTAAAGGCTGCCATTGTCCATTTGTTTGATGATTTTTCCCATCTATTTTTTTCAAAGACTGTGTTCCTTACTGAGTGTGGTCATTGAAGTCACTGTTTCTTTAGCTTGTGTGCAGCCAGTGTTTTGACAGAAGTTTCCTTGAATATCAGGAACTAAAACAAAAATAAGAAAATATTTCTCCCAGTCTTTGCAGACTGACTTCATGCTAGGACATTTCCTTAAGGCTTAGCCAGGCCATCTACAACTCTACCTTAGCCCTCACTTCCTGTTTGCACAGAGCTTAGAGATCAGCCAGGGGTGAAAGCTTAGGGTCTCTTTAGATATGTTTTGAGTATGCATCTTGTCCTGCACACATGTGTGCTTTCTATATTCTCTAGTATACACAGGCATCTTTGAATGCCTTAATTTCCCAAGGAAACTATCTTCCTGGCTTTTCCTCATAGGCTTTAGGTGGTCTATAGTATGTTTCAAAGAGCCCTTGTGGCACAATGGTTAAGCGTTCAGCTGCTAACCAAAAGGTTGACAGTTCAATCCACCCAGCAGCTCTGTGGGAGAAAGATCTGGTGATCTGCTTCTGTAAAGATTACAGCTTAGAAAACCCTATGGAGCAGTTCTACTCTATCACATAAGGTCAACTATAAGTCGGAAGCGAGTCAGCAGCACCCAACAACAATTTTATGTTTCAACTATAGTCGTTCCCTGCAGGTGGCTGTGGGGTTTTTGTTCACCTTAATTTTTTTTTTGAGCAATGTCCACTGCTTTTCCTCCCTGCGTGGATTCTGTTTTAGACAAAACAGAGACAAGTCCCTTGCATCGGTCTTTCAGATAGTGTTATGGAATGAATTGTGTCCCCCAAAATACGTATTGTAAATCCTGACCCCTATACCTGTGGTTATAATCTCACTTGGAAGTGGGTTTTCCTTGTTCCACCATTGTATTTTGGAAACAGATAACTTGTAATGTAGATTTCACAGGTTCACAGATGAAGAGGAATTTTGCCCCAGGATGGAATATGCCTGAACTCTCACTCATATTTGATTTAGATGATTCTGAAGATGAAATTCTGGACTTGGTGTTGATTTAAGGATTTTTGGGATGATGTGACAGGGTAAATGTGTTTTGCATGTGGGAAGGTCATGTATTTTGGGGGAGCCAAAAGATGGAATGTTATGGATTGAATTGTGTCCCCCCAAAATATGTATTGTCATTCCTAACCCCTATGCCTGGGTTATAATCCCATTTGGAAATGGGTTGTCTTTGTTAAGTTAATGAGGCAGGATTACTGTAGGGTGTGTC
This sequence comes from Trichechus manatus latirostris, assembly GCF_000243295.1. Classification (NCBI taxonomy): domain Eukaryota; kingdom Metazoa; phylum Chordata; class Mammalia; order Sirenia; family Trichechidae; genus Trichechus; species Trichechus manatus. The sequence goes on along the minus strand of NW_004443956.1, from coordinate 13,739,530 downwards.
TTGAGTCAATCTCTTTTGAGATATAAAAGAGATTAAACGAGCTAGCAGAGTAGAGATGAGGGAAGAGAGATGTCAAGCCACATGAAGATTGCCCAGGAAGAGAAGCTCAAAAGAGACAAGGACCTTCCTCTTAGAGCCAACAGAGAAAGAAAGCCTTCCCCTAGAGCCGGCACACTGAACTCAGACTTCTAGCCTTCTAAACTGTGAGAAAATAAATTTTTGTTATAGCAGCATCAGATAACTAAGACAGGTAGCTACCAGACAGGTTAGAAAGAGCAATAATTTGAGAATAATGTAGGCTCTGCTCACTCTAGAACCAGGGACCAGGGTCCCACACTGAGAATGTGGCCTGGCATCTTCAAGATTGCTGTTGAGCTGTGGAGGTGATGAAGTAAGGGCAAGTAAAAACACTATAAAGCTTTCCTACCATTTTAAAGTTGTCTTTTCTTGATTCAGTGTTTGCTTGATTGCTGTATACCTTTGACTGTTTTCCAGAGTTCTCAAAAAGTTGGTTCTGACAGTATCTGTTTGATTTTGAATGTTTCTATAAGGGATAGGTGTTTGGAGCTACCTGCACTGCCATTTTGTCAGTCTACCATAGAAATAGTTTATAAAAGAGAGAAAAAACTTGAGTTTGGAGGAGACTCGATAAATTACACTCATCTTTTTTCTATTCAAGTTCTGACCCAAATAAGTGTGGGCAGAGGGAGTCCAAACCATCACCTTTATTAATAATATACCTAGTTTGAAAAACCTGACTGTAGGTCTGCAGGCCAAGTGCTGGATATCTGAAGGCTTCTCCCTCAGGGGTTCTGCCCAATAAAACATTTGGCATGGAGGATTAAAACAGAAAGTATGTTCCCTCTCATCAGCTGGCTTCCACAGCAAAGAGACAGTAGAAGATACCAAGCTATGCTTGTCAAGTTCCCTTCTAAAACTCACCAGTCAGGTAACTTTCTTTCTTCTGAGGGAGGAAGAAGGGATAAGGCAAGAGGTCACTAGTGCTAAGGAAATTCTTCCTCACAGAAACCAGAGAACTGGGGAATAAGTGTGCCTCCCTAACAATACCTACAGCACAAGGTTGTTGTGACAATCAAATAAGATAATATATTAAAATGTCTCCCACCATCTAATACAATGTCAATGCACATTATAAAAATGTTATTTACATCTTGAGGGACCAAATTACCGGGCTGAGGGCTGAGGACCATGGTCTTGGGGGACATCTAGCTCAAATGGCATAACATAGTTTATAAAGAAAATGTTCTATGTCCAACTGTGGGGAGTAGCATCTGGGGTCTTAAAAGCCTTAGAGCAGTCATCTAAGATGCATCTGCGGGTTCCACCCTGTCTGGAGCAAAGGAGAATGAAGAAAACTAAAGACATAAGGGAAAGATTAGTCCAAAGGATTAATGGACCACAACTACTACAACCTCCACCAGACTTGAGCCCAGAACAACTAGATGGCGCCTGGCTACCACCACTGACTGCTCTGACAGAAATCACAATAGAGGGCTGTGGACAGAGTAGGAGGAAAATGTAGAACAAAATTCAAATTCACACACACACAAAAAAGGCCAGACTTGCTGGTCTGACAGAAACTGGAGAAACCCCAAGAGTACGGCCCCCGGACACCCTTTTAACTCAGTACTGAAGTCATTCCCCAGTTTCACCCCTCAGTCAAAGATTAGGCAGGTCTATAGAATCGACTCATGGCAAAGGTTTGTTTTTTTCTTTCTTATAGGGCAAACAATAACACAAGTGAGGAAAGTGCTTCATAGTTCAATCATGTATACAAAACTAAATGGGCACACCAGCCCAAAAGCAAAGACAAGAAGGCAAGAAGGGTCAGGAAAACTGGATGAATGGAAACAGGGAAACTGGGGTGGAGAAGGGGAGAGTGTTGACACATCACAAGGTTGGCAACCAATGTCACAAAACAATTTGTGTATCAATTGTTTAATGAGAAACTAATCTGTTCTGTAAATTTTCAACTAAAGCACAAAAATTTTTTAAAAGAATACATTATTTACAAAAAAAAAAAAAATTATCTGGAAGCTGTATGTACCCTGCTTCACAGTGCCCGGATATAGCTGCCTAGCTGTACCCTGGAACATCACAGAGTGAGCCTGTTCCCTCCTCCATAGTGTAGGTGCCCAGGAAAGAGGTAGCTCTCAAGATTTCTCCTCTGCACTATCTTTGCCTCTTCCCAAGGAGATGAAATAAATAATTGGACTTTTCAGAATTTACATTATGCCCACTCTTAACAGTGGGTGGGGTCATTAGCAGCAGACGACAGTGCCCTGATAGAGCTGCTTCTTTCTTTGTCTCTCTGTCTTCCTTTCATCCTGCTATAGGATAGTACTAATAATCATAGCCAACATTTTTGGGTGCTTACTATGTGTCAGATACTGTTGTTACTGCTTTACATAAATTAACCCATTTATTCCTATCTCCGCCCCTATACAATAGATACTATTATTATCTCCACTTTATAAGTGAAACAACACAAAACTTGTCCAAGGTCATACAATTAAATGGTAGAGCTAGGATTCAAACTCAGGCTCCAAAAATTTGGCTCCAAAGCCCATGCATTTGATCATAATACTCTGCTGCCTCCAGTCATGGTAACATCAAGACTTAGGGTTGGGTTTTGGATAGGTGAAATGGAGCAGGCCTCATGGCCTACTTCAGTCAGAAACCCAAATAACTAGGAAAGAGAGATGTTTCCTGTGATCCAGCCCAGCTAAGGGAAATTCTCTGCACTAGAATTTGAGAACCAGGTCAGTCTAACTGTGACAAAGTTCCTTTATCTTGTTATTTGTCGGTAAATATTGGAAGCCTCAAGGGGAGGGGGCTGGCCAGGGTCCAGTACAGAATTTGGCATTCCTGAGTTTCCTGACTATCATGCTACTGATACACCCAGTCCCTCCACCGTACCTGAAAGCTGTTTGTCGTAAGTCCTGTCTTCCTCCTCTAGGCTAAACAGCCTCAGCTACTTCAAACACTTCTTCATGAATTGGTGTAAGAAGGTGCCTCTAGGACCCTGCAGCCCAATTGGCACAAATCAGAGTTTGCAGCACTGCAAAGCGTGAGCTCAGTATTTCAGATCTCCTCGTCTAACTTCACAAGGTGGAGGAAAGAGAATCACTATCAACAGTCCAGGGCTGCTCCCTATGAGGTGGATGTCAGACATACCTCTTCACTCCAATCTTTTTTTTAACCAATTCTGACACCAGCCGTCCCTCCCATGGCACCCTCTACTTCTCTGCTGGGTTCATTAATTTGTTGTAATGGCCACATTGAACTCACAGTCAATGCTCACTCTTATGGGGTTTATTAGTAAGTAACAGATTACAATTCAGGATCAGGACCAACTCAGGAGACGGTTCTTTGGTCAGGACAGCTTTTGGGCTGTGCCCACAGGCAGGCCTCTCCCTAGGCCCCTCAGCCCCTTGCCCCTGTCACTCGACCTGCCTTCTGCCCTACTTGAGCAAGTGTTACAGCTCTTTAGCTCCACCAATAAGTGCCCAGAGGCACCCCACTCTGCCAGTAAGCCTCGGCCAGAAGATACTCAGCTCTCTTGTTCCGTGGGTCAGTGCGTCCACTGTAGCTACATTGCTCCACGGGCTGGGAAGCCCACCGTGCCATCTTGCGGTGGTCTCCTGCTTCTGCTGCCACCGTTTCTCACACTTCTTGCCTTCTCACTGTCTATCACTGTCTCCAGTGTTACAGCTCTCTCTGTCTCCCGAGTGTATGAGGTTCTCAGCACAAGGACCCCGGGTCCAAATGACACACTCCACTTCCATCTCTTCTTCTTGGTGGTAGTTAGGAAATCTCTCTAGCCTCTCGGATTGGCTCTCTTTTAAGCCTAGTGAGATGGCAAAACTGACCAATCCCCTTGTGAGGTTTCTATACACCTTAATTCCATGGTCCCACACCCCACAAGGGCCCCATGCACATTATTTGCACTATTAGCAAGCTGTCCAGCTCCCTTGGGGGGTGGGGCACAAGTGCTTTATTTACATAGTCCCACCCAATCGTTTTGTGGGAGTTACAAGACCATGGTGAGAAAAGTCATATAAAAGTGATTCATCACACTGCACTTGGGCTCAGCTTTCTGTGGACCAGCTTTGCCTCAAGAGCAGGGTTTCTGGTCAACCTGTTTTCTGCCCCCCAGGGCCTTGTCAGACACAGAAACTGCCCATGCATAAAATCAGCTTGCAAGTGCTGTAAAGTTAATGCCCTGGGAGCAACCCTCAACTTATGGGTGGACTGCAGCCATGGATATATGCTCCAGGCAAACCGGTCTGGGAGGCTTTCTTTCTGCTTTTCAGCATTTTCAGCAGAATCAGTCCGACTTCCCTAGTGGTCCTTAGCAGTGACTTTGATACACATCTTTATATTGGTTTTTCTTCTTTTTCTCTATGTGTCTCTCTTTCTGTTCTTTCACTCCTGCTTCTAAAGATCAACTCCCAAACACACAACTTGTACACTAGCTCTGCTTTTGAAGGAACCCACACGGAGACAAATAGTGTTCTGAAATGCCTTCTCCCTAGACACCTCCCAGAATGCTCTCCATCCATGGATTCCGTTATGAAATGGGCTGCCCTCATGTGGTAGTTATTGTCTCTCTACTGATAGAAAGATTGGGGATGGGATGTAGATGGAGGAAGGGGAGCAGGTCTGGCCAGTTGGATGCAGGTTCCATGGACAGTGGGTGTTGTCTCTTATAGCCAGGATGTGGGGCTGTAGACAAATGATAGCTTCACTTCTGAGGTAAGATGGCTCGGGTGGATCTACAGGTGGTGCCCAGGACAGGTTGACAGACTTGCAGGGCCAAAGACAGGAACTGGGAACACTGAGTGGTACATGAATGGGGAGTGGATAATCAGGATGGCCAGGAAGACATGGGTCAGAAAGGTGATGGGCAAGATGGCAATCCCAGGGAAGAGGCTGAAGTGTGAGATGGCTGGCTGAGTCTCTCCCCCCAGCATGATGTGCAAGGACAAATGGGCTGACTGAAGGGGGCCAGGGTGGGATGGCATGCTCCTTCAAATGTAGTTCCCGAAAGAGAACCTGAACTCTTCAAATATGAAGACTTCTTAGCATAAAAAATTTCATGGACACCTCCATATTAGTAGCCATACTTTTAGTATATGCTGATTAAGAGAGTACTTACTGATTTTTTAGAAAGCTGCTTTAAATTAAGAAAGAATTTTAAATTGATTTGTGTGCTGTTAATCACAATCACAGCTAAATTCACCTTCAGATGGTGGTACATGTGGACAAGATATATGTTTACTCACTCTGTGGCTAGCATGTGGCTCTTGGGCCTCTGACTATGACCCTGAGCATCTTGGGGCAGCAGCCCATCTGGATTTCTCCACAGTCTGTGTCAGTTACCTCTGGGGCTCACAGGGCTCCAGGCTTCTTTTCACAATCTCCTACCTGTCTCCATTCTCCTGATTGTCCTCTTTTCTGGAAGAAATTTTCATTTGAAGAAGGTTTTTTTGAACTCCACTCATAATCCTTCTGCAAGTGCCTTCTTTAGGGTGTGATGAGTTAGAAATAACCCTAATGAAGGGCCGTAGCTGATGCTGTTGGTGTCACTCCCATGCCCACTGTTCTCGGTAGAGGTGTCCATGGCACGTGTGGCTCTATGCCTGCGGGCTTTCCCTGCCTATGCGTGGCACAAGAGTCAGTTTTTTTTTTTCTTTTTAACTGTGGCAATATAAACACAAGATAAGCTTTGCCATTTTAATCATTTTCAAGGCTAAAGTCCAGTGGCATTAACCACACTCATAATTGTGTGTAACAATCACCACTATCTGTTTCCAAAACCTTTTTATCACCTTCAACAGAAACTGAGTAGCCCTTCAGCAACAACTCCCCATCCTTCCTCCCCCCAGCCCCTTCTATCAGAATTCAGGTTTTGACATAGTTTTGTAGATGGCGGTCCTCACCCCCATATAGCTCTTACTGGCTGACTTGAGACAGGAAAGAAAGGGGTGGGGATTTAACAGTAGCCTGCTCCCCGCATCATCCTTGAATTGGGAATTGGGGCCATAGTTGTCTACAGAATGACATTTCAGGACCTTGGAGAAGACTCATAATTTCACAATCAAAATAAAAAATCACCTAACTAGATGGCTAATGCCTAACTCCAACATTAGAATTCTTTAACATGTTGATTCCTGTTGACATTTTTATTCATCATCTTAACGATGAAAGGTAGTCTTCTCACTGAGCCCCATTGGCTGAGCAGGGGATGGTCAATGTGATGGTTAATGTTATGTGTCAACTTAAGTAGGCCATGATCTTCATTGTTATGTAATTATCCTCCATTTTGTGATCTGGTGTAAGGAGAGTTTCCTTGGGGGGTGGCTTACATCCAATATATATGTACGTTCTGGCAAAGCTCACTCACTCTTGATCCTGCATCCAACTCGTCATCCTCTGACCTCAGGTTCTTGGGACATGAGCCAGTAGCCTGCTGTCTGACCTGCACATTTTGGGCTTGTCAGCCCCTGCAACCATGTGAGTCAGGAGAAGCCTCCAGCCTGTTGCTAAGCCCACTAATTTGGGACTTGCCAGCCTCCACAACTGCGTGAGCCGTTTCCTTGAAATAAATATCTCTCTATATGAATTTATATATATACAACTCTGGTTCTGTTCCATTAGAGAAACCAACCTAAGACATTTCCTACCTAGAATGGTTCTAGAGAAACTAAATCTTAAGGATGAGTTTTCAGAATTGGTTCTCAAGTTTGGCTAGACCTAAATACACTGACGTCTCTAATTCCAGTAGTGAATAGGGCACTGCTAATCCATGGCATGAAGTGGCTGTAGAAATATGTAAAATATCACCACACTGGATCAAATATTTGTGAGAAACAAGGCTCTGGGTGATTGTGTATTGGATGCCTGTCTTAGTTATCTAGTGCTGCTGTTACAGGAATAACACAAGTGGGTGGCTTTAACAAACAGAAATTTATTTTCTCACAATTAGGAGGCTAGAAGTCTGAATTCAGGGTGCCAACTCTAGGGGAAGACTTTCTCTCTCTGTCTGCTTGGAAAAAGGTTTTAGTCTCTTTGAGCTTCTGCTCTTGAGTGATCTTCAGTTGGCTTGGCATCTCTCTTCCTCCATCTCTGCTTCTCTATTTTATCTCTCAAAAGAGATTGACTCAAGATACACCATAATCGTGCCTCATTAACATAACAAATATAACTTAATCTTTATTAACATAATGCAGTCCTGCCTCATTAACATAACAAAATACATTCACAAACAGGATTATAACCACAGGCAGAAGTTAGGTTTTATAATACATATTTTTGGGGGACAAAATTCAAACCATGACATTCCATCCTTTGGTCCCTCAAAATTCATGTCCTTGCCTCATGTAAAACACATTCACTCCATCACATCATCCCAAAAGTCTTAAATCAACTCCAAGTCCAAAATCTCATTTTCTGAATCATCTAAATGAAATATGGGTGACACTTTAGGTATAGTCCATATTGGAGCAAAATTCTTTATCTGTGGACCTGTGAAATCTAGACTACAAATCATCTTTTCCCAAAGTTCAGTGGTGGAACAGGTATAAGTTAGACATTTCCATTACAAATGGGAGAAATTAGCAGAAAGAAGGAATAACAGACACCAAGCAAGTCCAAAACCCAGCAGAACAATTTACATTAGCTCTCAAGACTTGAAAATAATCGTCTGTTTTCTGAGACCATCTAGACGATGGCCATGTCCCCCAGACTCTGGGTTTTAGCCATGCCCTCTGGATTCTGTATGGAGGCCCTTTGCCCCTGGGCTTTACCTCCACCTTCCAGGCCCACTAGGATGGCAACTCTGCTCCCTCTGCTTTGGGTGACCACATTATCCTAGTCCATCTGAGTGGCAACCACACTCCCTCAGCCCCGGTAGGCCCAGTTCTTCTGCCTCAAGGGCATGGCAGCTCTGCCCTCTCAGCTTTGGGCAGTGGCCCCAAACCCCTGGCACACTTTAATGGCAGCCCCACACTCTGGAACAAAGTTGGCAAAAATCTGACTCTTTGAAACCTAGGAAGCTGTGCTCCACCCTTTGACATCCAGAAGACAGTGGATCCACCCTTTGAAACTGAGAAAGCCCTGCTTCCTGTGCTCCTTCCAACAGTTCTGCTGATCTATGAGCTGCTCCAAGGATGGTCCTTTTCTTTTCCTGGAGGATAACAGATGTAGCTCCTTTGTCCTGTTTCCTACCAATAATTCCAAGAGGCACACAGCGTTGTCTCCTTTTGTACTTTGTCTTCTTCATTCTAAGGTGATGAGTTTTCTGCTATGGTAGTTGGTTAGATCCATTAGTCACAGGCTTAATCTCTTTAACAAAAGATTGTGTAGCCACATCCTTGGTGAATATTCTAGGACACTTGTCCTTAGCTTGTACAATGCAATCTTCCAAATCTTTAAGTTCTGTTTTCATTTTGCACAGTTCATTTTTAAGTCTCTCTTCCACTCACATTTTACTATAAGTGGCAAGGAGAAACCACACAACCACTTTACGATCTTGCTTAGAAATCTCATCAGACAGATATTCAAGCTCATCACTTACAAGTTCTACCTATAACCAAACATTTGAACATAATTCAGACAAGTTCTTTGCAACTGCATAAAAAGCATCACTCTTCTTCACTGTTCAATCACGTGTTCATCGTTTTCTTTTAAAGCCTCACCAGAAGCACATTTAATGTCCACATTTCTGGCAACATTCTGTTGCAGGTGCCGTATGTATTCTCTAAGATGACAGAGACTTTCTTTATAGTTCTTCTCACTTCTGAGCCCTCATCAGAGTTACCTTTGACGTCCATAATTCTACCAACAGTCTCTTCAAGGCAACCTAGGCTTTTACTATTAGGCACCTTAAAAATCTTCCAGTTCCACCTACTGCCCAATTCCAAAACTACTTCAGAACTTTAGGTATCTATTAGAGCAATGTTACCCCAAAACATAGGTTTGAGCCTCCTGCTGCAAAAGCCAATACTGAGACAGGGGTGAGGTGAGCAACGAGAGTGTTTTATTGTATATCGATATACAGGAAACTTAGGGGAATGAGCTCCTCCAAAATCTGCCTCCCTCTCTGGAGGCCGATCAGAGGATTTTATTGGGACAGGGTCAGGGCCCAAAGAATCTGTGGAATGTTAGTTCCCCTTTGAAGTGGGCACAATGACCTCTTTCCAGACAAGTTGACCTTCTGTTGGTATTCTTGAAGATCCTCTGACACCATCTTGCTTTCAGTCACAAGATGGTTACTTTGTTCAGTCATCTCGCCTTCAGATTTTATCACTTGTTTTTCTACCTCCCAAAGAGGAACTTAGGTTAATTTTTAAACTTTTATAAAATCATGGGAAAACAGGAGGGAAGAGAGAAGGAAAATAAATCAGAATCATAAGAGCATGCAGAAGTGAACTATGCAAGCTATGCATTAACAATACTACAATACCCAGGATGCTAGGCCTACACAGCTGACAATAAATGTGAAATTCCCATGCAGCCCATTTCAGCAACACCTCAGTCATCCAGTACCAAATTCTGCCTTAGTTATCTAGTGCTGCTATAACAGAAATACCATAAGTGGTTAGCTTTAACAAACAAAAATTTATTTCCTCAGAGTTTAGGAGATTAGAAATCCAATTTCAGGGCACTGTCTCTAGAGAAAGGCTTTCTCCTAGTCAGCTCTGGAGGAAGCTCCTTATCACTTCTGAGTTTCTGCTTCTGGGCAATCTTCATGTTGCTTGGCATCTCTGTTCCCCAATGTCTGCTTCTCTCACTTGCTTGTTTAATTTTTTTTTTTTTATATCTCGAAAGAGATTGACTCAAGATACACCCTAATCCTGCCTCATTAATAACAAAAAAACTCTTTCACAAATAGGATTATAACCACAGACAGGGGTTAGGATATACAACACATATTCTGGGGGGACACAGTTCAATCCATAATGCCTTTCAGCATTTCTGTCGAACTGAGAAGCAAAGGGAGGCTGGTTGGTTGGACCTGCTTTCACCAGACAAAGTGGTGAAAGAAAGAGATTAGCTCAGGGCTTCAGAGTCACAGCTCAAGTGCCACATACAATACCTGAAAGTTGTCACTTGAACCCTGAAATAAAGCCTTATTTCTTGTAATAACAGAGCGATATCACTGAAAACCAAACCCAGGGTCTTATTGCAAGAGTGGCTGAATTACAACACCAACTCAATTGCCAGCCTTGAGAGGTGTCTGAAGTTAAACTGAAGGCATTGATTGGGAAAAAATGGGATCCTGAAACTTGGGATGAGGACATATGTGCAGATAATTGGGAAGCTGGGGATGTGGAATCTCTAAATTTTGTTGAATCGCTCCCGTCAACAGAACCAGCCCTCTCACTCTCATCTGAAGAGATTACTCCATCCTTGCCTGCTAAGCCACCCTTCCAAGAAAAACCATTATCCCTTCCACCCTCATCTGATTAGATTAAGCCCGCAGTATCAGAAGAGCCTTTCTCAGAGATATTTCCTGGAGCAGTGTCTGGAGCATCGCCTGGTTCCTCATAGGAGGCAGATAACTTACAAGACATTACTGAATATCTCCAGGACCCACCCACACCACTCATTTTTGTTTCTAGACCAATAACTAGATTTAAATCCCAGCGAGCCCCAAGAGGTGAAGTACAAAATGTGATCCATGAGGAGGTATGCTACATTCCAAAAGAATTGCTTTATTTTTCTAATATAATACAAACAGTAACCTAGGGGATATGTATGGGAATGGCTGTTAAGGGTGAGATATAATGGTGCAAGGAACGTAAAGTTGGATCAATCTGACTTTATTGTTATGGGCCCACTACGAACAGATTCTTCATTCAATGTTTCAGCTCAAGAGGTTAGAAAAAATCTAACAGTTCATTTGGTTGGTTCAGTGAAGCACGGATTACACAATGGCCAACACTAAATCAAGTTGAAATGCCAGACCTGTCTTGGTGTACTGTAGGAGAAGGTATCCAAAGGCTTAGGGAAACTGGCATGGGTCTTAGTTATCTAGTGCTGCTATAACAGAAATACCACAAATGGATGGCCTTAACAAACAAATGTATTCTCTCACAGTTTAGGAGGCTAGAAGTCCAAATTCAGGGTGCCAGCTCCAGGGGAAGGCTTTTTCTTTCTGTTGGTTCTAGGGGAATGTCCTTGTTATCAATCTTCCCAAGGACTAGGAGTTTCTCAGCACAGGGACCCCAGGTCCAAAAGATGCACTCTGTTCTTGGCACTTCTTTCTTTGTTGTAAGAGGTCCCTCTCTTCTCTGCATGATTCTCTCTTTCATGTATTGTCTTAGGCTGCGTTCTCCAGAGAAGCAAAACCAGTAAAATGTATATATACATATATATATATATATATATATAGAGAGAGAGAGAGAGAGAGAGATTCATATCAAAGAAATGGCTCACATTGTTTTTAGAGGTTGTAAAGTCCCAAGTCCGTGGGGCAGGAAAGAGGAGTTTCCTGATTCACGTAGCTGCAGGGGCTGGTGAACCCAAGATCGGCAGGCAGGAGAGCAGGGCTATTGCAGGCTGTGAAGGTCAACAGATCTCAAGATGGGCAGGCAAGACCGCAGTTAAGCTGCTAGCTCAAGTCCCAAGAACTGGAGGTCAGACAAACGAGCCAGCTGCAGGATGAACAAGCAAAAGCCCCAGCAAGGTGAGCAGGAAGAGCTAGGCAGCGGAGGGTGGAAAGATGAAGGCTGATGGAGGTGGTGAGCCACCACGGGCACTGCCGCTGCCAGTACCACAGTAGATCCCATTATGGGGGTGATCACGTATCAGATCTCAACAGGGAAGTGATCACAACATTATACAACTGCCAAAACACTGAGAATCGTGGCCCAGCCAAGTTGACACAAAATCTTAACCATCACATATATCAAAAGAGACTGACTCAAGAAACAGTCTAATCCTGCAGATTGAATCCTGCCTCATTAACATAACTGCCTCTAATCCTGCCTCATTAACATCATACAGGTTAGGATTTACAACAGATACGATAATCACATCAGAGCACAAAATGAACAACCACACAATACTGGGAATCATGGCCTAACTAAGTTCATACACATTTTTGGGGGATACAATTCAATCCATAACAGCATGTTAGAGTGGATTTATCAGGTTAGAACCACAGGCTTACTCATGGAATGCCCAGAGGGCACGTCTTTCACCACAAATGTGAGGAACAAATTTGTAAGGGAGCCCCCAGCATCCTTGAAGACTGCTGTGATTACTATTTTATGTAAGTCATATTTGACAGTGGGAACTGCCCTAACTGAATTAAGACACCCAACTACAATGGGGCTGATTGGACCCTGTGGTGGTAGGGGCCAAGTGGTGGCACTTCATCGCCAAACACAAGCTGGGCACGTTTATGGTAATGGACAGTACAGTCAAAGCAGTAATCAGAATAGTCTAACTTGTATGGACTTATGGGATTGACTACTTAGTCATGGTGTCCCTAGGAGTGAAATAGATAGGAAATCTGCTAAATACTTACCTGATTAGCACAAGCAGAAGAATTCTAGGTCAAGTGAATGGCAGTCTAACTCGAATCACCAGAATAGAGAGTCACGGCCCCTCGATTAAAATCAATTCCCAGACTTGAAACAGTTTATAGACCCACAACCTCTTGAATAAAGGGGAGGGCACATCGCTTTGAGGAAGTACCCCACTGCACTGCCAAAAATTTATACTGTTAATCTTTCTCCCACCCTTCCCCACAGGGATCTATGGCCTTTTATGAGAGTGACTATTCACTGGGGAAAAGGAAATAATCAGATTCTGGGGTGACTACTGGACACTGGCTCGGAACTGACACAAATTCCAGGAGACCTAAAATGTCACTGTGGTCCACCAGTCAGAGTGGTAGCATATGTAGGTCAGGTTATTAATGGAGTCTTAGCTCAGGTCTGTCTCACTGTGGGTCCAGTGGATCCCAGAATCTATCATGTAGTGATTTCCCCACTTTCAGAAAACATAGTTAGAATAAATATACTCAGCAATTGGCAGAACCCCAACATTGGATCCCTGACAAATGGAGTAAGGGCTATCATGATAGGAAAAGCCAAGTGGAAGCCATCAGAACTCCCCCTACCTAGGAAAATACTAAACCAAAGGCACTATCGCATTCTTGGAGGGATTGCGTAAATTACTACCACCATCAAGGACTCGAAGGATGCTCTGATGGTGAGTCTCACCGCATCTCCATTCAACTCACCTATTTGACCTGTGTGAAAAACAGATGAGTCTTGGAAAATGACGGTGGATTATTATAAACTTAACCTGATGATGACTGCAATTCTGGCTGTTGTTCCAGTTGCTGTTTCATTGCTTGAGCAAATTAATACAACTCCTGGTATCTGGTATGCAGCTATTGATCTGGCCAATGTCTTTTTCTCAATTCTGGTTTTGAAGGAACACCAGAAGCAGTTTACCTCCATCTAGCAAAGCCAATAATACACCTTCACTGTCCTACCTCATGGGTAAACCAACTCTCTAGCCCTATGTCTTAATTTAGTCTGCAGGGAACTTGATTGCTTTTCCTTTTTAAGTCACACTGATTGATCCATTGCATTGATGACATTATGCTGATTGGGCCTAGTAAGGAAGAAATATCAATGACTCTAGACTTATTGGTAAGACATTTGCATGTTAGAGGGTGGGAAATTAACCCAACAAAAATTCAGACGCCTTCCACCTCAGTGAAATTTTCAGGGGTCCAGTGGTGTTGGGCATGTCGAGTTGTTCCTTCTAAAGTGAGGGATAAGTTGTTGCATCTGGCCCCTCCTACAACTGAAAATGAGGCAAAACATCTGCTGGGCCTCCTTGGATTTTGGCGGCAAAATATCCCTCTTTTGGGTGTGCAACTCCCGCGTATTTATACCGTGATTCGAAAGGCTGCTAGTTTTGAATGGTGCCCAGAATTTAAAAAAGGCTCTGCAACAGGTTCAGGCTGCCATGCAAGCTGCTGTGTCATTTGGGCCATATGACTGGGTTGATGCAGTGGTGCTTGAAATGTCAGTGGCATATAGAGATGCTATTTGGAGTCATTTGCAAACCCTTACTGGTAAATCACAGAGCAGACCCTTAGTGTTTTGGAGCAAAGCCCTGCCATTATCTGCAGATAACTACTCTCCTTTTGAGAAACAGCTTTTTGTTTGTTACTGGGCCTTAGTAGAGACTGAACACTTAACCATGGGCCATCAAGTCACCATGCAGCCTGAGCTGTCCATCATGAACTCGGTGTTGTCTGACCCCCAGAGTCATAAAGTTGGACACACACAGCAGCACTTCATCATTAAATGGAAGTGGTATATATGAGACTGGGCTTGAGCAGGAGCTGAAAGTACGAGCAAGTTACATGGGAAAGTGTCCCAAATGCCCATGGTCTCCCCTCTTTCCCTCTCTCAGTCTGCACCTATTACCTTTCCTCTCCAAGTCTGCACCTATGGCCTCATGGGGAATTTGTTATGATTAGTTGACTAAAGAAGAGAAAACTCACGCCTGATTTACAGATGGTTCTGTGTGATATGCAGGCACCGCTTGAAAGTGGACAGAGGCAGGTTTGCAGGCCTTTTGTAGGACCTCCCTGAAGGACAGTGGTGAAGGGAAATCCTCCCAATGGGCAGAACAACTTCGAGCAGTGCACTTGGTTGTTCACATTGCTTAGAAGGAGAAATGGCCAGATGTGCGATTGTATACTGATTCACAGGCTGTGCCAATAGTTTGGCTGGATAGTCAGGGACTTTGAAAGAATATGATTGGAAAATCGGTGACAAGGAAGTAAGAGGAAGAGATAAGTGGACAGACCTCTCTGAATGAGCCAAAGAAGTAGAGATATGTGTGTCTCATGTGAATGCTCACCAAAGGGTGACCTCAAGAGAGGAGAATTTTAACAATCAAGTGCATAGCATGACACGTTCTCTGTAAACCAATCATCCTCTTTCCTCAGCCACTCCTGTCGTTGCTCAATAGGCTCATGAACAATGTGACCATGGTGGCAGGGATGAAGGTTATGCATGTGCTCATCAACATGGACTTCCACTCATCAAGGCCAACTTGGCTACAGCCTCTGTTGAATGCCCAATCTGCGAGCAGCAGAGACCAACCCTTAGTCTCCAATATGCCACCATTCCTCAGGGCAATGGGCCAGCAACCTTGTGGCAGGTTGATTATATTGGACTGCTTCCATCGTGGAAAGGGCAGAGTTTTGTTCTTACTGGGTGTGATTGTTAAGGTTGTGTGTCAACTTGGCTGGGCCATGATTCTCAGTGTTTGGCAGTAATGATGTAGTTTGGCAATCATATGATGATGTGATCACTTCCATGATGAAATTTGATACTGGTGTGAGTAGCCAATCAGCTGAAAAGGAGTTTCTTTGGATGTGTGGCCTGCATCAAATATAAGTGGACTTTCTGGCAAGACTAGCAGGTTTTTTTTTTTTAAAGAAATTTTTTTTATTGTACTTTAGATGAAGGTTTACAGAACAAACTAGCTTCTCATTAAACAGTTAGTACACATATTGTTTTATGACATTGGTTAACAACCCCCACGACATGTCAACACTCTCCCTTCTCAACCTTGGGTTCCCTATTGCCAACTTTCCTGTCCCCTCCTGCCTTCTAAGACTAGCAGGTTTTGCTTGCTCTGGATCCTGCAGCTGGCTCCTGTTTGTCTGGCCTCCAGTTCTTGGGACTTGAGCTAGCAGCTGACATGCTGTCTTGCCTGCTGATCTTGGTATGCATTGAACTTTGCAGTCTGTGAGCAAGAGCCCTGCTGTCTGACCTGCTGACCTTGGGTATGCCAGCCCCTCTGGCTACATGAATCATGAGAAGCATCTATCCTGACCTACAGATTTAGGACATCCCAGCCTCTACAACCATGTGAGACATTTCCTTGATATAAATCTCTCTATATATGTATTTGTACACTTTACAGGTTTTGCTTCTCTAGAGAATCAAGGCTCAGACACTGAGATATACACTTACTCTGGATATGGATTTGCCTTTCCTGAACGAAGTGCTTCTGACAAAACTACCAACCATGGCCTTATGAGTTCCTTATCCACTATCATGGCATCCCACACAGCATTGCTTCAAATCAAGGGACTCACTTCACAGCAAATGAAGTGTGACAGTGGGCCCGAGCTCATGGAGTTCACTGGTCTTACCATGTTCTCCATCATCCTGAAGCAGCTGGCTTGATAGAACAATGGAATGGCCTTCTAAAGACACAATTATGGTGCCAGCTAGGTGGCAATACTTTTCAGGGTTGGGGCAATGTTCTCCAGAAGGCTGTATATGGTCTATACCAGCATCCAATATATAGTGCTGTTTTTCTCATAGCCAGGATTCATGTGTCCAGGAATCAAGGGGTGGAAATGAGAGTGACACCTCTCACTATTATCCTTAGTGACTCACTCACAAATTTTTGCTTCCTGTCCCCTCATCCTTATGCTCTGTGGTCTAGAGGTTTTAGTTCCAAAGGAAGGAATGCTGCCACCTGGACACACAGCATTTATTCCATTCAACTGGAAGTTAAGAATGGCACCCAGTCACTTTAGGGTCCTCCTACCTCTGGATCCACAGGCAAAGAAAGGAGCTACCATATTGGCTGTTGTGATTGATCCTAATTACCAAGGGGAAATTGGACTGATTACGTAACAGAGGTAAAGAAGAGTATGTTTGGAATGCAGCAGATCCCTTATTGCATCTCTTAGTTCTACCATGCCTGTTATTAAAGTCAGTGGAAAACTACAGCAACCCAATTCCAACATGACTACTAATAACCAAGACCCTTCAGGAATGAAGGTTTAGGTCACCCTACCATGCAAAGAACCACAGCTGAGGTGCTTGCTGAGGGCAAAGGGAATACAGAGTGGGGGTTGAGTTAGAAGAAGATAGCTCTAAATACCAGCTTCCACCATGTGATCAGTTCCAGAAATGAGGAGTATAATTGTTATGAGTATTACTATATGTGTACGTGGAAACCCTGGTGGCGTAATGGTTAAGTGCTACGGCTGCTAACCAAAAGGTCAGCAGTTCGAATCTACCACGCGCTCCTTGGGAACTCTATGGGGCAGTTCTACTCTGTCCTGTAGGGTTCCTATGAGTCAGAATTGACTTGATGGCTATGGGTTTGCATTTTTTAGTGGAGCCCTGGTGGTGTAGTGGTTAAGAGCTCAGCTGCTAACCAAAGGATCGTCAGTTCAAATCCATCAGCTGCTCCTTGGAAACCCTATGGGACAGTTCTACCCTGTCCTATAGGGTTGCTATGAGTCAGAATTGACTCGATGGCAACAGGTTTGGTTAGGTTTTGTATATATATATATATATATATATAAAATATTTTTGTTTTCTTCTCTCCCTTATCCCTTTACTTATAAAGTGTAAGATGTAAATGGGGCTAGTGTGTTTTCATTTGTTTGCATGTTGTTGTATCATGTTAGGCACAAGTATGACTTTATAATTGTCTTTATTTAGAGATTATGTTTGGTTTAAGGAGATGTGTACAGGTGCCAAGTTGACAAAGGGTAGACCATGATGTTTAATGTTATATGTCAACTGGGCTAGGTCATCATTCTCAAATTGTGTAATTATCCTCCACTTTGTGATCTGATGTAAGGGGAATTTCCTTGGGGGTGTGGCCTGTATCCAATATATATGAACATTCTGACAAAGCTCATTCGCTTTTGATCCTGCATCTAACTCGTCATCCTCTGACCTCCGGTTCTTGGGATGTGAGCCAGCAGTCTGCCTTCCGACCTGCAGATTTTGAGATTTGCCAGCTTCCACAGCTCCGTGAGCCAGCAGCCTGCTATATGACCTGCCAATTTTGGGTTCATCAGCCCATACAACCATGTGAGTCAGGAGAAGCCTACAGCCTGACACCTGAGCCGTGGATTTGGGACTTGCCAGCCTCCACAACTGCATGAGCCATTTCCTTGAAATAATTTTTTCTATACATATATTTATATATATTGCTCCACCCAACAGAAAGCAGGAATGTGGAGGCCAGAACTTAGAAAATGAGGCACTCTGGGTTTTTTGTTTCACTTTATTTTAATAAGTTTGTTGTTGGTTGGTGGCTGCTGTTGAATTGATTCCAACTCATGGCAATCCCATGTGTTTTAAAAAGAGTTACACATAAATATAGCTCAAAGAGTCACACAGGTTTAAATAGTCAAATAGTTTAAAGTTTTAAAACTTGGACAAAGACTCTTTATTAAAAAAAATAAAATAAAAAATCTGTCCCCCTTCCCACCCTCTCATTTCTAAAGAAACTGCTTTAAATTTTTTAAACTGATTATTTTGGTATTTCCTTCCATATCACAAATATCTGTGGGCTTTACAAAGTTAAAGGCCCCTACATTTTATCACTGATCAGTTCCTAAAGTTTAATATTCAATGCGAGTTGAAAGAGAGAAGAATCAGGGTCCTCCAAGGCCGAGAAGGGAGAGTGTTGACATGTTGTGGGGTTGTTAACCATTGTCATAAAACAATATGTGTACCGACTGTTTAACGAGAAACTATTTGTTCTGTAAATCTTCATCTAAAGTACAATAAAAAAACATTAAAAAAAAAAAAGAAAGAAAGAAAGAGAGAATAATCTAGGTGCACAGGTTTTAAAAGTCTAATAAACACCAAGACAAGCAATTTCATATTAGCAAGTTACTCAACAATAATTAAATGAAGGCAGCTTATTGCTCAAACTTTCATAGCAGTTTTGCCTGACCAAACCAAAATACCATACTTGTTGCTGTCAAGTCATAGCTACTCTAAAGGATAGAGTAGAACTGCCGTATAGGGTTTCCAAGGCTGTAATCTTTACAGAAGCTGACTGCCACTTCTTTCTTCTGTGGAGCGGCTGTTAGGTTAGAACCGTGGACTTCCGATTAGCCGCTGAGCCCTTAACCACTGCTTCACCAAGGCTCCTTTAGTTTTGCCTGAAGCAGATATTAAATATCAGTGTCAACTTCTAACTTCTAGTAAATGCTTATTAAAATTATTTCTGAAAATGTTGACTTTTTGCAGACTTAAAATACGACCTCCTGACTGTTTGGCGTGAGAATATCTCTGCCAGTCTTTGGAATACCACTGCTAAGCATGGAGGATGGCGGCATAGACCCCACCCCAAAGAAAGCTTTCCATGTTGCTATTGTATGGATTCCTTCTCACTTCACATTGCCGGTTGCAACTTATTAAAATGCAAACTCTTCTAGGAGGGAGCAATGCTGTTTGCTGGGAGGTGATAATGACTTTCCCGGGGTCCTTCCCATAGATTAATTTTAATGGAAGTGAGAAGAAAGAATTCCTGCCATGACATCTATTTCATCTCCCTGGGATCCAGAGGTTTCATGTTCTTTCCTTCCTTTCAAATCCTATAGCCAGCTTTGGAAAGACTTGGGTGAGCAGTGTTAGCCTGTGAAGCAGTTTAAGGATAGCAGCCAATATAACCTTCTCAAGCACAATATAATATCAATAAACATCCATGATTTAGCATGCCACAAGCATCATATATTACACGATTATGTGTTGTGGGGTCAGGACCATTTTATCAGCCTGCATGTTTCCTGCTGTTTCTGTTTCATGATTATATCTTTATCGTATATATAACCTGGTAGAGAATGTCTGCACTCACTACAATTTTTTTCCCCAAAACCATGAGTGGTTTTTTCCCCTGTATTTATTCTTCTGGACGAACTTTCAAGGTATACATTCAGATTTTTAAAAATCCTGTGAGGGTGCTAGGAATCGATTCTGTTCCCTTTAAATAGTAGTTGGGAACACTGGTGGTTTGATGCCATTCAGTCTCCCCACTGAGAATGTGATTTGCCTCTCCATTCATTCTGTTTTTCTTTTAAGTTTTTACATTGAGGTTTTGTCATTTTCATCATATAAGATCTGCATATTTCTCACTTATTCCTTGTTTTTGTGAATCAGATCCTCCTTCTCTTTAATTTTCTAGTTGGTTATTGTGATTATATAAGGCAAGCATTATGTTTGGCACGTTTATCTTCTAGCTGATCACTTTATGAATTTATCTTATCAGTTCTAATAGTTTTTCTGCTGATTTTAATTTGTTTTCCAGGTAGGTGATTATATCTTAAAATATAAAATCTTGTCTCCTACTTTTTAATATTTATAACTCTTGGTCCATCCAGAATTTAATGAGAATACCTCTCAATGACTTTGTCAGTTTTTTTTCCCATGCTAAGAAAATAACATTCTATTAATGTTTTACTACAGGTTTGTGTTTTTTTTTTAATTCTGGAAAGAATGCTGAATGTTGCTCAGATGAAGAATTTGGAGCCCAGACTGCCCAGGCAGGATCCCCTGAGAGTGCTTAGCCTGGAAGGCTGTGTGTCAAGAGGATGGAACTGGTGTCGGCGTATGAGGCAGAGATTGGAGATGGAGGGAACAGTCGGGTGGATTCCCCAAGGAAAAGTTAACATACATCTACAGAAACAGAAACTCCAGAAGGAAAAACAGAGAAGAAGGGAGAGAAGATGTAATGAAAGAAAAACATACAAGGAGAATTTCCTGAACTGAAGGAAGACTTTTTCTTCAAATTGAAAGGTATCATTGTGTGCCAGATTAAAAAAAAAAAAAAAAAAAGGAAGGAAGGGAAGGAAGGAGGAAGACAGGGAGGGAGGGAGGTTCCCTTGCCTAGAATGTCCTGGTGAAAGTTTCTAATCTTAAGAATAAAGAAAAAAATCTATATGCATTAATGGAAAAAAAAAGTTTGTCTACAAAGGGAATAAAATTAGTCATGCATTAGACTTCTCTACAACATGTAACAGAAATGCCAGATGGAATGGCATCTTCAGAATTTGAGGGGAACGGATTGTGACTTCCATATCTATGGCCTACCAAGTTATGATTAATTTGTAAGGGCAACCAAAAGGTATTCTCTGGTATATAAAAATTCATAAATATACCAGTCAGATACTCCTCCTGAAAAAATTACTAACTTACAACTCCAGGCATTTGTTTATTGTCAAAGATTCATATAAGTAATCTCTTTATATAAGTAACATATTCATGTGGTAATAAAAGTTTTAATTGTACAGAAAGTATAAAATGAAAAGCAAAAATCTTTCTCCTTTTAATCCATTCATAGCCTGTCTCTCGGAGATAGCTAATTTTGTTTTTAGATCTTCTAACGGCTACTTCCCAACTCTGTTGTTGTTGCTATCTGCCATTTAACTGACCCCTGACTCATGCTGACCCCTGACTCATGCTGACCCCATGCACAACGTAATGAGAATGTTGTGATCCATACGGTTTTTATTGGTTGATTTTTCTGAAGTAGATCACCAGGCCTTTCTCGATAGCCCAATGAAGCTCCAATGAAACCTATTCAGCCGCATAGCAACACGCAAGCCTCCACTGACAGACAGGTGGTGGGTGCGCACGAAGGGCATTGGCCGGGAATTGAACCTGTGTCTCCCAAAAGGAAGGCAAGAATGCTGCCACTAAACCACCAATGCTCTTCTCTTCCTATCTTTAGGTATACGTAAACCCCACCTCTCCATTCATCAACCCTGGACAGCAGTATTCTAAGAAATGAGGCTTTAGCTATCTTCGCCTTTCCATCCTCTTCCAAATTTTGTGTATATTTTTACTTTTTGTTTGTTCATTCATCACATTTCTACTGTTAAAATATTAAATAAACCAGAACATCTATTCTTGATCCACGAACTAAATAGTTAAGGTGGGAAAGTTAAGACCCTCCCCCGCCACTGCGCTCTACCTCCTCTCACTTCCCTGTATCTGTCAGCTCCACTAATACCTTTAGAGTCAAGATTTATCGTATTTATATTCTGTTGTGTGACTTTAAAATCTTTGTCTACAGATTAATTCTAGAAATTGGAAACCAATTTTATCGGAGTTCACTGCAGCTAACAAACACCACTGCAGCTATTGTAAGCAGAAAGGGCTTGAACATAGGGAACCAGACGCCTACAACCACGTCCCAAGGGCTGGTGGGAAAGGCTGTAGACAGGACCTTCTGGAAAGACTCCAAGGCTTGTCCAGCCAGGGCAGCCGCCACCTCTGCCACGTCAGAAAAATGAGGACTGGAGAAGTCATCCCTGGTGCCGTAGGCTCCAGGAGGGTGGTCCGGGTGTGGTGCAAGGATGAGGACGCTGCCACGGCTACCTTTGCCACCTCCAGGCTGTGCTTCATGGGCTAGGTCACATCAGCAACAATGGGAGAGTACAGTCCAACTCTAGACATCAGGATGCCACTGACGCTTTGCAGAAAAAACAGCCACAAGACAGTCCATTGCCTCCATGGCCAGGCTTGTTAGCAAGAAGGGCAAAAACAAGGGAAGTGCGGATCCCGGCCACGCTTCCACCTACCGTGAAGGGCGACTCATGGCCAGTTGCATCACTGGGGGGTGACACCAAAATAACGCCATGGCCTGTGGCAGCAGCTGCAGGGGCGGCGGGTGTGCCGTCACCCAGTGCGCTAACTCATCACCGTTCCTCACTTGCCAGTCAGGGTGCAGGCGGCCAGGCCGCTGCGCCGGCCATTGGGCGGAGAGGAGGGTTTCCTCATTGGCCAATGGGAGGCGGGGGAGGAGTTGCCGGGTGGAGGAGTTGCCGGGAGCCGCGGTGGGTGGAGGAGCTGCGAGGAGCCCCGGCGGGCGGGGCGGGGCGGGGCGAGGGTCGGGCCAGTGAGGAGCTCAACACTGTGCTGGGGATGGGGGGGGTTAGAGGAAGGGGGTGACACTATGAGTCACCGCACTGGGTGACACCAACCCTAGTGACTCCACTGCTCAGGGCTGAACGGTAGCTGGGAGGGTGTCTGGAAATTTCGGTTTTGCTCTTCAGCTCCTACAAAATAGGAAGGAACATTAAGAAGAAGGTGGAAATATACTGAGAGCCAATCCACCACATCTGCCAAGCCAAATACTTATAATGAAACCATAATAGATGATTATTGTTGTTACTTGCACAACACAAGGAAATGGCCGGTCCTGTGCCATCTTCTCGATTGTTGGTACGATCCATTGTTGTGGCCACTGTGTAGTTTGGCTGCCATCCAACCTAGGGAGCTCATCTTTTAGCACTGTATCAAAAAATGTTCTGTTGTGATCCATAAGGTTTTCCACTGGCTAATTTTTGGAAGGAGATCACCAGGCCTTTCTTTCTAATCTATCTTATCCGGAAGCTCCGCTGAAACCTGTCTACCTGCTGGTATTTGAAATAACAGTGGCATAGCTTCCAGCATCACAACAACAAGCAAGTTGCCACAGTACAACAAACTTGACACATGAGTGGTGGTGTCGAAAGATGGTTGGGCCTGAAAAAAGGAAATGAACTCCTCTGGCACTGGTGTCTCTCACAGAAGGATGCTCCCAGCACTGGGGTCAGATGCAGTCTCTTTTTTTATATCCTGACTTGCTGAAAATCACACCAGCTTTAAGTTTCTTTTTTTAAAAACTATGTGTTTCTAAACAGATTTTTAGTTTTCTAGGTTACCAACTGACTTTTTTTTTTTTTTTTGTAGATAACAAAAAGTAATTTGACTTCCTCTTATCACTAGATCATTAGGCTAACCACTGCTATCCATTCACCCAATACATTCATCTTGCAGCCCTCTGAATGTCTGTTCTTGCTTGGATCATTTAAGCAATATATTTTTAATTTCTAAGAACTTGCTATTCTGATTGCTACTTTTTATAGCAACTTCTTCTTATGCAATGGACTAACATCATGGATCTCTCTCAGAACACCACTCAGAATTTTCTAAGTCCTCTTCTATTCCTTAATCTCTTTGCTTTCTCTTTACTCGTTTGTTCATCTTTATCCATCCCTTTGAATATTTAGTAATCCTTGTTGTCCATGTTTATAAATGAACACTGAGCTGATGAGCACAAATTGCAGCTGTGGGTGTCCTCTCTCTGATTTCTCTACAGGGAGCCTTAGGTGCATGGATAGGGCTTCCCATTAGGTGGCTGGGTGGGGAATGGCTGCCACGGTCCCTTGGCAGCTGTGGGTGCCCCACTCTTGTTCCTTTAGCCCCCTCCTCTGCATGCTGAAGGCACTGGCTTAGGTTGGGTTCCTCAGCAAGAGAGCCTGAGACAGGGATTGGGTCCACGTGGTTCAATCAGGAAACACCTCTAAGGGAGTAAGAGAAGCAGGATGTGAGGGATGTTGCAGGGTGGTGGATGGGGCAGGGTGGGGGATGTTGCAGGGTGGGGGATGCTGCATGGTGGGGATGTGCAGGGTGAGGGATGTTGCAGGGTTAGGGATGTTGCAGGGTGGGGGTCCTGCAGGGTGGGGGACGTTGCAGGGTGGGGGATGTTGCAGGGTGAGGGATATGGCAGGTTGGGGGGTGTTGCAAGATGGGAGGGTGTTGCAAGGTGAAGGATATTGCAGGGTGGGGGGATGTTGCAGGGTGGGGGACATTGCAGGGTGGGGGACGTTACAGGATGGGGGACGTTGGAGGGTGGGGGATGTTGCAGGGTGGGGGTGTTGCAGGATAGGGGGTGTTGCAGGGTGGGAGATGGTGCAGGGTAGGGGAATGTTGCAGGGTGGGGAGTGTTGCAAGATTGGGGGGGATATTGCAGGGTGGAGGGTGTTGCAAGGTGAGGGGTTGTTGCAGGATGGGGAGATGTTGCAGGGTGAGGGAATGTTGCGGAGTGGGAGGGATGTTGTCTCTCTGTCCAACCCTGGCCTGAGCCGGGGATGGAGGGTGCTCTACAGAGTGTCCAGCCTTGAGTCGAGGGGCTGAGCTTTTGTTTCCCTGTATCGACCAGTCACTACCTGGGGAAAGGAAGAATAATTTCCCCTACCAGCCAAGCACACGTCTCTGGAGAAGGTCTCATGTGTAAGGCTATTAGCCAAATACTCAAAGCAGCACAACAAGGAAAAGGGGATCTTTCCTTCTGGAACGCCTACTACACACGTGTTTTATCTTCTCATTTTTTCCTCCGTGTCTCTGAACCTCTCTTTTACATTTTCCATCCTTGTCTCCATCTGTCTGGGTTGCATTCTAAGTTCTTCAGCTGTGAACCCCTCTTTTATTAAAAAAATATGTATTTTATTTTTGGTGAATATATACACAGCCGAACATACACCCATTCAACAATTTCTACATGTACAGTTCTCCTTTCGTGTGCATGCTTGTGGCTTCACTCACGAAGGATCCATTCCTTGTGCATTTTACAGTTTTTAGTGTGAGCCGACCCTTGGCTGGGGTGGTGCCTTCTGTGGGGATGGGGTGCTCTGAGCTGTGAGACGTTCTGCATTTGCTCCTGCCCCAGGGTTTCCACTGGTCTGGAACCAGTTTATGTGTTAGTTTCCCAGGCGCCCCCATCACCTGAATAGCAGACTGGATACCACGTCCACTCCCGGCTTAGGCAGAGGGTTCACAGGGGAAGTGCTTCTCTTTCCCTCCCACAGCCTGGTGCATAAGTTCCTGTGCCACATCCCTGAGCTGAGGCTCGTTTTTTGGCCCTTCGTATGAAGGGAGAAGCCTTCACAGGGTACTAGCTTTATGCAGAGGTCATTATGTAAGCCCTCAACCTGTGCAGACCCTGTGTGCATCTGTCGTTCCCATGAACATCAGAACACCTTCCCTTAGCAGCTGTGACCTATCTCTGGCACCACCACAGCACCAGTTTGCCCCTGTATCTATCTGGCTTTTGGTCATCTCTTTGTTTCTGGCACACGGGTATTTATCTTTCTTTATTTCAACTACATACTAAAATTACTTTCCATTGTATTTTAATCCAGCGTCTCCACATGTGTTTATAGCAGGAGAGAGGTCCGCAATGGGTCCACCCATCATGTATTTAAATCTGGAAGCTCATTCCTTTCTTTTGAAAATTCATCAAGATCTCTGTGAAGCAAGTGACACC
The DNA here is from genome assembly GCF_000243295.1 of Trichechus manatus latirostris. Taxonomy (NCBI): domain Eukaryota; kingdom Metazoa; phylum Chordata; class Mammalia; order Sirenia; family Trichechidae; genus Trichechus; species Trichechus manatus. The sequence continues at coordinate 13,713,592 of NW_004443956.1, read as the reverse complement.
TGTTACCACCTCCAGAGGTAGAGTCCCATCACATGGAGGTTGGTAACCTGCTCCATAGTTTGCAGCTGTTGGGGTCTCCCAGAAAGACATGACTCACACACAGGTATTGGATACAATAACACTTATATAGGGAAGAGACAGATGTTATGTTATGGATTGAATTATTATGGACCGAATTGTGTCCCCCAAAAATACGTGCTGTAAATCCCAACCTCTATACTTGTGGATGTAATCCCATTTGGGAATAGGGTTTTTTTTGTTATGTTAATGAGTCATATAGTGTAGGGTGTGTCTTAAGCCAATCACTTTTGAAATATAAAAGGAGATTAGGCACAGAAGCAAGCAAGCAGGAATGCGGAAAGATAGATGCCACGTGGAGATCTCCAAGGAACACCGACAGAAACTTTTCTCCAGAGTGAACAGACAAAGCCTTCCCTTGGAGCCGGTGCCCTGAATTTGGACATCCAGCCTCCTAAACTGTGAGAAAATAAATTTCTGTTCATTAAAGTCACCCCTTTGTGGTATTTCTGTTACAGTACCAAAACCAAAACCAAACCCATTGCCATCAAATCGATTCTGACTCACAGCAGCCCTATAGGACAGAGTAGAACTGCTCCACAGGGTTTCCAAGGAGTGGCTGGTGGATTCAAACTGGCAACCTTTTAGTTAGCAGCCGTAGCATGCTGTAGCTCTTAACCACTGCACCACCAGGGCTCCTTCTGTTATAGTAACACTAATAAACTAAGACAGTCAGCTTCAATAGAGGGCATCAGTTCCCCATGGTCAGCATGTCTTGCTCTGCAGCCAGCTCAGGGAGATGGTTTGCACACATCCTTGTGTTGCAGGAGAAGAGCCCTGTTCTCCCCCCACCAGGAACAGATAGCAGTAGGGTTGGCGTGGTGCCATATAATGCACATACTTAGCTAAGAAGTTCCTGGGAATGTTGACATGTGCTTAGGACAAGAGAGGATGTATGTGCTGATAGCCCACCAGCTGCTATGGGATGTGTTTTGAGTCAAGATGCCCCAGGAAAAGAGATTCAGCTAACACTCTCATCCCATCCAAAAAGCCAGGCTGACACATCTAGTCCTAAGTACAAGGTTCATTTGTGAGCCACAGGGAAAGGTGGCAGGTTGTACTTGGACTGTCCCCTTCCACACTCTTATCTGCTGATGTCCATACACTGCCTCCCACCCCATATCAGAGTTGCTATAAAATAATTTCCTATTGTAATTCTTTTAGTGCTATTTTCACAGAATTTCATCATGGATAAAAAGTAAATATGTATAATTTATATGTCACCTAAACTGAGAGTTTATCAAGCATTTCTTGATTTCTTTGCCAAAATAGATGAGGTCATTCCCTAGCTCTCTGTGTTTCTGTTCAGAAACATCATATTCTACCTTTTTCTGATAGTTATTTAAAATATTGCCTTATTCTTCTTACTGGATGGTAAGCTACTTATTGGCAAAGGTTATATTTTACTTAGTTTGTATGTTCCATAGCATCTTGCCCAATATCTTGCAAATATCAAGTATTTCATCTAGAAAAGGCAAGCTTGCATGGTACAAAGACATGGATGAGCTCTGGTTAGACTCCAGCTCTGACACTGACACGTGACTTTGGGAAAATTAACCTTTCAGAGCCTGTTTTCTCATCTATTAAGTGGCAACAATAATACCTACTTTCCAGGACAGTTTTAAAAATATAATGAGATCACATATATGAAACACAGCTCTCTGGAAATATTTGTGAATTCTCCCAGGTAACTGATTACATGCCATATTTCCTTTCCCAGCAGTTCTCTATGGAATAGTGGGCAAGTACTTTTCCTACAAGTTGATGAATCAGAATGTTAAAATGGGACTCTTTCTCTCTCGACTTAAACTGAAAACTTTTAGGCTGAGAACAAAATATTGGTGACACCCCAAAAGACTGAGAATGAAATCATTGATGGCATCGCAAAGTGACGCTCTAGGTCTGCAAGGAGATGGCCAAGATAAAGTTTTAGCTCAAAATCATCTTTAGCCTATGAAAGAACTGAGATTAAAAAGGCTGTGAGAAAATTCCCGTAGTGAAAGTTGTTGGAGTGTTGAAATTTCTCCCCCTACCCCATTCTACCACGAAAGAGGGGAGGATGATTCCCCCTCATCTCAAACCTTATGAGAGGGGCTTTGAGAACATCACTCAGAGCTTGATGTTTATCCTTTGGGATGTGAGAGGGCCGAGGGGGTGTGACACTTGGGGAAGCAGCTGGGGGACCCCAAAAAGTCAGCTAGAGATCACATTACCAGGAGTGCAATTGGACACTCCCATTGGCAGTGTCCCCACAACCCTCAAAGCTGTTCCACAATAGAAAGTCAAAATTGCACACTCACTGTGCCCGGAGAGCAGCAATGCATCAATGCCACATTGGGGCAATGCCAACCAAGTAAAATTGTTCCTGCTTTTTACCTATTGGAGTGGACTGTCATGGCTTGACTTGTGTCGCCCCCAAAAATGTGTGTATCAATTTGGCTAGGTCATGATTCCTGGTACTGTGTGATTTTCCTGTATGTTGTAAACCTGCCTCTATGATGTTAATGAGGGAAGATGGGTGGCAGTTGTGTTAGTAAGGCAGGACTGGATCTATAGGACTGGATTGTGTCCTGAGGCAATCTCTTGAGATATAAAGACAGAAGTGAGCAGTGAGACAGGGGGACCTCATACCATCAAAAAAGCAGCGCCAGGAGCAGAGCGTGTCCTTTGGACAGGGGTCCCTGTGCGGAGAAGCTCCTAGTCTGATGAGAAGGCCGACAGAGAGAGAAAGACTTCTCCTGGAGCTGACACCCTGAATTTGGACTTTTAGCCTACTTTGACTGTGAGGAAATAAACTTCTTTTCGTTAAAACCATCCACTTGTGGTATTTCTGTTATAGCAGCACTAGATGACTAAGAAATGGACACTATGGTACACTTCCTGTATGACCAAGCTGCCCATTCCCACAACTTCTGGGAATATTACCTGCTGTGAACTCTCATCTGAGTTGTTTTCTGGAAATTGCCCTCAGCCAAAGAAAGCTGCCTCACCCGAGGTCATACACATTCTCCAGAGCAGCTGTGTCCACTGACTGATATATGTGGGGGCATAGAGACCCAGTCCCCAAGCCTCAATTTGGAGAACTCTGAAGTGTCATCCCAGCTCCCAAGCATGTCATAGGATTGCAGCCACTGTTGCAAGTGTATCTCAGTCCAACTTCTTCTTCTGCCCAGTCTTGCTTCCCTCACCCCCTTACAGGTGTTATCCCCAAGAGCACTTCCCAATAATCTTGCTACATGCAAATCTCAGAGTCTGTTTCCAGGCAGGGAACCCAAGATAAAACCCCTTTCTTCCCTCACCCCCTGCTCTGACCTTGGAGAGGTCAGAAACCAGAGCTAGTGAGCTAAGGGGAGGGGGAGAAACACAAAGCAGGGAAACAGAGGAGAAGCTGAGCACCTCCCTCTCTTACAACAGGCTTTGATCTGATGCATCCTGGGCTGGGCAAAGACTTCATTCTGAATGATTTCCAAAGTGTGACTATTTCATGGGACTGAACATTTTAGTTATTGAAATGAGGCTGTTCTTGTGACTCTGATAATTAGGAGGAGGAGGAGGAGAATGGTGATGATCCAATAGTCACCAGAAAAGCTATGGGACTGCCCAAGTTTTCATTGGGGGTAAAAAAGAACTGGCTTCCAAATGGCTTTGAAATGATGAGAAGGAATGAAATTGTTCTTCTGCTACACCCTAGGGATCTTTTCACTTTCAACACAATGATTACATTAGATTGATACATTTAGATATGAGAAAATAGTAAATAATATGTATATGAGTTCTCATTTATTAGATGTCACCAACTATAAGACCTACCATCAATATAGCAGCAGCTTTTATGGGCAGAAAATGATTACATTAAATGTACATATTGATATCAGAAGTATGAAAATGTGTTATCTTAAAACCAAGGAAATACTGCGCATCAAATATTAAATATTTGAGTTGTAAATGCATTTGATCCTTGAGAATTCCTGGAGGATGTCAGTTACTATCTTTCACTTTTTCCACATGCAAATCCTGAGATGTGCTAGTTTGTGGTTGTGGCCACATTGGCTCATGGTCTTCCGCTGAGCACATTCACTGCAGTCCTCTCCCTTAAAATATTCACTTCTGCTGGCACAACTGGTGTTCCAGTGCTTCCACTGTGTTCTGTGGCCTTCCACAAACTCATGGGCCATGATCCAAGCAAGGCCAGTGACCAGGCTGGGAGTTCCACAGCCATAAACTTTTCTTGGTTCAAGAGGGGATTGACATTGACCAAGTTCTTTCTTTATTGAGTTGGTGAAGAACCAACAAAATGCTCAGCACAAAACCGATGCCTGACAAATGCTAGTTCTCCCCCTGCCCTGCCATATTTTTCCTTTTCTGTTAGCTGGAGAATATGGAGAATATAGTTGATTTCTTGGATGGTTAGAAGGGAGATCATTGAGGGACAGAGTGAGAAGGTGGTAAATAATGACAAGTTGGGAAATGAAAGTAGCATTTGGAGTGGACTATGAGAGGAAGGAACGAGCACTGAGAGAAGGTAACTTAGAGAGTGAACCAGTGAAATTTCCACCAAAGGGAGCCCTGTTCATATAAAGAAAGAAAGAGAGGAACCTACGACTTGGTAGAGGTCGTGCAAATATTATGAATTTGCAGCCACCACGGTGAGGTAGCAGTATCTCTAAGGACTGACCCTCACACCAACATTTTATTATGAAACATTTCAAACATACAGCCAAGTTGGAAGACTTTTACACTGAAAACTCATATACACCAATTCAGTCCAAACAATTCCATTGTAGGTAGTCTATAGCAGGGTGTCAAAGCCCAAAAAAGGTGGGCAGGAGTGACACCCCAATAGCACTGAGCACAACTGATATCCAGATCTTGGTTTCTAAATACCATTTTCCACCAAAACGAACCAGAGATCCTTGGAGAAATGGCTGTTCTAGGGTTAGGGCAGGAAAAACACAAGATGAACCTGGAATATCTTTTTGTGCCTGAAAGTAAAGGAGTGCTCAAAAAATGCTAGAGACAAGCCAAAGGACGTGGGAGTCAGATTGAAGGCAATCCCACAGGCTAAATCTGGGACAATTTGAGCATCCAAATGAATAAGGATAGTTATGGATTATATTCCACTGAATAAAATAGAAAACCATAAGCCCGTACTGATTTACATAAATAAGTTGAAAGCTTGATGAGGAACAGATATTTACATAGTTTGAAAGAATGCTATGGATTGAATTGTGTCCCCCAAAAATACGTGTTAGAATCCTGACTATTATACCTGTAGATATAATCCTATTTGGGAATAGGGTCTTCTTTGTTATGTTAACGAGGCCATATCAGTGTAGAGTGTGTCCTAAAACTAATCACATCTGAATTATGAAAAGAGCAGATTAGGTACAGCGACAAGTGAGCACAAATGAGGGAAGATAGACTCCACCTGATGATGACAGAGGAGATAAATCCATAAGCCCACGGACTCCAAGGACAGCTACTAGAAGCTGAAATAGACAAGGACCTCTCCCTAGAGCTGGTGCTCTGAATTCAGACTTCTAGCTTCTTGAACTGTGAGAAAATAAATTTCTGTTCTTTAAAGCCTCTTACTTGTGGCATTTCTGTTACAGCAGTACAAGGAAACTAAGACAAAGATTCTCCACAAAATAAGGATTCATAACAAAAGATAAATGAACAAATGCACAGTTGGGGAAGCCTGGACACCACTTTCACGAAGTCATCAAACTGAACATCATCAGAAATGGGATAAATCAAAATTATGTACCACCAGATGCAATGACAAGCACAGAGCATCAAATACTTGGCCCCAGGATACTCTGCTAACTCAGAACTGAAACTATTCCATAAGCCCACTTTACAGACAAAGACTAGACAGTCCTATAAAGCAAAAAATAACACAGATGAGGAATGTGGTTGTTAGTTCAATCAAACATATGAGACCAAATGGACAACTCCTGCCCAAAAGCAAGACAAGAAGGCAGGAAGGGACAGGAACTAGATGAATGGACACAGGGAACCAGGGGTGGAAATGGGGAGTGTGCTGTCACATTGTGGGGATTGCAACCAATGTCACAAAACAATATGTGTATAAATTTTTGAATGAGAAATTAACTTGAGCTGTAAACTTTTGCCTAAAGCACAATAAAATTAAATATATGAGTATAAATACTATTGAAATTTCCTGGGAATCCAAATATTTCCACATTGAATTTACTCTCAAATGGTTCAGTAAGAAAACAAGTTATTTGCACGGTACTTGCAACTTTTCTGTAAGTTTGAAGATTGTTTCAAGATTAAAAAAAAAAAAAAGGAGACATGTGGAGGCACATTAGAGGAGGAAGAGTAGAGGGAGTAGCTGCCCCCAAACATAGTCACCACAACTGCCCGCTTTTCAACGTTTTAAAATAATATGTTGACATGGTGGTTAGGACTCTGATATAAAAAAAAAAAAAGTGCAGAGGAAGCAGTGCAAAGGCAAAGAAGGTAGTTAGTGGGTAGCATTGTTTTACCATTCTTGCTCCACCCCCAGTCAAATGCAGAGGCTCAGCATCACCAGCGCCCCAGCCCGTGCTCCCAGCTCAGCTCTGCTCTCACAAAACCGTGTTATTCCTCTGGATGCATCATCTGAAAAAACAATTTTTTGTTTCATGTGTAGGTATGGCAGACAACCTTGGAGATATAGAATCAACGCTGAACTATTTGAATTCCAGGAAATTTCCATAGTTAATGAGGGCAATAGGACTGAATATCTGAAATCAGATTATCACAGGTAACCCAGGACTATTCCAGATGGGATCAATGGTGTCCTCTTCAACCTCTATCTTGCTCTCCGGTCTATCCTTGCCTTTCCCCTGCTCTAGTTGAGGGAACCACATTTCCCAGGCTCTCTTGTGCTCTAGCTTCTGGGTAGGCTGGGCCAATGGAGGCACTGGTAGAAGAGTAAACAGCAGGAGGAAAGGGAAAACTGCAGTATTTCTCCCCCTCTTTCTCTGCTTCCTGCGGTGTCCCTGGAAAAAGCTGGAATGCCCCCTTAGCTCCAGTTCCACTGAACAGCCCTCTTTTGATGGCCCCAGCTTTAGACTGGTGCCCTGGTTTTTGGGTAAAACCACCTCAAACCACCTCTCCTGTCACTGTATCTCTAGCCCCAAGAGTGGTAGCAGCCACAGCTGGTTTCATGGGCGTGACCCACTAGTCACACAGGGCCCTGTGCATGGTTTAATGTTCTGCTCTGGATGTCTTGAAATTCTTAATAATTTTTAAAAGTTTCCCCCATTTTCATTTTGTGCTAGATCCTGCAAATTATGTAACCGGTGGCAGCTTCCTGCTGTTGTCAAGCTCTGGGTTGCCTCACCATCACCCTCTGTTTGGCTTCCCATCATTTTAGTCATCCATGTAACAAATTCCCTAATTAAACTCCCTCTGGATGAAATAGAGTGGACCCAACTACTACATATGGTTGCCACAACCATATGTCACTGATGAGAGCACACTTTTGCCTTCCAGCCTAGGGACCAACTCCTCATTGTAGGTCCCTGACTTAGGCAGTTAGCTTTCCCAATGAACCATCCTTTGGTGTGTGTGTGTTGTGTATGTGATCGTTTTTGACTCCTAACGCTAAGACCCCTCCCCTCCAGACTTACCTGACACCTCCACACTAGAAGATTGAGAATAGGCTGTTGTTAAGCCAGTTCTGACTCTTCTAGGCTTGACAAGACCTGTTGTTTGGCCTGGTGAACCGGCAGGCTTTAGATGTGCATTTGGCATAGGGAGTTGTGCCGTAGGCTTTGGAGAGACTTACGGGATTTCTCTCTTGTAAAGAAGTCATATTGATGAATATGCAGATCGTTTAAATTCTTCTTTTCTCAGAAGCTTAACAGCTAAGTTGGAAGCCAAGCCAAGTCCTTGTTTTCCTCTGGATATCAGTCAATCCTTTTGCCAAGGTTCCTGACATTCCATAGTCCCAAAAGCCTTTCTCTTCTTTGTTCAGCTGCAGGAAGAATATTACAATAGAGTGGTTAAGAGCTTGGTTTAAATCCCAGCTCTGCCACTTCCTAACTGGGTGGCATTTGAGCAAGTTACTTTACCTCTCTGTGCCTTAGTTTTGTCATCTGTAAAATGAGATTAATGATACACCAACTTCATAGAGTTGTTGTGAGGATTAAATGAGGTAATATATGAAAAGCTCTTAAAACAGTATCTGACACACAGTAAGCATTTATTATTATTATTATAAGGGCACAGTGGTGGTTCAGTGGTAGAACTCTCACCTTTCATGTGGGAGACTTGGGTTTGATTCCTCACCAGTGCACCTCAGGAGCAGCCACCACCCATCCGTCAGTGGAGGCTTACGTGTTGCTATGATGCTGAACAAGCATCAGCAGAGCTTTCCAACTAAGACAGACTAGGAAGCAAGGCCTGGCAATCTACTTCCAGCAAATGCCAATGAAAAACCTATAAATCACAATGGCTTGATCTGCAACCAATCATGGGAATAGTGCAGGACTGAGCAGCATTTCGATCTGTTGTGCCTGGGTCTGCCATGAGTCAGGGGGCTGATGTGATGGCAGGTAACTACAATAGCATTACTTATTATACAGATGAGGAAACCAAGATCATATGGTTCAGAAACCTGCCCAAAACATCAACTGGCAAATGGCAGCACTAGGGCCAACCCAATGTCCTTGCTCCTCAGCCATTCCGGCTGCCTCCATTTGCTCCAGTCCAAACCAAACTTGGTGCAATTTCCAGAACATTCTCTACATTATTTCATTCCTCTGTTTATTTGCCTATATACTGTTCTCCTTCCCAGTGAATTTAGAAAATTACAAGTAAAAGAACTTGGCAAAGGCAAGGGTAGTGCTGGTGGGAGGCAACAGAGAAAGCAGACAGAAGTGTGGAAGCAGTGCAGTGACAGAATCAAAGCAGAGTTTCAGGGAGGTTTCTGAGCACAGTGAATGTGCCCCCATGCCCTTGCTTTCCTGAACATGAATCCATGATTTCTACTTGGGATCTGGGAATCAAAGTTTGTGGTTCCAATATTTCAGGCCGATGTTGAAAAATGCATACAGCATGTCTTCATCTGATGTTCTTAAGACAAAGTCCACTTAGTCTGGAATCGAGCAGCTGTCTTCGTAATGCATAATTACAAGGCTTGACTGGAAGTGAGGATAACTGCCCAATCATTGACTATTGATCTGTAAATCTCATTTCTTTCCCTGCAAAAGATTTTTCTTAAAGATCCATATATCCACGAGAAAGCACTTCAGGCTGATAAGATTCATACCCTCAACAAGAATCACTACCATCTTGATTGGAGCCCAGAAAGCAATGAGGAGAATCTGCTAACCAGAGGTGGCTTTTTCCAGGGGTCTGCAGTGCTCAGACATCCCAGGGGCCACCACCCTGCCCACTGAGCATGATTCCAACTCCAGTGCACTAACATTCCCATCTCACATCCCAACTTCCTGTCCCTGCCTCGGGCTAGACTTCTCCAGAGTTTTCCCCTCACTCTACCTGACAGCAGAGCTCTGGAGAAATAGTGCCTAAGTTTTCACAAGTCTGATAGTTTCTCTCAACTACTATTACTATTTTGTTGTTGCTGTTGTGTAATTATTTACAACCTTTCCTTCAAGGCTCGGCTCGAGTCTCCCCCTGAAGCCCTTGGGAACGGGGTATCAGTAATAACAGCTGTGGAACTTAATGCATGTTTCCTTCTTTCCTTCACAATCCCCTTTAGCTCTTGGTCTGCACCAAATTCATCCATTCAACAAACATTTATAGACCACCCACTAGGAGTCTGGCACTGTGTTAGACTCCCGACATACAGCACTGAACAAAATAGACAAAAATCTCTGCCCTCAAGGGCCTTAAAATCTCACGTAGGAGCAGACGGTAAACACAATACAGAGATAAATCATACAGTGTATAGAAGGGGGTTTTGGCAGAGGGTTGAAAATAGACTCTATGGGCGAGGGTGGAGATAGAAGTCGGCTACCAGGTGTTAGGTGACGGCAGTTTGGACCAAGCGGCCCCAGGTAGGTGGGAGAAGGAAGTCTGGATGTGTTCTGGTGGTAGGATGCCTGGAAGTGGGTGCAAAGGAAGACAACACTGAGGGACAGCTTGGGTTTGGGCTTGAGTAAGGCAAAGGCTGGTGAGGACATGAGGGGGAGGGGAGGCTGGGGAGGAACAGCTCTGAGGAGGAGGCAGGAGGCCAGCACTTCAGTGTGGGGCCTGCTAAGTGTGAGGTGTCCCTGACACAGCCCCGTAAGGGGTCAGCTCGGTGTTTGGATATGGGACTCTGGGGGTGTGGAAAGAGGCCCAGAAGAGAGATGTGATTTTGGGGAGTCCTCAGTGAAAAGATGATTTACAAAACCACAGACTGGACCAGCTCACCAAGGGAGTTGTGTGAATAGAGAAGGGGTCCAAGGATGGTGCCCCAAAGCCTCCAACATTAGTTTAGAAGAGGGGGTAGGCCAGCAGAGGAGAGTGGAAAATCAGCTAGCAGGCCAGAGGGCCCAGCTTGGGGCTGTGGCCAGGAAGCCAAGCGAAGAACATGTGTGAAAGAGGGAGAGGTCAACTGACCCACGCTGCTGGTGGGCCGGTGAGGTGAGCCCTGAGAACGGAGCCCTGGGCAGGGCAGTGAGGAGGCAGGGGCCTGACCGGAAATGGGACGAGAGAGAGTGGGAGAGGAAATTAGAGATGGTGAGGCTAGGCAGCCCTGTGTGAGCTTTGTCCTAAGGGAGAGCAGAGAAATGGGGCAGTAGCTGGAGATGGGGTGGCACCAAGAAGCGGTGTTTTAAGACGGGCGAAGAGCATCGAGTTGGCGTGCGGATCGCTGCCGGTATAACAGCCGGTTACAGAAGCGATTCTGGCGTGGCTCCTCCACATCAGAACCGCGTTGGAGTTCAGCGTGTCCTAATGCCCAGGTCGAACTCCAGGCCAATTAAATCAGAATCTCCTGCGGG
>NW_004443956.1:13695188-13702447 GCF_000243295.1 Trichechus manatus latirostris | reverse complement strand
GGGGGGCAGGCATCAGTACTTTTTAAAGCTCCCCAGGTGATTCCCTTGTGCAGCCAAGATTAAGAACCACTGCACTAGAGACAGAAAAATGGATGGAGCAAGACAGAAGGAACAATTGTTGAACAGCAGGGAAAGATGCGCTCTGGTGGAAGGAGGAGGGGCTGTCTTTCAGGGCAGAGTGGATGGTTTGTGACAATTGGCTAGAGAGCAGAGTGTGTGGGTGTTGCTGCTGGCGGGTGGGGGGTGGTTTAAACACTGGTAGGGTGGGACCATGTGAGAGTTCTCTTCCGACTGTTCCTTTTGTCCAAGAAATGGCAAGCAGGTCTGCAGGTGAGAATGAGGTAGAGGGAGTGAGGAGGGAGGAGAAAGTTTGAAATGGACCTCTGGGAGAGTGGGAGGGAGCATGTACCAGGAGGTCCACTGTGGTCACCGAGCAGCACGAGGCACACAGGGTCATGGCCAGACATTTCCCAAGGGGCCAGTCAGCCTGGCTGTGCTTCCCCTTCAGCTCCGTGGCACTGGGATTCTGCTTTGGGGCCAGCAGACCAAGCTGGAATCCTGTGAACTTGACCAAGTTATTCAACCTCTGTGAGTCCTGGTTTCTTTTTCTGTGAAATAGTCACAACACCTACCACTGAAGATTGTTAAAGAGTAGAGGTGTAGTTAAAGCACCCAGCACAACCCCTGTCCCACTGTAGGCTCTGAGTAAGGGTGGGCTCCAACACCATTACTGAGAAGTTAGGAATTGGCTGCATTGTCTCTTACAGCGCTTATCAGTTGTTTCAAAAGAAGCCACCCTATCTTCTCTGTATGCCCAGAGGATGCCCCACAGCGCTGGCCACATGGAAAGGATGTGCTCAACGCATGCCTTTTGGTTGAGTCATTAACTACTTAATGAGCATTTGCCCTGGTCTAAGATGCTAGATCATCAAAGGCAGGAAGAGGTCAGAAGTAAGGTGCAACTATCAGCCTGCTTTCACCAACAGTATTTTTCCTCTATAATCCTCCCCATTTTAAATATGCCGATTCCGATCTCCAATTCTGTTGTTGTTAGCTGCTGTGAAGTCGGTTCCAACTCATAGCGAACCTGCATACAACAGAACAAAACACTGCCCAGTCCTGCGCCATCCTCAAAATTGTTACTATGTTTGAGCCCACTGTTGCAGCCACTACGTCAGTCCATCTCGTTGAGGCTCCTCCTCTTTTTGCCAACTCTCTACTTTACCAAGTCCCTTCTGCAGGGACTGATCCCTCCTGATAACACATCCAAAGTACGTGAGATGAACCTCGCCATCCTCACTTCTAAGGAGGATTCTAGCTATACTTCTTCCAAGACAGACTTGTTCATTCTTCTGGCGGTCCATCATATATTTAATGTTCCTCACCAACACCGTAATTCACAGGCATCAATTCTTCAGTCTTCCTTATTTATTGTCCAGCTTTCGCATGCATGTGAGGTGATTGAAAATACCATGGCTTAGGACAGGCACATCTTAGTCCTTAAAGTGACGTCTTTGCTTTTTAATAGTTTGAAGAGGTCTTTTGCAGCAAATTTGTCCAAGGCAATACGTCATTTGATTTCCTGACTGCTGCTTCCATGGGCATTGATTGTGGATCCAAGAAAAATGAAATCCTTGACAACACTGGTCCAGTTGTGAGGATTTTTGTTTTCTTTATGGTAAGAAGTAATCCATACTGAAGGCTGTGGTCTTTGATCTTATTTGCTCAGCATACAGATTGAATAAATATGGTGAAAGGACACAACCCTGACGCACACCTTTTCTAATTTTAAACTACTCAATATCCCCTTGTTCTGTTCAAATGACTGCCTCTTGATCTCTGTACAGGTTCCTCATGAGCACAATTAAGTGTTCTGGTATTCCCACTCTTTGCAACATTATCTGTAATTTGTTATGATCCACACAATTGAATGCCTTTGCAAGTCAGTACAACACAGGTAAACATCTTTCTGGCATTCTCTGCTTTCAACCATGATCCATCTGACATCAGCAGTGATATCCCTTGTTTCACATCCTCTGCTGAATCTGGCTTGAATTTCTGGCAGTTCCCTGTCAATGTACTACTGCAGTTGTTTTGCATTATCTTTATCAAAATTTTACTTGTCTGTGGTATTAATAACATTGTTCGATAATTTCCACATTCTGTTGGATCACCTTTCTTTGGAACGTGCACAAATACGGATCTTTTCCAGTCAGTTGGCCAGGTAGCTGTCTTCCAAATTTCTTGGCATGGACGAGTGAGCACTTCCAGAGTTGCATCCATTTGTTGAAATATCTCAGTTGGTATTTCATTAATTTCTGGATCCTTGTTTCTCACCAATGCCTTCAGTGCAGCTTGCACTCCTTCCTTCAGTGCCTTCAGTTCTTGGTCATATGCTACCTCCTGAAATGGTTGAACATTGACCAATTCTTATTGGTACAGTGACTCTGTGTATTCCTTCCATCTTCTTTTGATGCTTCCTGTGTCGTTCAATGTTTTCCCCATGGAATCCTTCAATATTGCAACTCAAGGCTTGAATTTTTTTCTTCAATTCTTTCAGTTTGAAAAATGCCAAGTGTGTTCTTCCCTTTTGGTTTTCTAACTCCAGGTCCTTTCACATGTCATTAATATTTTAATTTGTTTTCTCGAGCTGCCCTTTGAAATCTTCCATTCAGTTTGTTCATGTGATTATTTCTTCCTTTCACTTTAGCTGCTCTACATTCAAGAGCAAGTTTCAGAGTCTCTTCTGACATCCATTTTGGTCTTTTCTTTCTTTCCTGTATTTTTAATGACCTTTTGCTTTCTTCATGTATGATGTCCTTGATGTCATCCCACAACTCATCTGGTCTTTACTGGAAGGGTATAAATAAAATGCATGATTTATGCCTCTTCTCCTTAGAAAAGATATCTGATATCATCTACAATAAAAGGCAGAAATATAACAGAGCCATTAAAATGAGGATGAGAAGACATGATCCAACAGAGATACTAGGGAGACTGTCCCAGAGCCTCAAGTTACACAGATGGCCGTCCCTGCTGGCCTCTGGACTTTCTCAGGTAAGTGCATGTATCTGTCTGGTTGAGTATGTTGTTGCTGTTAGCTGCTGTCAAGCTGGCTCTTACTCATGGTGATCTTATATATAACTTAACTAGTGATGTCACTAGGGGGACGTGGGGGGTGGGGATCACACCGGGTGACACTGTCAGAGGAGGTGACAGCAAAATGACTGTCTACAGAATTTTTGCAGTGTTTCAGTAGAAATTTATTGTTTTTTATGAAAATATTCCTATAGTGAGTTATAACAACAAAAACATTTTTCGTAAACCCAGTTTACATGTATCAATATACCTACAAGGATAAAACTCTATGCTAATTTACTTTTTGAACCTTCTAATGCGCTCCCATCAGAACTGTCATTATTACCCAATTACAACGAAGCTTCAAATCATGTGGTTTCATCTGCACACACTACAAGCATGCGCTGTTATTTTTATTGCTGCTGGTGTTTTCATAGTCGATGATTTTGTCAAATTTTCTGGTGTTTTAGCTACAATATTGTGGTAATTAGTATTCGTGAACCTGTATCAATAACTTTTTTGAGAATGAAGTAGTAATTAAAGGAAAAGAAGGAGTGATATACGGGAATTACGATTTATGGGTAACATTAGTACAGAAAACATTACTAAGGATACTGTATGGTCTGGTATAGGAGGAGGTTCATGGGGTAGGGGGTGACACCATGAGTTATCGCACTGGATGACACCAACCCTAGTGACGTCACTGTATATAACAGAATGGAACATTGCCTGGTTCTTTGCCATCTTCATTGTCACTGGTATGTTTGAGGTCGTTGTTGCTGCTATTGTGTCAATCCATCTCATTTACCAACATGATGTCCTTTTCTAGAAATTGGTCTTTTCTGATGATGTGTCCACACTAAGCAAGCTGAGACTGGTTTGTTCATTCTTTTGGCTGTCCATGGTATGTATATTCAATATTTTTTGCCAATACCACAGTTTGAATGGTTGAAGACAGCACTTCTAATTTGCAGATGCATCTTCATCTGGATGAATTATGCTTTTCCCTATATATTTCAGAACATGACTCACTTTAGGAGCTGCTTAGGACACAGCTTCCCCTGGGCTGGGAGGTGGTCACTGGTATCGGCCCTGAGAGCCTGGATCTTTTCCCTCTCCCCTCCCACTCTAAAGCTCACTAATGCTCCAATGGAGCTGGGTGGGAGTGTCTTCCTTGCCCAGTTCCTGGCTAGTCAGGAGCACCATACTGGGAAAGGGGCACTGAGAGGCAAAAGTACCCTGAGACCAGTGTTTAGGTGCCCTCTAAACAAACTGGT
Organism: Trichechus manatus latirostris; assembly: GCF_000243295.1. Taxonomy (NCBI): domain Eukaryota; kingdom Metazoa; phylum Chordata; class Mammalia; order Sirenia; family Trichechidae; genus Trichechus; species Trichechus manatus. Next base: position 13,698,092 of record NW_004443956.1, on the reverse strand, counting down.
GAGCACTCAGCCTCTGCAAGGCTGAAGCTGGGGCATCCCTCTGCAAGGAGCCCCAGAGACCCCTTTCCTGCATGAGGAAGCCACAGATAATGTACACAGAGGAGCCAGGCCTTAAGAGCAAGAGGACCCCGACCTGGAACCCTATGACTGGAGCTGTTACTTTGGTTGCAGACTCTGTCATCACCAGCCGCAGATGCCTGAGGGCTAGATCCTCCTCTCCTGCCCTCTGCATCTCTGAAATGTCCATCTCAGCCTGGGCAACAAATCAAAGTGTGGCACCCCCAGGAAGTGACTTGCGTCCTTGGGCCCACAGGCTTCTCTGATTTGTGGGAAGCAACAGTCATAATAAAAATACTTCTCACTTGTACAGTGCTTTGTTTTATAAGCTGCTATTGCATATCCTTCCTCATTCAAGTCTCAGACTAAATAACTGTGTGGAGAGACTGGAGAAACCCAAGAATATGGCCCACGGACACCCCTTTAGCTGAGTAATGAAGTCACTCTGGAGGTTCATCTTTTAGCCAAAGATTAGACAGACCCATAGGACAAAATGAGACTAAAGGGACACACCAGCCCAGGGGCAAGGACTAGAAGACAGGAGGAGAGAGGAAAGCTGGTAATAGGGAACCCAAGGTTGAGAAGGGAGAGTACTGACATATCATGGGGTTGTTAACCAGTGTCATAAAACAATATTTACTAACTTTAATGAGAAGCTAGTTTGTTCTGTAAATCTTCATCTAAAGTAAAATAAAAATAAAATAAATAACTGTGGAGCGGATGCTTATTTTGCAGAAGAGGAAGCTGAGATTAAGATGTAGCAATTAGTGCTGGGGGGCTGGGGGTGCTTTGAATCCAGAATCTGGTTGATGGAGATAGAGACATGATGGGCATATACGTTTAGCAGTACACCACAGTGGCAAGAGCAGAGAGCTCAGAGTTACCCCTCTGTCTCTGTACCCTTAAACAAGTCACTCTCCATCTCTGTGCTCCCAGAGGGAGGATACATGGATCCAGGAACCAAGGGATGGAAGCAGGAGTGGCCCCATGTGCCATCGTCCCTTATGACCCACTGGGAGAATCTTTGCTTCCTGCCTTTGCAGCTCTGAACTCTGCAGGGCTAGAGATCCTGGTCCCAAAAGGGAGCATGCTTTTGCCCACTGAACTACAAGGTACAGTTCCACCTGGACACTTTGGACTCCTTGTGTTCAGCGACTAGTGAGTGAGAAGAGGGGTCATCTCCTTGGCAGATTAGTTGACCTTGACCATCAGCAGGAGGTGGACTGCTTTTATACTGTGGAGTCAAGGAAGAACATGTGTGGATCCCAGAGGTACCCTTGCGCTCTACATACACCCATTGTAACTGTGAGTGGACACACACACAGCCCTGGCCTGAGAAGGTCTGATTATCAAGGGTTCACACCCCTCAGGAGGAAGTTTTGGGTCACACCACCAGGTAAACCACCCAGACCTGCTAAGGTGATAGCTGAGAGTGTGGAGGATTTAGAGTGCATACTGTAGGGGGGAGAACCAAGACCAACTGCAGTATTGGGGGCTCATAGTTAAGCCCATCCTCTCCTAAGTTTCCCCTCAGAATGAAAGGCCCATGGGCACCAGAGAAGAGCTGCTCCCTGAGCAGGCATGGAAAAGTGGATCTGTGTGGGGCAAGGGGTGGACTGTGCAGGCCACAGAGGGGCACCACACACAGCTCCTTCCAGAGAACCTGCTATTGAGGCACACTAGACTGATAGCCCCAGCTGCCTTCCTTTGGGTCCACCAGCAACTGGTGTGTGTGGGGTGGGGGGTACTAGCTGACTCCCTCCTGCCTTTTGTGGTATCCTTCTAACTCACAACTTTAAAGATACTTTTCTTCCCATATAAAAATTTACACATACATTGTTATTGTTATGTGACTCTAATTGCTCTGCCCATACTGTGACAGCACACTCCTTTCCACCCCTGATTCCCTATGTCCATTCAACCAGCTCCTAACCCTCTCTGGCTTCCCATCTCACCTCCAGACAGAAGCTGCCCATTTAGTCTCTTGTATCTCCTTGAGCTAAGAGGCACACTCTTCACAAGTATCACTTTGCATCCCACAGTCGAGTCTAACCCCTATCTGAAGAGTTGGCCTCAGAAATTGTTTTAGTCCTAGGCTGATAGACAATCCAGGGGCCATGCTTTCTGCGGTTCCCCCAGTCTCAGTCAGACCATTAAGTCTGGTATTCTTTCTAGAATTTGAGTTCTGCAGCCCACCTTTCTCCTGCTCCATTCGGGACTCTGTTGTGTTCCCTGTCAGGGCAGTCATTGGTGGTAGCCAGGCACCATCTAGTTCTTCTGGTCTCAGGCTTATGAAGTCTCTGGTTTATGAAGCCCTTTCAGTCTGTTGGGCTACTACTTTCCTTCTGTCTTTGGTGTTCTTCATTCTCCTTTACTCCAGATGGTTGGGACCAATTGATGCATCTTAGATGGTCGCTTGCAAGCTTTATTTTTTATTTTAAATTTTTTTTTATTGTACTTTGAGAGAAGGTTTACAGAACAAATAATTTCTCATTACACAGTCAGTGTGCATATTGTTTTATAACATTGGTTAACAACCCCACGACATGTCAACAATCTTCTTGACCTTTTTTTTTTTTTTGGTGAAAATATGCATAGCCAAAGATACACCATTTCAAAAATTTCTACATGCACAATTCAGTGACATCGATTACGTTCTTCCAGTTGTGCTGCTATTCTCACTTTAGATGAAGGTTTACTGAACAAAATAGTTTCTCATTAAACAGTACACATGTTGCCTTATGACAATGGTTAACAACCCCACTACGTGTCAACACTGTCCTTACTCAACCTTGGGTTCCCTATCACCAGCTTTCCTGTCCCCTTCTGCCTTCTAGTCCTTGTCCC
>NW_004443956.1:13658433-13683882 GCF_000243295.1 Trichechus manatus latirostris | reverse complement strand
GTTCTCTTTGTTGGTGTAAAAGAATCCAACTGATTTTTGTATGTTTATCTTGTATCCTGATACTTTGCTGAAATCTTCTATTACTTCCACTAGTTTTCTTGTGGATTCTTTGAGGTTTTCTGTATATAAGATCATATCATCTGCAAACGGAGACACTTGGACTTCTTCCCCACCAATTTGGATGCCCTTTATTTCTTTTTCTAGCCTAATTACTCTGGCTAGGACCTCCAGCACAATGTTGAATAAGAGTGGTGATAGAGGCACCCTTGTCTGGTTCCCATTCTCAAGAGGAATGCTTTCAAAGTCTCTCCATTTAAGATGATGCTGGCTGTTGGCTTTGGATAAATGCCCTTAATTATACTTAGGAATTTCCCTTCTATTCCTGTTTTGTTGAGAGTTTTTATCAGGAATGGGTGTTGGACTTTGTCAAATGCCTTTTCTGCATCAATTGAGAAGATCATGTTGTTCTCTTGTTTTATTTATGTAATTGATTACATTGATTGTTTTCTAATGTTGAACCATCCCTGCATACCTGGTATAAATCCCACCTGATCATGGTGAATTATTTTTTTGATATGTTGCTGAATTCTATTGGCTAGAATTTTGTTGAGGATTTTTGTGTCAATGTTCATGAGGGATATTCGTCTGTAATTTTCTTTTTTTGTGGTGTCTTTACCTGGTTTTGGTATCACGGTTATGCTGGCCTCATAGAATGAGTTTGGGAGTATTCCATCCTTTTCTATGCTCTGAAGTACCTTTAGTAGTATTGGCATTAACTCTTCTCTGAAAGTTTGGTAGAATTCTCCTTGAAGCCATCTGGGCTAGGGCTTTTATTTAGTTGGAGCTTTTTAATTACCTTTTCAATCTCTTCTTTTGTTATGGGTTTATTTAGTTGTTCTACAACTGTTTGTGTTAGTTTAGGTAGTGAGTGAGTTTCTAGACATTTGTCCACTTCTTCTAGGTTTTCAAATTTGTTAGAGTACAATTTTCAAAGTATTCTGTTATGATTCTTTTAATTTCAGTTGGGTCTGTTGTTATATCACCCATCTCATTTCTTATACGGGTTATTTGCTTCCTCTCTGGTTTTTCTTTTGTCAGTTTGACCAATGGTTTATCAATTTTGTTGATCTTTTCAAATAACCAACCAGCTTTTGGTCTTGTTAATTCTTTCAATTATTCTTCTATTCTCTATTTCACTTAATTCTGCTGTAATTATTATGATTTCCTTTCTTCTGGCGCCTGAGGGCTTCTTTTGCTTCTCTGTTTCTACTTGTTCCAGTTGTAGGGTTAATGTTTTGATTATGGCCCTTTCTTCTTTTTGGATGTGTACATTTATTGCTATAGGCTGACCTCTGAGCACTGCTTTTTCTATGTCCCAAAGGTTCTGGTAAGATGTGTTTTCATTCTTGTTTGATTCTACGAATTTCTTTATTCCAGCCTTAATTACTTCTATAACCCAGTAGTTTTTGAGCAAGGTGTTGTTCGCTTTCCATGTGTTTCATTTTTTTCCCTTGCTTTTTCTGTTATTGATTTCTACTTTTATGGCTTTATGGTCAGAAAAGACGTTTTGTAATGTTTTGATGCTTTGGATTTTTTTAAGGATTGATTTATGGCCTAATATGTGGTCTATTCTGGAGAATGTTCCATGTGTGTTGGAAAAGAAAGTATACTTGGCTGCTATTGGGTGGAGTGTTCGGTATATGTCTATGAGATCAAGTTGGTTGATTGTAGCATTTAGCTCTTCTGTGTCTTTGTTGAGCTTCTTTCTAGATGTTCTGTCCTTCACCAAAAGTGGTGTGTTGAAGTCTTCTACTGCTGTTGTGGAGCTGTCTCTCTTTTCAGTGCTGTTAGAGTATGTTTTATGTATTTTGGAGCCCTGTTGTTGGGTGTATAAATATTTATTATAGTTATGTCCTCCTGGTGTATTGACCCTCTAGTCATTATATAGTGTCCTTCCTTATCCTTTGTGGTGGATTTTACTTTAAAGTTTATTTTGTCAGAGATTAATATTGCCACTCCTGCTCTTTTTTGAGTGCTGTTTGCTTGATATATTTTTTTTTCAATCCTTTGACGTTTAGTTTGTTTTGTGTCTTTAATTCTAAAGTGTGTCTCTTGTAGGCAGCATATAGACAGATCGTGTTTTTTTATCCAATCTGCCACTCTCTGTCTCTTTATCTGTGCATTTAGTCCATTTACATTCATCGTGATTATTGGTAAGTATGAGTTTAGTGCTGTCATTTTGATGTCTTTTTTTTTGTGTTGTTCACAGTTAAGTTGTTCCACTTAATTTTCTGTGCTGAGTCATTTCTCTTTATGTATTTTCTTTTCATTTTTTTCATTGTTGTTGATTTTGTGATTGCTGAGTCTTTATATTTTTCTAGTTTTTTATTTTGACCTGTAGGATTGTTAGTTTCCTTTGTGGTTACCTTAATATTTACCGCTATTTTTCTAAGTTTATACCAGTCTTCTATTTCTTTTTATTGCCTTGACTTCCTCTTCATATGAAAAATCTATATCTACATTTTTTAAGTCCTCCTTTTTTGTTTTAATATTGTCATCTTTTACATATTGACATCTGCTTCCCTATTTTCAGTGCTTTAGCTTTGATTTACTTTTGTAACTTCTCTGTCTGGGTTGATACCTGGTTGCTGTGTCCTGTGTCCTAGTCTTGGATTGTTGTCTGATGTTACTGATTTTCTAACCAGAGGAATCCCTTTAGTATTTCTTGTAATTTTGGTTTGGTTTTTGCAAATTCCCTAAACTTCTGTTTATCTGGAAGTGCCCTAATTTCGCCATTATATTTGAGAGACAGTTTTGCTGGATATATAATTCTTGACTGGCAGTGTTTTTCCTTCAAGGCTTTATGTATGTCATCCCATTGCCTTCTTGCCTGCATGGGTTCTGCTGAGTAGTCCGAGCTTATTCTTATTGACTCTGCTTTGTAGATGACTTTTCGTGTATCCCTATCCGCTCTTAAAATTCTCTTTTTATCTTTGGTTTTGGCAAGTTTGATTATAATATGTCTTGGTGACTTTCTTTTCGGACCTACCTTATGTGGGGTTCTGTGAGCATCTTAGATAGATAACTTGTCATCTTTCATGATATCAGGGAAATTTTCTGCCAACAAGTCTTCAACAATTCTCTCTGTATTTTCTGTTATCCCCCTCGTTCTAGTACTCAATCACTCATAGATTATTCCTCGTGATAGAGTCCCACATAATTCTTAGGGTTTTTTCATTTTTTTAAATCCTTTTATCTGATTTTTCCTCAAATAAGTTAGTGTCAAGTGCTTTATCTTCAATCTCACTAATTCTGACTTGCATTGCCTCAATTCTGCTCCTGTGACTTTCTATCGAGTTGTCTCATTCTGAAATTTTATTGTTAATCTTCTGGATTTCTGATTGCTGTTTCTATACGGATTCTTGCAGCCTGTTAAATTTGTCATTATGCTCTTCTCTAGTCTTTTTTAATTTCCTCTATTTTGTGTTCTGCATTTTGCTTCATTTCATGAAGAGTTCTGTATACTAATCTTTTGTATTCTGCCTCCGGTAATTCTAAGAAATTTCCCTCCTCTGGAAAATTTCTAGATTCTTTATTTTTGGGGCTTGCTGAAGCCAGCATGGATTGCCTTTTTATGTGATTTGATATTGATTGTTGTCTCTGAGACATCAATAAGTTGTTTATTTATTTATTTTATGTTTGCTTACTGTGTCCTACCTTCTTGTTTTGTTTTGATATGCCCAAATAGGCTGCTTGTATGAGCTAGTTTGATTACTGGCACCTTTGAAGCTCTAATGTCCTGTCACCAGGTGGTTAAATCTGTTACTAGGTGTGTGAGCTCAGGAGTCCTCCCACTCCTCCTGTATGGATTCAGCTCACGTGCCCAGGTAGATAGCCACCAAGTGTGTGGTGTAGGCTCTCACTTACAGTCCTAGACATGCATGGGTGATTGGTGTAGGCACAGGCATCTGGCTGCAGCAGGGGGATGCACTCTGAACAAGGCAGGGGGCTGATGGCTGTCCCTGAGTATCCAGGAGGAAGGTGTGTTCCTGTTATCTAGAGCGTGTAGTTGGGTAGGTTTTGCAGCCGGACTATGAGCACCTAATGCTGTTGGCTGTAAGGACTAGGGGACACTTCTTATTCATGGGCCCCTATTGCAGGTGGCTAGGTGGCATGGGTGGAGCCACCAGTCCTCAGGACCCTGATGTGGGTGGGTGAAGACCCTGCTTAATGGACAGAGCAGTGTCAAATGTCAAGGACCTGCCACTTCCCAGCTGAAACAGTTGAAATTAGGGCTCTGGTATATACCATGTTGTACTTTGGTAATGAGGGCCTACGCTGTTGAGATGGGCCCACACAAATCTATGCATGGGGAAAGGCACTCAAAGTCCATGGATCCCTTATGCCTATGCGTAGGCAAAGGAGCTGTGCCTACCCTGGGTTCCTGGCTTAGGGGAGCCAGCAGTTTATTTTTTTCTGTTTGCTAATTTGTTCACCATCCAAGGCAGGGAGAATGGCTCTGGGTGTGTGATGGATCCTACTTCTGGCCCAGGGGACTCGGCAATGGCAGAAGTCGGTCTGGGACCCTGTGTGAAGCAGGGAGCAGGGAGGTAAATGGGAAAGAGATTTTTCCCTTAGGGTGGTGTTTTTGATCCATGCAGTAGGCCATATGCAATTACTTATCTTTTGCCAGATCGAAGGCTGCTTCTCACTGGTTCTGGGTGTCCATGTAGACTTTTAGTAGGTGGGTCTCTCCCGGTGCCAAAAACATTCCTCCCCGACACGGCTGCTTGCTTGCCTCACCACTCACCCCTGAGCTGATCAGGCCTGAAGGGCTCAGACTCTTGCTAGGTCAGGTCTGGCGACTCCTGGCCGCTTCCGAACTGTTTCTCCCTCCCCCTGCCACTCAGTCCGGTTTCTCAACTCTGCCTTTGATGTTCAGGGCTCCCAGATTACCAAATATAATCGAATCACTTTTTTTTGGAGTCTTTGTTGTAAGAGGGTCCACTGGAAGCATCTGACTACTCCGCCATCTTGGCCCCAACTCCCACTTTTTCCTTTTATTCTAAAATAATTCTGTGACATTAATTACATTCACAACACTGTACAATCACTACCACTATCCATTTCCAGAAGTTTTATCACCCCAATCAGAAACTCAGCACCCATTAAGCAATAACTCCCCATTCCCCTTTCCTCCCAACCCCTGGTAACCACTAATAAACTTTGGTCTCTATGCATTTTCATATTCTAGATATTTCATATAAGTAAATCATACAATATTTGTCCTTTTGTGTCTGACTTATTTCACTCAGCATGTTTTTAAGGTTCATCCATGTAGTGGCATGCATCAGGACTTCATTTCTCTTTGTGGCCGAGTAATATTCCATCGTATGGATATACCACATTTTGTTTATCCATCCATCTGTTGATGAACACTTTGATTGTTTCTACCTTTTGTCTATTGTGAATAGTGCTGCAATGAACACTGGTATACAAGGATCTGTCTGAGTCCTTAACTGTCAGCTTTTGCTTGGTGACTCCCCATTGGCCTGGCTGAGACTTTCTCAGAACTTGATGCAGTCTCAGGCTCTTCCTACTCAATCCTTCCTTCCCACAATGCTTCCACAGGGTCAGAACTGGATTGTGGTCTGAAAGTTCTCCCTGCCGACTCCTGCTCTTTCCGCCTTTATCCTTCACAGGCATTTCCCCCATTAAATCTCTTGCACGTCTAATCCCATCTTGGTGTCATTTTTTCCTAGGATCTGAACTGACACAGATAGGTTAGGGAACCACTCAGGTTTCTATTTCTTTGTATAACAAGGGAGAGGGAGATGAACTGAGCAATTCCTATGATACAAGTATTTCAGCCTGAAACAGATTAAATTTTCCATCAATAAGGGTCAGTTAGAGAAAAACTCACAGACTGCTGAGATACTGACAGAAACTGTAATAAAAAGATTTCACCTTTGTCCTGCAGCGGATACGTCTATGGGATCATTTATGTGCCTGCTATATGTTGAGGATTTTGCTAGATACTTTCACAAATATTCCATCATAAGTTTATTGACACTGATGTTTTTGCTTTTTGCACCTCACAAACAGGCCCTAATTTTTTTTAAAGGCACTCCAAACTACTTTGAGCAATGGGAAATTCACTAGAATAAACGTAAATCTTCCCAATGAAATATTATAATGCTATTGTGTTCTGTTACATCCCCCACCATTGCTCCCACTGAAAGCAGAATGGTAGAACTAAATAAAAGATAGGGTATTCTGCAATCTCTTGTAGCCCTAGTATCAACCATTTTGTGAATCTGAATTTAAAAGTGGAAAGAGATTGTCTCAGTCATCTGGTGCTGCTCTAACAGGAATACCACGAGTGGATAGATTTAGCAAAGGGAAGTTTATTCTCTCACAGTCCAGTAGGCTACAAGTCCAAATTCAGGGCTTCAGCTCCAGGGGAACACTTTCACCATCGGCTCTGGAGGAAGGTCCATGTCATCAGTCTTCCCTTGGTCTGGGAGCTTCTCTGTGCAGGAACCTCAGGTCCAAAGGACGTGCTCTGCTCCCGGCACTGCTTTCTTGGTGGTACGAGGTTCCCATGTGTCTCTGCTCACTTCTCTCTTATATATCTCAAAAGAGATTGCATTAAGACACTAATCTTGTCAACCTCATCAGTATAACCTCATCACAGTGATAGAATTTATAACACATGAGGAGATCATATATAATCTCCTCTTAGTGGTAGAGTTTACAACACATAAGGAAATCACATCAGATAACACAATCATACAATACTAGGAATCATGATCTAGCCAAGTTGCTACCCACATTTTTTGGGGGACACAAGTCAATCCATAACAGAGATATTAGGGGCCAAGAAAATGGAAGAGGAGGAGATAGGAGAAAACCAAAAGGAAAGTGCATTGTTTTACTTTAGACCTGAGTTAATTCTCCATGGATTATAAATCTGACCATATATACTCAGCCTGACAACTCTGTTTTCTCCTCACTCCTCAGCCTATGATCCCAGCCAGAATTTATTTGATTACAGTGACATGGGGTTTAACCATTAATAAATTAGACCTGAATTCTGCCTGTCAAACTAAATGACCAGGATACACTTGGTGATACTGAGTCTTGACTTCTGTAATCACTATTTTTTTCTTGCTCAGGTAACTTGAAAAATTATACTGATAATCCCAGTCATTAGTAAGCTCTAATCATGTTTTCTTCAATTACAAAGGAGAAATTCTTTTCCCACTTGAGATTTACGTACTCAAGTTCCTTTCACGCCTATCAGACTTAGTCACCTAAATCCCCAGAGTAACAAGAACTTTCAATGCTCCGCTTCAGTTGTGCCTCTAAGAATGGCATGGACATACCACAAAACACATGTAAAATCAGAGTCTACCCATACTTACAGGAAATGGGGTTTTAGTAACAACCAAGCCTTCCATTCCCATAACCAAAAACCAATTGCCATTGAGTCAGTCCAACTCATAGCCACCCCATATATGTAAAAGTAGAACTGTGCTCCATAGGGTTTTCAATGGCTGAGTTTTTGGAAGTAGATCACCAGGCCCTTCTTCCAAGGTGCCTCTGGGTGGACACAAACCTCCAAACTTTCAGTTAGCAGCCTAGCGCGTTAACAATTTGCACCATCCAAGAACTCTCCCTATTACCATAGGTATTCATAGCTGGCTTTGTGATAAAACCAACTGTCTTTCCCTGTTCAGCAGTGCCCCCACCCCTGATGCCGCCCGTCCTCTGGAGCAGATCACTGGTTACTATGAGGACCAGGGTGGCCTGAGCACAGGGTAGGACTTGGTGGGGGTGGCTGTTACAGAGGGGTTAGTCCTCATTAGTTACAAATTCTGCTGACATTTCTTTCCTTCTTTGCTTCTCTCCTCTCTTCCTCTCTCCCTCCCTATCTTCCCCACTTTGTTCTAGAAAGAATAACCTACTAGGGGACAAAAAGTACAAGGTCAAGTCAATTAAAACTGAGGAGTTTATTAGTTAGGACTTTTTCATTACAGAGACAGAAACCCAACCATTTTAAGAGAATGTGGGAATTTTATTGGCTCACAGGGAGAGGCAGAGGAGGAACTGGTCTTAGGGACAACTGGAACCCGGACTTTAGACATTCTACCTTGTCAGCTTCAGTTAGAATCCCAGGGAAGGGCTCTGATTGGCTACCCAGGACCAAGCCCCCACAGTGAGGGTGATTATGATTGGCTGAGCCTGTGGCCAGGAGGCAGAATACTGACTGAAAGGGGTGGCTCCTACTAGACCTAAACGTTGCAGTGGGGGAGGAGAGTTCCTCCAAAGAGGGGTGCTGTTCCGGAATGATAAAGCAATTAATGTATGCCATATCTGTGGTTACATCAGAAGAGATCAGGAGCATGGCTACTGTAATGTATGCACTTGCTGTGGCGGGTCCCAGATTTGATGCTGTGTCCCACCCAACAGTGAAAGAGAAAGGCGGGCTAGCTGCAGTGCCCACAGATACAAACAAACCAAGAGTTCAGGAGAAGGACAACTATTCTTGGTTTTATGACCAAACAGGAATTTCTCTCTGGGGAGGTTAGTATATGTCTTTTTTACATTTCAAATGATCACATCCCCACGTTGGCCAGCAGCCACTTAGACAGGGTCTTGATGATCCTGAGTCCCTCTGACAGGGCTCAGACACAGTTCTGGGTAAGACTGTTTGGGGCTGAGAGTGGTCCCTGCATTGGTCTCATGCTCTCCTCCTTGGCATCCACCCCAATAACCCTCTAGCTCCTCTCCCTCCCGGCTCTCAGGCCAAAGTCCAGTGAGCTAAGCAGCTCTCTTCTAGAATTCTCCATGGCCCCTCTTCTGTCTTAGTGAAAACTTTCTCTCCACCTGGCCCTCAGATACTTTCACATTTGCAGGCCTCTAACGCATCCCCCTGTCATCCAGTCATCTAAACACCATCTGTTGTTGTTGGGTGCTGTCGAGTCAGTTTCAAGTCATAACAACCGTATGTGACAGAGTAGAACTGCCCCACAGGGTTTTCTAGCCTTTAACCTTTATAGAAGTAGATCACCAGGTCTTTCTCCCCAGGAGCCACTGGGTGAGTTCGAACCGCCAATCTTTCTGTTTGCAGCCAAGCACTTAACCATTGTGCCACCAGGGCTCCTTAAAAGCCATTTAAAAATACCCTTATAAAAATCAGCCCTTAAACCCACATTTACACCTCGTAGGGCATCATCTCTCATGAGCAAAAACAGTACATATATTATTTACAGAGAAGGGAGAGGGGATGTGTTGGTTCACCTTCCCTATACCCCCTCACTCTTTCCAGGGGAAGGAGCTCGGGGGGCCTCCCGGCCCAGCCGGGGCAGACAGGCTCAGCTGCCAGCACCTGGAAGCAATGCCTTATCCTGCATCCCAGCACATTCTCCAAGGGGACCCTCACAGCCACACACCTTTTGGGGGTGACAGGCAGGGGTCGCAGGCACAGTGCCTCACAAAGTGATTCTCTTGGCAGGAAAGACAGAAGCAAAGAATGCAGCCGCCTTGTCTTTGGTTCCCAAAATACTCTGGGGGTGGGGGGGAGTCAGAACAGTGGATCTCACACTCCAGCGTCTATTTAAATCACCTCATAAACATGCCCATTCTCCACCCCAAATTGCTGAGCCAGGGCCTGGGGAAGGAGCCCAGGGAACGCCCTAGGTCACTGTGTGGCCAGTGTCTGAGGCCACTCTCAGAATTGCTGTGCTCTTTGAAACCATTCCTGTCTCCAAGGCATCAGGCCCTTAGCCTGCGCCTGGACCACGGCAAAACCCGTTTGCTCCACCAAGGGACTTCTCGGAAGCGTGCTTCTAGGAAATAACTGTCCTGTGAAGTGAGCGCCACCCCTGGGGCAGCGGGTACCTGGGCAACTGTGAACTTTTGCAGTTGTCTAAAATTCTGGAACAAACGTAGCTCTGACCGCACCCTGCTGCCTGTTCTGCTTCCTGCACTGACTCCAAGGAAACATGAGGAGCTAAGGTTTAGGGCATCTCCACATGCCAGGCCGTCACATACACCCAGGCCTCCTTATCCCCCCTTTTACCTAGTGGCCCATGGCCATGCCATCAGTAAGAGGCTGCAGCAGGTCTGACTCCAGAGCCAGGCCCTTGGGCCATGCCTCTCTAAAATGCCAGGCCAGCCTCGCTAGCGGATGGAGGAGGCAGACCCAGGTGCGGCATCACGAGGGAAGCAACCAGAGGAATCTCAGCCCCTGCCCCTAGCTACTTCTTCTACGAATGGCTGAAATTTCACCATCGGGAATTCATTCCTTAGGCGTAAACACTGACCACGAGTATCCTGGGAGGACCAGCTCTCAACGTCAGCCTACCGGGCACAATGCAGTCAGAAATAGCAGGCTCACACCGCTCCAGAGTTATTAGCCTGTGACTGTGTGCAAATTGCCTGCGTAAGCTCCCTACCTCCTGAACCTTGGTTTTTTGTTTTGTTTTGTTTTTGAAAATGGTTACTGTGAGAATTAAATGAGAAAACGCACACTATGAAACTAACAGTACTATATTAAAGTCGTTTATCACTGTACAGTGTGAATTACTTTATCGGGTCTTTTCCTCTCCGTGTCTCCAACATATAACCATTCCAAAACTCCTAGAGTGGGTGGCACTACTGATTTGCCATTGACAGGATAGGCTCTGACATCCCCAAACAGCGGAGATAGGTTTGTGTTGACTCATCACACAATTATTGTTGTTAGGTGCTGTCGAGTCAGCTCCAATTTGTGGTGACCTTGCGTATGACAGAACGAAACTTTGCCCAGTTCTGTGCCATCTTCATGAAAGTTGGTGTGTTTGAGTTCATTGTTGTGGTTATTGTGTCAGTCCATCTCACTGCGGGTTTCTCTCATTTTTGCTGACCCTCTGCTTTACTAAAGAGGATGTCCTTTTCCAGCTTCTGGTCTTTCCTGATGACGTGTCCGAAGTAAGCGAGCTGAACTCACTCAATAAAAATGTAGTGCATGAATGAAGGAAGAAAAGTTGTAATCCCTGTAGTATTTCCTTGTAATGACGCACAAACCTTTGGTGAGTAACCCAACTCTCCAAGAACCCAGAGAGAAGGACGAGGCTACCTCAACAGAAGCACTGACTGACTGGGGCCTGGGAAGTCGTCTGTCTCAGCTGACTTAACTGACAGATCAGACAGCGAGGACCCAGAGAGGTGGAGTTACTGCCCACACTACAGCGAGTCAGTGGCAGATCCAGAACTAGACTCCAGGTCCCTGCGTGATTTCCACTATTCATAAATGAGACAAGTCACTAGAAAAGTACATCCCCCACCTCCACCTCTTCAAACCTTCCCCAGAATAAATAGCAGATAGATCAAAGATTTAAATGTAAAATGATTTCTATGCAAAAAATAAAACCATAAAAATGTAGAATACATGGAGAGGTGTTTTTAAAAAATTTGAAGTGGGAAGGACAGAAAACCCCAGTAGCCATAAAAATTAATTAATAAAATTAGCAACATAAAAAGGAAATATTTTGCATGCAAAAAAAAGCATAACAAACAAAGCAATACAAACGGTAAACTGGGATGAAATATTTGCAACCAGTAACACAGACAAAGGGCCAATTTCTTTAATATATAAAGAGATCCTGTAAATAAAAAGATCTATATAACCCAATAGAAGAATGGACAAAAAGCACAAACAGACAATTCACAGTAACTATAAATGGAATGCAAATGTATAAAAAGATGTTCATTCTCATTCATAACAAGAGAAATGTGCAGTAAAATTACGATGAAACACCATTTTCACCTAACAGATTGACAAAGATCAAAAAGTGAAAAAATATACCGTGTTGTTGAAGGCGTAGGGACAGGCAGGCTCATACATTGTTGATGGCAGCACAAATTGGTACAACTTCTAAAGTGGGCAGATCGTTTATCTGTTGAAATTAATAATATATGCGTGCTTTGATCCAGCAAGTCTATATCTAAGCCCCAGTCCTTCAGAACACTCTAAAATGTGTGAAACAGTGTTAAGTGCAAGCATTCCAGCATTGGAAACAGCCTACGTGTAGGGGCCTGGTTAAATAGATTCCATAGTGTTGACACAATGCGTTGCCGTGGTGCCATGGCCTAGAGGGAAGCAGCTCCCTATAATTGATACAGACGCTTTAAGTTAAAAGATAAATGTACAAAACACTGTCTGCAGTAGACTTGCATTGCTGTGGGAAGAAATACATGCATTTAATTCATCCTCCCTCTCACTCTCCTGGATGATGTTCTACACCTTTGGTCTCTCCTCAATCCTGCCACACCTTTTCCTACTGTCAGCTGAGGACACTCTTTCCTGCTTACTAGGAAAACAGAAGTGCTTAGAGAATAACCTGCACATGGTCCTGCTGCCATGTCTCCCAACCTGCCTGCATCTGTCTCCACTGAGCCCCCTTCATCCTGTCCCCATGGATGAACAGCCCTGTTCCCATGGAAAGCCAGCCACTCTCTTGGTGGATCCCATTTCTCTTGTCTATTGTAGTATTTTGCTCCTGCATATTTTCCTTCTCCTTTCTGCATCATCGGAGCCCTGGTGGAGCAGTGGTTAAGCCCGAGGCTGCTAACAAAAGTTGGTGGTTGGAAGCCACCAGCTACTTCACATAAGAAAGATGTGGCTGGCAGTCTGCTCCCTTAAAGATTACAGCCTTGAAAACCCTATGGGGCAGTTCTACTCTGTCTTATAGGGTCGCTGTCAGAATCGACTAGACTGTAGCGCATTTCTGCATCATCAGTTCACTTTCCTGACCTCTGCAAGATCACTTCATTAGCATGCAAACATGCTGTAATATCCTCTACCTTGCCCCACACTCCTCTCCACCTGAGGCTCGGTTCTCTGCTCCCTTCTACAGCAAGACTCCTAGAAACAGCTGTTTCCACTTCCTCTGCTCCCAGTCTCCTCCGAGCCCACTCCAGTCAGGCTTTTGCTCTCATAGCCCATCTGCTTTTGTCAAGGTTACCAGTAGCCTCCTCATCGCCCAATCTAATGCCCAACTCTGCATCCTTGTCTGACTCAGAGCAGGCCACTCCTTCATTCCTGAGGCATCTCCTTCTCTTGGCCTCTGGACCCCACCTTCTCTTGGTTCTCTTCGTAACTCACTGGCTGCTCTTTGCTGGTCTCTTCACTGGCTCCTCCTTATCTCTCCAACTGCTAGCTGTTGGAGGACAGCAGAGTGAATCCTGACATCTTCTCTTCTCTACCTATGCTCACTCTCTAGATACTCTCCTCCTGCCTCTTGGCTTTAAATACCATCAATCTATTGGTTACTTCCAAATGTCTATCTCCAGCCGGACTTCTTCACTGTCTCTCTGATATTTACACTTAGATGTCTGTTAGTTATCTAGTGCTGCTATAACAGAAATACCACAAACAGGCAGCTTCAACAAACAGAAATTTATTTTCTCACAGTTTAGAAGGCTAGAAGTCTGAATTCAGGGTGCCGTCTTTAGAGGAAGGCTTTCTCTCTCTGTCAGCTCTGGAGGAAGGTCCTTGTTTCTTGAATTTCTGCTCCTGGGCGATTTTCATGTGGCTTAGCATCTCTCTCCCCCCATCTCAGCTTCTCTCCCTTGCTTGTTTAATCTCTTTTACATTTCAAAAGATACTGACCCAAGACACACCCTTCACTAATCCTGCCTCATTAATTTAACAAAGATAACCCATTCCCAAGTGGGATTATAACCGCAGGCATAGAGATTAGGAATGACAACACATATTTTGGGGAGAGGGGACACAATTCAATCCATAATATTCCACCTGTTGGTCCCCCAAAACACATGTCCTTGCCACATGCAAAACATATTTACCTGTCACATCATCCCAAACATCTTAAATCCCCTCCAAGTCCAAAGTCTCATCTTCTGAATTATCTAAATCAAATATGGGTGAGACTTCAGGCGTATTCCATCCTGGGGTAAAATTCCTCTTCGTCTGTGAACCTGTGAAATCTAGACTACAAGTTATCTGTTTCCAAAGTACAATGTTGGAACAGGCACAAGGAAGCATTTCCATTACAAATGGAAGAAATTAGAAGGAAAGAAGGGATAATAGGCATCAAGCAAGTCCCAAAACCCAGCAGAACAAACTACATTAGCTCTCAAGGCTTAAAAATAATCCTCTCTTTTCTGAGATAAGGCAATGGCCCTGCCTTCCAGACTCTGGATGTGGGCCATGCTGTCTGGATTTTGGGTGGAGGCCCCTTGGCCCTGGGCTTTGGCTCTGCCTTCCAGGCCCACTGGGATGGCAACTCTGCTCCCTCTGCTTTGGTCGGCCCCATTCTAGTAGCCCATCTGAGTGGCACCCCACTCCTTTGACCCCAGCAGGTCCCATTCTTCTGCCCTTGAGCATGGCAGCCCCACCCCTCAGCTTTGTGTGGCAGCCCCATCCCTCTGGCACACTGTGATGGTTAAGGTTGTGTGTCAACTTGGCCGGGCTGTGATTCTCAGTGGTTTGGCAGTTAGGATCCAGTTTGGCAGCCATATAATGATGTACTCACTTCCATGATGAGATCTGATATAATGTGATCACCTCCATGATGGGATCTACTGTGAGTAGCCAATCAGTTGAAAGGGAGTTTCCTTGGAGGGGTGGCCTGCATCCAATATAAGTGGACTTTCTGGCAAGACTCACAGGCTTTTGCTCCCTCTGGATCCTGCAGCTGGCTCCTGTTCATCTGACCTCCAGTTTTTGGAACTTGAGCTAGTAGCTTGTCTGCCATCTGAGCTTCTGATCTTGGGTTTGCTAGTACCTGTGACTACGTAAGTCAGGGGACCTCCAGCATGACCCACGAACTTGGGACTTTTCCAGCTTCTACAACCGTGTGAGCCATTTCCTTTATATAAATTTCTTTCTATATGTATATTCATATGCTGCACTGGCTCTGCTTCTCTAGAGAACCAGCCTGAGATACACACCTTAACGGCAGCCCCACACTCCAGAACCAAGTTGGCAAACATTTGACTCTTTGAAACCTAGGTGGCTGTGACCCTACCCTTTGAGATCCAGGAGACCTTGGACCCACCCTTTGAAACCAAGAAGGCCCTGCTTCCCTTGCTCCTTCCAACAGTTCCGCTGATCTCCAAACTGCTCCAGGGATGATCCTTTTCTTTTTTTTGGAGGACAATAGATGTCGCTCCTGTGTCCTGTTTCCCGCCAAGAATTCCCAGAGACAAACAGCCTTCTCTCCTTTCGTTCTTTCTCTGCCATCTTCAGTCTAAGCTGATGAGTTTTCTGCTGTGGTGGTTGGTTAGGTCCATCAGTCATAGGCTTAATCTCTTTAACAAAAGATTGTATAGTCATGTCCTTGGTGAACATTCTATGACACGTGTCCTTAGTTTTTACAACACAATTTTCCAAATCTTTAAGATTCTGTTTTCATTTTGCACAGTTAATTTTTAAGTTCAAATCTTTCCTCTCACATTTCTTTATAAGGGGCAAGAAGAAACCATGCAACTCTTTTAAGATTTGCTTAAAAATTTCATCAGCCAGATACCCAGGTTCATCACTTACAATTTCTACCATCCACCAATTATTTAAACAGAATTTAGACAAGTTCTTTGCCACTACATGAAAAGCGTTGTCCTTCCTCCATTGTCCAATCACATATTCATCATTTTATTTTAAAGCTTCGCTAGAAGCACATTTAATATCCACATTTCCAGCAACATTCTGTTGCTGGTGTCATATGTATTCTTTAAGACAATAGAGACTTTCTCTATGACTCTCCTCACTTCCTTCTGAGCCTTCACCAGACTTGCCTTTGTCCGTAATTCTACCAACAGTCCCTTCAAGGCAATCTAGGCTTTTACTTTTAGGCACCTTAAAACTCTTCCAGCCTTACCCATTACCCAATTCAAAAAACACTTCCAAATTTTAGGTATCTGTAAGAGCAGCACCCTACTCTGCCAGTACCAAATTTTGTCTTAGTTATCTAGTGTTGTTATAACAGAAATACCACAAATGTGTGGCTTTAAAAAGCAAAAAAAATATTTTTTCACAGATTAGGAGGCTAGAAGTCTATATTCAGGGCACTGTCTCTAGAAGAAGGCTTTCTGTCTCTGTCAGCTCTGGAGGAAGGTTCTTGTCTCTTTTGAGGTTCTGCTCCTGGGTGATCTTCATGTTGCTTGGCATCTCTCTTCCTCCACGTCCACTTCTCTCGCTTGTTTAATCTTTTTTAAATCTCAAAAGAAATTGACTCAAGACACACCCCACAGTAATCCTGCCTCATTAACATAACAAAGACAATCCATTCCCAAATGGAATTATAACCACAGGCATTGTTGTTGTTATTGCTGTTGTTAGCTACCATCCAACAGATTCTGACTCATAGAGATCCTATGTACAATGGAATGAAACACTGCCCAGTCCTGTGCTATCCTCACAATGGTTACTATGCTTGAGTCTGTTGTTGCAGCCACTGTATCAATTCATCTCATTGAGGGTCTTCCTCTTTTTTGCTGATCCTCTTCATTACCAAGCATGATGTCTTTCTCCAGGGAAAAATTCAGGCTGTACTTCGTCTGAGACAAATGTGTTTGTTCTTCTGGCAATCCATGGTATGTTCAGTATTCTTTGCCAACACCATAATAGAAAGGCATCAATTCTTCTCTAGTCTTCCATATTCACTGTCCAGCTTTCACATGCATATGAGTCAATTGAAAATACCATGGCTTAGGTCAGGCTCACCTTAGAACTCAAGATGACATCTTTGCTTTTTAACACTTTAAAGAGGTCTTTTGCAGTAGATTTGCCCAATGCAATATGCCATTTGATGTCTTGACTGCTGCTTCCATGGGTGTTGATTGTGGATCCAAGTAAAAGAAATCCTTGACAACTTCAATCTTTTCTCCGTTTATATGATGTTGCTTATTGGCCCACTTGTGAAAAATTTTGTTTTCTTTATATTGAGGTGTAATCTATACTGAAGGCTATAGTCTTTTAACTTCATCAGTTTGTATTTCAAGTCCTCTTTGCTTTCAGCAAGCAAGATTGTGTCATCTGCATAAAGCAGGTTGTTAATGAGTCTTCCTCCAATCCTGATTCCACATTCTTCTTTTTACAGTCTAGCTTCTTAGATTATTTGCTCAGCATACAGATTACATAAGTACGGTGAAAAGATACAATCCTGACACACACCTTTCCTGATTTTAAACCACACAGTACCGCTTGTTCTGTTTGAATGACTGCCTCTTGGTCTCTGTATAGGTTCCTCATGAGCACAATTAAGTGTTCTAGAGGTTCCATTCTTCGCAATGTTATTCGCAATTTTGTTATGCTGCACACAGTCGAATGTCTTTGCATAGTCAATAAAACACTGATAAACATCTTTCTGGTAGTCTCTGCTTTCAGCCAGGATCCATCTGACATCAGCAATGCTATCCCTCGTTCCCCGTCCTCTTCTGAATCAGGCTTGAATTTCTGGCAGTTCCCTGTGTATGTACTGCTGTAACTGCTTTTGAATGATCTTCAACAAAATTTTACTTGAATGTGATATTAATAATATTGTTTGATAATTTCCGCATTCTGTTGTTTCACCTTACTTTGGATTGGGCACAAATATGGATCTCTTCCACTCAGCCAGGTAGCTGTCTTCCAAATTTCTTGGCATAGATGTGTGAGTGCTTCCAAAGTTGCAACCATTTGTTGAAACATTTCAACAGGTGTTCTGTCAATTTCTGGAGGCTTGTTTTTCACCAATGCCTTCCGTGCAGCTTGGACTCCTTCCTTCAGTACCATTAGTTCTTGATCATATGCTACCTCCTGAAACTGTTGAATGCCGACCACTTCTTTTGGTACAGTGACTCTGTGTATTCCTTTCATCTTCTTTTGATGTCCCTGTGTTGTTCAATTTTTTGCCCATAGAATCCTTCAACATTGCAACTTGAGGCTTGAATTTTTTCTTCAGTTCTTTCAGCTTGAGAAATGCCAAGCGTGTTCTTCCTTTTTGGTTTTCTAACTCTTGAACTTAAAGTAGCCAAAGCAAATAGACGAAATGATGAAGTAAAAGAACTTAGCAGATTTCAAAGGGTGGCTTGGGAAAACAGAATAAAGTGTTTTAATGAAATGTGCAAAGACCTGGAGTTAGAAAACCACAAGCACAGAAGTTAGGAATTACAACAAATATTTTTTAGGAACACAATTCAATCCATAACAGTGTCCAACAGACACCTTAAAGTTACTATATACAAAAGCAAACTCTAATTTCCCCAGCCCCTCCCTTGGTCTTCCCCAGCCAAGTAAACGGCAGCTCATCATTCCAGTTGCTCAGGCGAAAACATTTAGCCATGTGTCACTCTTTTCCTTCTCTTAAATCCCATATCCAAATCCCTCAGCAAATTCTGCGGATACTATTTTCAAAATATATCCAGAAACAACTACTTCTCACCACTTCTACTACTCCCATCATGGTCCAAGCCATCGTTATCTCTTGCTTGAATGATTGCAATAGCCTTCTAACAGTTATCCCCCATTTCTCTGTTTCCCCCCCTTACAACTGATCCTTTAAACAGTTAGATCATGTTATTCTTCAGAGTCTTGGTGGTGCAGTGGTTAAGAGCTATGGCTGCTAACCAACAGGTCGGCAGTTCAAATCCACCAGCTGCTCTTTGGAAACCCTATGGGGGCAGTTCTACTCAGTCTTGTAGGGTCTCTATGAGTCAGAATCGATTTGAGGGTGCTCTCCAGTACTGTCCTTCTCACTCACTGTCTCTAGCCACACTTGCCTCCTTGCTCTACTTCAAATATCCCAAGCCCACCCTTAGTTCTCCTAGGAGCCTCTTCCCCCAGGTCACTCCCTTTTGTCCTCCCAGTTTCTGCTCAAATGTCCAGTGAAAACCAGAGCCATAGTCAGGCTGCTCAGCAGAAACTGGGCCCACTGAAGGAACATATGGCTGGTGGGAGCTAGAGACACAGTGGAAGACAAGAGCTGCGGAGACAATGCCCATGGCAGAGCAAAAGAAGAGACACACTGCCTTCTCTGCCCCTCCCAGACTCCAGTCTTCCCCACTGCCTCCCATTGGCTGAATCCTGCCAGAAACCAGATGACAAAAGCTCCTAGGACCACAGTTCCCTGTTATACAGAGCAGGGTAGGATAGGAATGGAGCTAAGTGCAGAGGCAAACAACCACAAAAATGTGCTCCCCATGCAAATGAACCATATTGCCTTATAAATTCATCTCTTATGAGTAAGTGGTTTAACTGAAACAATTCTCCAGAGATTTATCAGTCATTGGTAAACAAATTACATCAGTTTCTTGAACCTGCAAAAATAAAGAATAGAATTGGAACCAATGAACCTATGCAGTTCATACTTGCCTTGAGACTTCACAAGGCAAACCTATCCTCCTTGCATCCTAACTACAGAGTTACAGACAGACTGACCAGTCTCAGTGTTGACCCATGTGAGCAGTGTGGGCCTTCAGCAAATGCTATGTGTCAGCAGTGAGCCCCAGACTAAACTTTTCACTGCACACAAATATCTTTTGGTTATCCAAAGAAACTTTTGCTTCCATCTCCATAAGATGTTGGAAACGCTTGGATAATGGTTGAATAAGCTTTACAAAGACAGGAAAATATTCTCTCAGGCAGGTCAAAGAATACTGAACCTTGTAATTATGCTTTATTTTTTTAACTAGTAAGGGGAAAAGCTAGAGAGAGTGGAAATAGAAAAAAACAAGGCAAGACCTTTTGCACAATGGTGCTATTAGGACTGGTTGTTGCAATGATCTAAAATATCCTTATGCAAGCCCTTGGTACAGAGTTCTACTTGGAAAGTTTCTCTCCCAATACCTCATGCAATTCTCAGGAATTATAGTTAGGAACGTTTTACAGAATACCTTTTGACCCACATGGCATAAGGAGAATTGTCAAAGACTACTGTGTTCTCTAAAAACACCCTGCTTGTCCAGAGTCCTTGAACTAGGCATCTTTGTGGGCACTGTCTGTGGCACCAAATGGGCATTTATTATGGTTTAAAGTGTGGTAAGTATAAGGACAGAGATAGACTCTAGGAAGGTTGTGGCATGGGTTTAACTCTGGGTTTGGCTTGGTCCCTCCTGGGGAGGGCCGAGAGGGTACAGCTTTCTCTAAGAGTCAAGATGATGTCTGCATCTCTCTGGTGAAGCTTGGAGGCCAACAGGTCTAAGCCACAATCATCTGAAAATCCAGTTCATATCTTGGCATTTGATTTTCCAAAGGTTATCAATTCCAAGGGCACAGCATGTAAGAATGTTTTTGCTGGAGTGTTGTTGGAAAGCTGTAACTAGCATTCTAAATGCCGGGTCTGGATACCAGCTGGAAGCCACATAAATAGATGGCACTAGCAGTACTGGTAAACTGGAGCTTTAGACACACCCTTCCATAGCAGTTAGGTTCTGACTCATACTACAGTATAGGAACTTTGGGACCAGTATAACTACTGAAGTAATTTTATTCTGCTCAGGAAGTTATTATAATAAATTCACATTTTTGAATCATGTACAAATAAATGGGCAAGAGTGAGGTCAAGAAACCAGTCATAATTTGTAGTCAGATAATAGTGGCACTCCCAAGTTTCCCAAAGTTAATCTGTGGGTTTAGTGTGTTCAAAGCTCATAACTAAGTTGCGAGTCAACACACACAGACCTTTCGTCAAATTCTGCAAATTGGTGAACCCAAACCCTCTACCCAGTGGGAGGTAATGCTGGATTACTAGGGCAAAAGTCACATGGTACACTCTATAAAACAATTACAAAGGCAGCAGTTGGCAGAGCCAAAGACTTTATTCCTAACCTATGCTGTTTACATGACTACCACCCTTAGTAAAGGATAGGAGTATAATTGCTAGGATTATTCCTTTTTTATTTAGCAAACAGACACCTCGCCATTGCACAAGGCTGCGGGGTCACACACATCACGGATGCTGAATCTGTCATTGTTAAAACTGCTGAGCTTATGTTTGGGTACAGAGCTGGTCAAGACACCAGAGTATTCTTTAGAGAAAAATGTGAGCAGAAAATTAATGACTTGGGAGAGTACTGCTACATAGTTCGCCTTTACCTTAATCCAGAATACTCCTGGGACTGTATGACTCTGCAGCCTTATGGCTAACTGGCACTCTGATGAGAGCCACCTGAACACAGGTGAAGGGGTGAGTGGCACAGGTCCCCTGCAAATCATAGTCAAACAGCCCAGGGAAATGGCTATGAGGAGGTGTGCCATCCTAAGGCCACACTCCCGCTGGCCCTGAGTCCTCCCTCCATGGATCGATGTTAATGGTCCCATTTGTGTCCAGGAGCAGAAGTGATTACAAGGTTACACAATCAGCGCCCAAGCTTAAAGGGAAAAAAAGCTGGAATCTGACTCTGAGCTCTGGTTTTTGTGATTAGATAACATCCCCTTAACACGGTATCAAATGATTTATCACAGCATTTACAGAGTCCTGAGTCCATTCCTTATGATTTTTCAAGAGTTGTTTTTCCACAGGATTGAGTCACTGCCTTCCTGACTATGCAGACCACTGCTCTCATCCAACTGTATTTCATAGGCAGAGAGATCAAGGCAGCTAAGTGGCTGAATAATTTGTCCGAGGCCATCCTTGCGGAGGTTCCTAAAGAGTACTGCTAGCTTTGAACGAAGCTTTGAAGATAGGAAGGGGTCCTGTTTTTAAAATGTTTTTCCAGAGGGCACAGCAAATGAAGATCAATGGATGGAAGTTGTTGCTGTAGTTGCTAGCTACCATTTAGTCTGATTCATGGTGACCATAAGGTACAACAGAACAAAACTCTGCCTAGTCCTACATCATCCTCACAGTCGGCAGCGTGTTGAGTCCATTGTTGTGGCTATTGTGTGAATCCATCTCACTGAAGGTCTCCTTCACCCTCAGTGGCCCTCTACTTCATCAAACATGATGTTTTCTTCCAATGATTGATTCTTTCTAATGACATGTCCAAAGCATATGAGTTGGGCAATGTTTTATCGTGACCCACTCTCATGGATTGAATTGTGACCCCCCAAAATACCTGTCAACTTTGCTAGGTCATGATTCCCAGTATTGTATGATTGTCTACCATTTTGTAATCTGATGTGATTTCCCTATGTGTTGTAAATCTTGTCACTATGATGTGATAAGATGGATTAGCCGCAGTTATATTGATAAAATCTACAAGATTAGATAGTGTCTTAAGCCAATCTCTTTTGAGATATAAAAGAGAGAAGCAAGCAGAGAGACATGGGGACCTCGTACCACCAAGAAAGCAGCACCAGGAACAGAGTATGTCCTTTGGACCTGGAGTCCCTGTGCTGAGAAGTTCCTCAACCAGGATACTGTTGATGACAAGGACCTTCCTCCAGAACCGACACGGAGAGAAAGCCTTCCCCTGGAGCCAGCACCCTGAATTCGGACTTCTAGCTTACTGGACTGTGAGAGAATAAACTTCTCTTTGTTAAAGCCATCCATTGTAGTATTTCTGTTATAGCAGCACTAGATGACTAAGACACCCATTAAGTTTTCATTGACTAATTTTTAGAAGTAGATCACCGAGCCTTTCTTCCTAGTCTGGAAGCTCCACTGAATCCTGCCTACCACGTGTGACCCTGCTGGTATTTGAAATACCAGTGGCATAGCAACACACAGGTCAACCCAGTATGACAAACTGACAGACGTGCGGTAGGGATAGAAGTTAAATGAATGTAAAAGCACTCTCTAACAACTGGGTCTGTTTCCCTCATCTGTAAAATGTACGTAATGGTAGTTCTCTTGGGAGATTTTAATAGGGATTAAGTGAGATAATTAGTATAAACTAACTAGCATGGTGCCTGGCATGTAGTAGGTGATCAAAAAGTTAATTCCTGAAAAAATTTGGAAATGGTTAGTGGTAATAGTCGCATAACATGGTGAAGGTAATTAAGTCACTGAATTCTACATGTAAAAATGGTTGAAATGGTAAATGTTTTGTTACATACATTTTCTTACAATTAAAAAAAGGCTAACTCCTTTCTTCCTTCTAGCAGTGGAACACATTGCCACTGAGTATAGGAATTCACAAGCCACGGATGCCCATCCACAGCCCCTTGAGCTAAATGACCACTACGATACCTGTAACCATAGCAGTCCAAGTTCACAGGGCAAGTCTGGACTTTAAATCCAGGAAGACATCATCAGTTCTAAGACTTTCTAATCTGCCAACACTCAACAAAGATAACTTGTGTTAGGGAAAGATCAGTCCAAAGGACTAATGGACCACAACTACCATGACCTCCACCAGACTAAGTCCAGTACAACTAGATGGTGCCGAGCTATTACCACTGACTGCTCTGACATGGATCACAACAGTGGGTCCCCGACAGAGCTGGAGAAAAATGTGGAACAAAATTCTAACATGAAAAAAGACCAGACTTACTGGCCTGACAGACCCTGGAGAAATCACAAAAGTATGGCCCCTGGACACACTTTTAGCTCAGTAATCAAGTCACTCCCGAGGTTCACCCTTCATCCAAAGATTAGACAGGGCTATAAAACAAAACGAGACTAATGGAACACAACAGCTCAGGGACAAGGACTAGAAGGCAAGAGGGGACAGATAAGCTGGTAATAGGGAACCTAAGGTTGAGAAGGGAGAGTGTTGGCATGTCGTGGGGTTGTTAACCATTGTCATAAAACAGTATGTGTACTAACTGTTTAATTGGAGACTATTTGCTCTGTAAACCTTCATCTAAAATACAATAAAAAAATTAAAAAAAAAAAGAAAGACAGTACCAAACCCCACCCCCCCAAAAAAAGGTGACTTGTGTTTTCCAAAGTCATTGTAATTTATATGGGATATCAATAGACAAACTGAAGAAAGTAGGAGGGCAAGTTCTTTTGGAAAACTAGATCAAATGAAATGAAACACCCAGAATCCCCTTCCTAAGCTCTCCATTGAGGGTTTCTTTTCTACTAACTCTTGTACTCTGTGTGTGTCACTTCTTGGTGAGGTCGCAGGTCCTCATTGCAGGACATTCAATGGCCTTCTCTGAAGGAAGCACCACCCTGGCTGGGGAAGAGGAGGTGCATTACTATGGGCTCATGATGAGTGGTGGCGGGGCAGACTCAGAAAAGGGAACCTCACATGTGCAGCTGACGTTAGGCTGGGGTATTGGGTACAGCAATTACACAAACACATTATACACAAATAGTGTTACCTCCTCCCCATCAGATGTGTTAAAACATGTACAACACCTAAGCACTGGCCCACAATAGGAGCTATATACTATTAACTCTTATTATTATCTCCTGAGAAAAGTTATTCCCTAATGGGAAGCATCTTCCGTATGCCTCATTCCTTTTGAGAAGTACTATCTTAAACCACATGTAGTGAAGGACCAGACTTTTTTTCTTTTACTTTTTGAATTTCTAATTCTAATTTTGAATTTCTAATTGTGGAGTGATATTTTGCAAAATTCAATAAAAATGAATTACCAGGGGAAAAAAGAAAATAAACAAAGACACAGAGAATACAAGTCCCAATTTTATATTATTAGACTCAAAACCAAAAAAAAAAAACAAACCTCCTGTGGTGGAGTTGATTCCAACTCATAGTGACCCTATAGGACATAGTAGAACTGCCCCACAGAGTTTCCAAAGAGTGGCTGGTGGATTCAAACTGCCAACCTTTTGGTTAACAGCCAAGCTCTTAAGCCACTGCACCACCAGGGCTCCTATTAGACTCAACAGACTTACAATTGTTGTAAAGTTTCATGTTTCACAACACTTATTCTCATTTTCTCTACTTACCAGAAGTGTACCAGTAACAACAGTTTTCGGACCAACACCAGCTTGTGGGCCATACTTTGAGCAGCCCTGATTTAGGGTACCTTTGGCTGCAAGTAACGGAAAAGCCAACGCAAACAAGCTTGACTAACGAGGACCCACAGTGGTTCACAGAGAGGGACTCTGGGTGGAGTGGGTTCGGGGCCGGCCAATTGTTGTCTCCAAGGGCAGATCAGGGACACAGGGACTCTCTATCTTTCCTCTGTGCCATTCTCAGCTTTGGTTTTACCCTAAGGCCAGTTTACCCCTTCTTGAAGTATAAACAAAGATCCTTGTATTTTAGGTTTAGAAACTATATTTTCATTTAATTCAACTTTGTGGTAAATATCTACAGCTTAAGTTGATGTTTCAGATATCTGAAATCCCACTGGTTTTTTTTTTTTTTTTTTTTTTTAGTGTTGATGGAACTAAGGGATTTAAATTTAGGCCAAAAAATGGAAAAAGTTTTAAGTTTCCGTTATGTCTGAAGTGATTAAAAAAAGACACTCTAGGAGGGACAGCGGCAAGATGGCGGTCTAGGCAGAAGCACCACGCCGTCCCTCCACAACAAAGATCCGAAAAACTAAGCCAAACAGAGAATCAACAATCCTGAAACCCTAGAACATCAAATGAA
>NW_004443956.1:13603490-13653847 GCF_000243295.1 Trichechus manatus latirostris | reverse complement strand
TGTGTTACTGTTACATGAGAAACTATCTGTTCTGTAAGCCTTCACCTGAAGTACAATAAAATATTAAAAAAAAAAAAATAGACACTCTATTCTTTGAAAGCTCGGTTGCATGATTTCCAACAATTACATAAAATGTTCGAACCTGACGACCATGTCCCTCTTCTTCTGTAGTTTAGAATCATCAACGAGCATTTAAAAAATACAAAAGAATGGCCTCGGCGCGTGCAATGGCTCCTTTTGCTGTTGGCCAGGTGGGCAACGCGTTCTCTTCGAAGCAGCTGACCACATGGTAGAGCCTGGTGCCCCAGCCGCCTACACCGCTGCCGCCTACGCCCCGCAGCGACCACCGCTGCCCTCTGCCCTGCAGCCTCTGCCACTGTCACAGCTGCCGCCCGTGTTGCCGCGGCCCTGGGACCGGCTGTATGATTAGCCCGCAATCTTCAGTGAGTAAACATATTCCTCAGTTCTGTGGTGTTCTTGGTCAGGCATTTATGGAGTTTCTGAAGGGCAGGGGAGACTACTGGCAGGCACAGCACGACTTCTGTGCAGACAAGGGCACTGTAGAAATTCATTACTACTCCACCAAAAAGCCCCCATAAAGAGCAGTTAACCTAGACACAGGAGTGTTGAATTGAAATCCGCAGAGCAATGTTCAAGAGTTCTGACCCGGATGGGGCAAACTTCAGTGCCCTTCCTTTCTATTGTCTCCGTGTCACTGGATTGAAGAATTGCTGCTTCTCGTTAGGAGGTTCATTTCACTTTCCACTACTCCCAACGTCATATTCAAGAGGATTGTTTTGAAGTAGACTTCAGTTTCTTTACATCGTTTCTGTACTCACTTTTTAAAATTCTTTCATAACCCTAATGAGTGTTTTTTAACTAAGTTAACATGGCCTCAATGAACTGCCCAGCTCCTGTAGAAGTCACATACAAGAACATAAGATTTCTTATTATACACAATCCAACCAACGTGACCTTAAATTTATAGAGGAACTTACCACGATAGTAAGCGTATGTGAGGCAACTTAAGACACTGCTCTTGTGGAAGAAGAAGGCATCCATGTTCTCCATCAGCCTTCTGATGATGGTACACCACCATCCAACCAGATTGTTGACTGGTTAAGTCTTGTAAAACTTAAGTTTTGTGAAGAACCCGTTGTATTGCTGTTCATTGTACTGCATGTCTTGGGAGAGCTTCAGTGCTTGTTGCCCTAGCATTAATTGAAGGTGGAATTAAATATGAAGATGCAATACAGTTCAGAAGACAAAAGCGGCACGGAGCTTTTAACAGCAAGCAACTTTTGTATTTGGAGAAGTATCGTCCTAAAACATGGCTGTGCTTCACAGACTCCAATTGTCATAGAAACAAGTGCCGCATTCAATAACACCAGTGCCTGATGGTATTGCCTTGGAAGCGGAACTTGAGACAGTTTACCATGCGTATTTACCTACATGTTAGTTTAGTGAATGAGTCTAATAAAACTTGCACCGCACAGGAGTATTGAAAAGCAGTTTTACTAGGCTACAAAGTTGACAGAATTGCAGCCTCCATGTCTAGGTTATGATCAACCTCTCTGGACGCTTGGCAAAGGTTTCCTACTGTTCAGCATTTAAAATGTGCGTATCATTTGTACCAACTGACCTTTTCTGAATCATGCAGTATTGTTATAAGTCTTCTTTACATCTATTCTCGTGCCAGAATCTTATCAATATATAAGAAATTTAGAGAGATGAGGTGCCAAAATACCCAGAACAATACTTGTGTATTTTTAGTATCATACTGAACTAAAAATCCCAGAAACTATGAGCACTCTAGACCTTATGTGGTTTATTCCTTCAGTCACTTCCAACATTGAAAGTAGGACCTATAGTTTTTCGCCTGCTCACTTTCTGTTTACATCTCCACGTTCGTACCAGCATACATCAGGTTTGCACGACCATTGATTTTTGCTGGACTTTTACCAAGTCTTACAGTGGTCATTTAATGTCTTTCTACAAATCTCATTTTGTCCTTTTATGGAAAATCATTTTGAAAAAACTACATTGTACAGAAACACATGTCTTTAATGTCTCCAGACCATTTGAAAAAAAAAAAAAAAAAGCCTTACAGTTAATGTTTGCAGTTCAGAGGGCCTGAAAAAGAATGGGAGAAGGCTGTTAAATATTTTTAGTAAAATCTTGCCTTTATCTTGTGCAGAACATGTAGAATATGCTGTTTAATTTAGTAAGTATTTTTCAAAGGCAGAAATGCTTTGTTGTTGTAGCTAAAACAATTCTTAATCATAAAATTTCTGAAATTCTTGCCATTTTTTCCCATATCAATTGAAAATTGTTTACCAACTTATTTTTGTTTGATGTGTGATTTTTTTTCCTTCTCTTTCCAACCTCGCTTGCAAAAAAAGAAGTGGGTTTCTCCTAATGAACTGAGCAGACTCTAATTTTTATAGGCCTTTTGAGCTGTGTAACAGTATGTGGATACTTGATCATTTGTTTTACTATATAATTGATAAAATGGTGATGTGTATTAATGTTAGTTCAACCATATATTTATACTGTCTGGGAATGTGTGGTTATAGTTTTGTGGGACAAATGATTTGTCAGTGTTCACCAGCTTGTAAAAACCTAGCTGCGAGAGCTTAAACATCTAAATAAATGATATATAAATGTATATAGATAAAAGAACGATGTCCAGGCCAACCCCACACCAATTAAATCAGAATCCCAAGGGTGGGCTCTGAGCAGTGTCATTTTCTAAAGATCTCCCCAGGTAAGTCTACTGGGCAGCCAGGGTTGAGAACCACTGGAATAAGCCAAGCATTGGCTACACCCATGCCCTGCTATCATGACTGATGAGCAGAAAGGAAAGCTAGGGGCTTCTTGGAAAGATCTTTTCCCTGCCTCAATACAGTTGTTGAGGACACGATGCTCTGAGCTGTGGCAGCCACCTTGTGATCGTGAGGCCATTAGCCTAAGAACCAAAAGCCAAGGTACTGAAGACAGCAGAGCAGAAACATAAAGAGAGCCTGCAGGTCCTTGATCGTATCGTGGAGCCACTGACCCTCCAACTGCCTAACATAAGAAATGTTTTTATGTGATAAATAAATGACTTTTTTGCATAAGTCGCTTATGTCGGGGTGCAATCAGGAAAACAAAAACCATCTGGAGTCTTTAAATCAGAGGAAATTTAATACAGACAATTGGTTATGTGGGTGATGAAAAAAGCTGAAAAGCCAAACAAGGTACAGTGAAATCATCCAGAGATTAGCAAAAAACAGGAGGGCATTACTCCCCAGCCAACTCGCCCATGGCTGGAGGGTCAAAAGGAGAAGGTGGTGTTGCCAGAGGCCAGGGATGGGAGTCACTGGTGGAAGCTGGAACTTCACTAGACCTGTACAATAGAACTAGGACTTTGGAGGAGACCCAGCCCCTGCTGGAAAGGTCCCCAGTGGCAGAGTGGGAGGTGGAGAAATACTCTGGCTTCTCCCTTACTCCCTGTGCTCTAATCTCCTTCAGTAACTCCCACTGATGGAACTCAGATGGCAGATGGGAAACACAGACCTCAGGTGTCTGTTCTGCTGTGACACAGAGAAGAGCAGTAAGGCAAGGAATGGACCTAGGGGCAAAGAGACCCAGGACTAGCACACCAATGTTGGTTGGGTTTCTTGTTGGTTGCAACTGAATACATCCTGATAAAATGTCCATAATGATACAGAGGTTTGCAATTTAACTTTTCAAGACCCAATTATTTTCTGTTTTGAATTTTTGATGATACCATGTGTTTCATTAATGAAATGCATTCTGACTCATTGAGTGTGTTGGAATTTTTGGTAGGTACTATGGATTTTTTTCTTGCCTCATCCCACAAATCCTACCCTCCAAGTCCAGAGGGACATATGTGTACCACAAATTCTACCTACCCTGAGTCCAGTGTGCTCCACATGTGTGCTCCACATAAATTTTATGTAATGATGTGGCCATCCTCTATATGTGACCTATTGTAGCCAGCCAATCAGTTGTAAGGGAAGTTTCCTTGGGGGTGTGGCCTGCATCCAATATATATATGGACATTCTGGCAAAGCTTGCCCACTCGCTCTGGATCCTGCATCCAGCTCAGCATCATCTGACCTCTGGTTCTTGGGACTTGAGCCAGTGGCCTGCTGTACTGCCTGCTGATCTTGGGATTCATTGGTCTCCACAGCCTGTGAGCCAGCAGCCTGCCATCTTACCTGCCAGTCTTGAATTTGTCAGCTTTCATAGACCATGAGCCAGTGGCCTGCCGTCTGACCTGCCGATGTTTCGTCAGCCACCACAGATACGTGAGTCAGGAGAAGCCTCCAAGCCTGATGCCTGAACCATGGACTTGGGACTTGCCAGTCTCTACAACTGCATGAGCCATTTGAGATAAATCTCTCTTTCTCTCTCTGTCTCTATCTCTCTCTATATGTATGCTTCACTGGTTTTACCTCTCTAGATAACTCAGCCTAAGACAGCAGGCAACTGACAATGTTCCTTATATATGTTCACCTTCAAATCATTTTTGTTGTTGAACTCTGAAATGTTTTCAATGTCATTGCCCATTGCCTTGCTTTGAAAGAGAACAACACCAGCTACTCTTTTATCTTTGTTTCACCTGTTAAAGGGAAAACTGGGCTTCTTAACTCCAGTGTTACCTTGGTTTAGGATTTCTTGGTCCAACTGACCCACCCAGGCTAAAGACTTTGGTGATTGTCTTAGTTAACTAGCTCTGCTACAACAGAAATACAAGTGGATGGCTTTAACAAAGAGAAATTTATTCTCTCACAGTCTAGGAGTTAGGGTGCCAGCTATAGGGGAGGGCTTTCTCTCTATCAATTCTGAAGGAAGGTCCTTGTCATCAAGCTTCCCCTGGTCTAGGGGCTTCTCAGGCGCAGGGATCCCGGGTCTGAAGGACACATTCTGCTCCCAGCACTGCTTTCTTGGTGGTATGAAGTCCCCCGTCTCTGTGCTTGCTTCTCTCTTTTATATCTCAAAAGACATTGACTCAAGACACAACCTAATCTTATAGATTGAGTCCTGCCTCATTAACATAACTGCCTCTAATCCTGCCTCATTAACATCATGGAGGTAGGATTTACGACACCTAGGAAAATCACATCAGATGACAAAATGGTGGACAATCACACAATTCTAGGAATAGTGGCCTAGCCAAGCTGACACACATTTTTGGGAGACACAATTCAATCTATAACAGTTATTCATGTTCTTTCAGTTCAGGAGAGCACAGCATGGTATTTCCGCTTGAAAGGCAGCTGAGTAAGAGAGCTAACGCGCAATCTAGCTAATTCCTTGGCTTTCTGAGCACTTATTATATGCCAGGTGCTTTCCATGAATTATCTCTTTAATCTTCAAGATAACGCAGTGACGGAGGCATTGTTTCTGCTTCATTGATGAGAAACTGAGGCACTAGATTAAATCACTTGCCCAGGTTCCGACAGAGCTAGTCAGTGGTATAACCAGGACTCCAACCCAGTTAACCACTTCCAGAGTGCTTTATCTTATCTTTTCCTCTTCACTTTCTGCCTCAAGGTTAAGTGGAAAGAAAGCTGTCAAAGACGTTCCAGGGCTCCCAGTGGTGCATTCCAAGTGTGGGGGAATCGTGTATACTGATGTTGCCATTCAATACTGCTACAAGGCTTGATCTTTGAAACTCTAATTCCTAGCTCTCCATGAAGTATCCTTAGAGCAGCTTCAAGGAGGGAGATTTTCAGACTCCTGACTCCACCTCCAGAGTTAACTCCAAGAAACTGACCACCATCTCTGTCAGTCAGTCACACCACTGGGCCATGTGCCTCCCTTTAAATAAGGGACAAATACTTTCCTCCCCAGAAGTGCTTCATCCACTTCATCTGAATTAAAATCCCTTTCCAAGGACAAGCCAACTGTTGAATGTGAAGCCATCTCTTCACCCACTCCTTGTAACCAGATAGCCGGGATGGCAGCAGGTAGAGTCTGAGCTTTCCTTGCCTGTCATAGACCAGGGAACTGGTGATTTTACCAGAGAGGATGGGTTATTGGTGAGTGAGTTAAAGAGGTCCCAGAAATCTTCCCAAGACCACCCACTCCTTTTACAGATGGAAAGCTAGGGGACTTGCTCAAGGTCACACAGCAAGTCAGCACGGTGCTCAGATAGGACTCAAGTCTTGCTCTTAGTGCACACAAGGTTGTTTCCATGACATGACTATCCTGTTCAACCTTTACTTATCATCCTTCCATCAACAGAAAGAGCAGGGCTATAGGGTGAGGCGAGTAAGGCATTTGCCCTAAAAGGTAAGGGGGCACCACAAATCTCAGTCATCAAGATAAATGACGTTTTAACGCAGTATTTATACTTTTTTTTTAAATAAAAATTTTACATAAAGGCAGGATCAGTAGATGTGCTGAGATTAGCAATATTGGAGCATAAGGCAAAAGGAAAAATCAGTAATATTGTTATTTAAAATTTTGATATTTTGCTCATGATAGAATTTATTGCATTAATTTTAATTTTTAAAATATTGCATTAAAATACTATTTATCTTTTTTAAAATTGTACTTTAGAAGAAGGTTTACAGAACAGTTTCTCATTAAACAGTTAGTACACATATTGTTTTATGACAATGGTTAACAACCCACAGCATGTCAACACTGTCCCTTCTCAAGCTTGGGTTCCCTATTACTAGCTTTCCTGTCCCCTCCTCCTTCTAGTCCTTGTCCCTGGGCTGTTGTGCCCCATTAGTCTCGTTTTGTTTTATGGGGCTGTCTAATCTTTGGCTGAAGGGTGAACCTTGGGAGTGACTTCATTCCTGAGTTAAAAGGGTGTCCAGGGGCCATACTCTCAGGGTTTCTCCAGTCTCTGTCAGGCCAGTAAGTCTGGTCTTTTTTTGTGAGTAAAATACTATTTATCTTGATGACTGAGTTTTTTTGGTGCCCCTAAGCTTAAATTGTGCATTTGAAGTTGTGTCACACTTGCCTCACCCTGGTCCTGATCCTGAGAAGGAGGTGATAGGTCAGGGCATTTAGAAACAACTAATGTTCGGGGTCACTGTATCAATAATGTTTCTTGGGTAAAGCACATTTAGCTACTGGCTAAAAACTGCGTGCAAAGCAAGATGGACGTGAAGATGGGAGTTTGGAGATGGCCCAAAGCAAAACATTCTAAGTACTCTGTTGATCAGAAGATGTGCCCTCAATTTTTAATACCTTTACAGAAGGGAAAAAAAAAAAAAGACTGGTAAGCTTCTTTCAACACTGTTTATGAGAAACATCCAGATTCCAGAAGTATTAACCTGTGGGACAAAAAAACTAGGGAATCCAACTGGTTTGAACTGCTTAAGTCATGGCCAACGAAGCAAAAGTGGAACAGACTCAAACTGCTACAATTTGGTGTTCCGGCAAGATAAATGAAATGGAAAAAATTATGGGTCAAAGCCCTGGAATGGGAGACTTGGAAGAGGTGCACTGAGCCCTTTCAGGAGCCTGACGTGTAATACTGAATTATTGGCAGGACTGTGGAGAATGACGCATATTCAGAGCGGATTAGTTGGCAGCCATCTTTGAGCCTAGCAAAGCTGTTTCCAACACTGCTCAAAATCCAGTGGGCAAGAGATTTGTTTGCAATGTGCAGCCACCCTTGTTTTCTAAGAGGGAGATTAAGTTTCCAGCAGGGATTTCACCTGTGATTGATTTTTCCCATTTTGGTTACTGTTCCGGTTCACCCGAATTTTAAAAATTTGAGTCTGTTCTGGTTTTGCTTCCTTGGCCATGACTGAACAGGGAAGAACAAACCCTTTGCCGTCGAGTAGATTTCAACTCATAATGACCCAATAGGACAGAGTTGAACTTCTCCATAGGGTTTCCAAGGCTGTTATCTCAATGGGAGCAGACTGACATATCTCCCTCCCAGTGGCTAGTGGGTTCAAACCGCCAACCTTTCGGTTAGCAGTGGAGGCTTAACCAGTGCGCAACCAGGGCTCCAGGACAAAAAAAAAAAAAAGGCTCTTAAAGCGCAGGCAGTACAGTAAAATGCTTTTCTTTAAAATTCCCAGGTCGTAAAGTATGTACTCCAACAAAATAAATGCAGAACAAATCAATTTTATTGATGAATAATTGTACTTATTTACACTAACCATTATCAACAGTAGTATTATGACAGTTGCTAAACACTGACCAACATTGACCAGGGCAGGCCCCAGTCAAAACGTTTAGTATGAGAGATAACAATGGCTCCCCATTCTGAATCCTTCCCACCGGAGGCTCCTTCTGAAAGGCTGCCTTCCCTTTCCACCAGCTCGCTCCCTTCTGATCTCTCCATCCTTCCTTTCAAAACCAGTTCTTATCCAATGGAGTGATAAAAGCAGCCATAAACCAAACCAAACCCGTTGCCATTGAATCAATTCTGACCCACAGAGGAGCTGTCCCATAGGGTTTCCAAGGAGCAGCTGGTGGATTCAAATTACCTTTCAGTAAGCAGCGTATCTCCTAACCACTGGGCCACCAGGGCTCCAAAATAGCCATACTAAAGTGTAAATGAGTGATGATAGCTTTGTGTTTTACACCCTGGGAAATTACCACTGTGACATAGATCAAAATTTTAAGTGAAAGAGATGAAATTTAGTGTTTAGGGGATGAGGGTGGGCTCCCTAAGTTCTTTAAACTACATCACATAGGCTAAAGGGCTACCTACCCTTTTCTACTTCTAACCAGCCCGTGAGCGCTTAATGAATACTGTCTTGCTGTGTCTCCTGAAATCCTCCACGCTCTGCCAGTCAGGAATCAAAGCAAGAAGTGCCACATCTGGGAGGGCCCAGACTAGTCCCTTCCAGAGCACCTTCGTCTGTCAGGCACTGCTCTTGGGCTGGAGACATTTTACAGTCTGGATTGCAGAGCAGGCGAGGAGGAAGAATATAAATGCACCCCATATGGAGAGGGGTTTACACAAGTTGGTGGACTTTGGGCTGGAAAAGGAAAGATGGCTGAAACAAGAGCTGCTTCTCTCTAGGTGGGGGCCCGACCTTTTAACGAAGGGATGGTAGGGACGCATTGTCCCACAAACTCTCCAGACGAGGGACTCGGACCACGCCACTCTGAGGAGAGAACACTAAGAATTCCAGCACGTACAGATGAGTTAAGGCTGTCTCCTCGCCGGCCTCCGCGGTGACCCCGAGGCTGCCCGCGTCGCGTTCTTTCTCGGGGTGGCCTCACCGCGGTACTGATTCCTAGAGCAGCTGAACTGATGTCAGCATTCCCGGCGTTCGACTGACCTTCGAGGTCCACTGCGTCCTCAGAACCTAGAGCAGAAGGGGAGGCGACTCCCGACCCTGCACTCACCCAGCTTCTAGCCCAGAGGGCGGTGTCTCATGGCTGAGGACGCGCCACACCCGGGCGCACCTAGCGGGGCACCACCTCTGCGAGGGCCCTTGGCGGTGTTGGACAGGCAAACCGCGGCTCGACCACGCCTTGTCTGCATTATCGGGTCTTGGGTTTTCGGGCCCCCTCCCCCACCCGTTCTCTTCTCAGTCTCCGGAACCACGCGGTTTACGCCGCGTCGGGTGACAATGATCTCCTAGACTGCCACTTACCGCAGCACAGTGCGCAACTGCGGACCGCAGGGAGAAAGGGGGGTGGGCGCAGCTGAGAACCTGCGCTCCCAAAGCGGTGGGGCCGGTCCCCGCGCGCTGGCCGGCAAGTAGGGCATGCAGGTCTGTGCCGTCCCACCGAAAGCTAGGGTTTCTGGTGCTGCAGCTTCTGCGGCGCCGAGAGGCGCGCGTGTG
The DNA here is from genome assembly GCF_000243295.1 of Trichechus manatus latirostris. Classification (NCBI taxonomy): domain Eukaryota; kingdom Metazoa; phylum Chordata; class Mammalia; order Sirenia; family Trichechidae; genus Trichechus; species Trichechus manatus. The sequence continues at coordinate 13,644,059 of NW_004443956.1, read as the reverse complement.
CTGTAAAGGTCTAAACAGAGACCGCGGGAGACAAGATGCATCAGAAGCCAGCTCCCAGCAATCCCCGAGCGCCGCTGCAGCCAGCAGGGCCGCAGGACGCGGTGGCCAGGGCGCCGCTTGGGGTGCGGGGAAGCAGGAGCGAGGGGCGCCCGGCGCGCGCAATTCCTGCTCCAAGCCGGCCGCCTTCCCGCCCAGCCTCACGGCTCTCCTTGTCCGGGCAGGCTGCCTCGCTGCTTGCGGCCCCGCGCGGCCGCCTGAGGTGGCAGCGCGGCGGGGAAGGCGCGGCGGCCGGGCCTCCTCTCTGCTTCGGCCGGCAGGGCAGCGCAAGCCGCCGCCCGCACTGTGGCTCGCCGACACCCACTCGCCCAATTGAGAGCAGTGTTTGCGTTGGCGCCTCCTCTTCCCTCCCCGCCCCTGCTGCTGGAGGGACGGACCCGTCAGGCCCGGGCTGGCTGATTCTGCGGTCCGGGATGATATTTATGTGCAAACTGTCCTATTCTCGCCAGATTTTTCCTTCCAGGCCCGGACAGAGGAGGGCTGTTTTTCCAAATTGTTTTTTTAATTGCACCTGCCTTCCAGATTACCTTTAGGAGCCTGTGGGAGGGGCCGAGAAGGTGGAAAATGCTTCTTTGCTTGGCAAAGGGAAGGAAACTTTGTCACCCGGTAGCGGCGGGAGCCCTCTGCCATGTGTAGGGCGCTGAGAGCCTCACAGGACGGCCTTGGACTTTGCTTTGGCGTCCCGATGAGCCAGTAGGAAAAACAGGACGCTTGAGCTCCGCGCTTGCTCCCTCCCGGGTGGCGGCGGCCGCGAGTGCCCCTCCACCCTCCCCGCGGAAGTCCCCGCAAGGTGTCTTCAGAGGTGGAAGGGATCCAGTCCGACAGCCAGAAGAGGGGAGGGAAGTGCGGGGCCAGGGGAAGAGGCGAGGACGATTCCAGGAGCAAGCCGCCCGGAATTAACTTCGGGTTAAAGTTATGGGAAGCGCGGCCATGGACACCAAGAAGAAGAAGGATGTTTCCAGCGCCGGCGGGAGCAGCGGCAAGAAAAATTCCAGCCCCAAGAGGCGTTCGCTGCGCGTGCACATTCCGGTGAGTTCTGCCGCAGCCGTCTCCTGCCTCGCGGCCCTCTCGCGCGCCGGCCCCGCGTGAACCCGCGACCATCGTGTCACTCGGGCCGCTCCGGGAAGGGCGCAGGGCGGGCCCGGAGCCGAGCTCCTGCCGCTTGCAGCCCAGTCTCGGTGGCTGTCTGGGACGGCCGCAGGCGCGGGGCGTCTCCGGGACCCTGAGGGCTCCGGTGCGGTGGGCGGCGCGCTGGGTTGTTTTGCTGGGAGAGGACCGGGTGGCCCGGCTCCGGGAGGCGGGGCGGGCCGCCGACGGGCGATGAGGGTGGAGCCGCAGGCCAGTGGCGCGCGCTCCGGGCCGCGCGGGGAGCCTCGCCGGGTGGCTGCGCTTTGCAATGGGGCTGCCCCCCAGTTTCTCTCGCGGTGTCTCCAGACTTGGGCGGAGGCTCCTCGGCCACGGTTCCTCGCCGGGCCCCAGAAGCACATTTCGGGCCTAGTATTTGAGGACTGGGGGTGCCCTGACCCGTTAGAGCTGCCACGAACTTCAGTCTGGGCCCAGCTGGCACCTGGCCCCGACTTTGGCGGTCTGGATCCGTCTGCGGCTCGACTTTGTGCAGTCCAGGAGTGCGCGGGGGGTCATGCGCTTGCCCTGCGGCTTGCATGCACAGGTAGCCCGCAGGTGGCCCCTTGCCTCCCGGTGCAGGGGTTTGGGGGTGGTGGCAGTTACTCCGCAGCCCTTACCTTTACTGGTCAGAAAACCCCCGACTGAGTCATACCCCCAGCCTCTACCGACCAGGTAAAGGTTTCTACACACATACACACGCACTCACGCACGCGCACACTTGGTTTTGGGAGCAGGGTGAGAGCGCGCCGTGGGTACCCCCGCCCACCTCCCGCCCACACCTGGTTGAAGCTTGTCCTTCCCTACTGCGGCCTGGCGGGCGGGGCGCCCCCGGGAGCGGGCCGCTTAGTCTTCACTCCGAACCCCATTAGCACTTCCCTCCTGTGTTTATTGGACGCAGGTCTAACTTTTAGACTCTCTCCAAGGTCCTCCTGTTGAAACTTTCCGGTTGATGTGTGTATAACGCTTGGACGACAAAGAGTAGAGTCAGGGGCGGCTTAACCAGTAAACTAGGTACGCAGGGGTTTAATTGTGCTTCTTTGCTAATCTGTGATGCACAGTTTCACATGGGTTTCGATGCGGTGAAAAACAGGTGAAATTGTGCACTACGAATTAGTAAGTAAGCACAAGTAAGCCCGTGCGTACCTTGCTTATTGGGTAATCCGTCCCTGGGTGGAGTCCAGGGGTGGGACACCAGATTTCTAATCTGTCCTGATTCCGGGAGCCGTGTACAGGGCCGCGTGGGCAGCTGAGCGCATGGAGCAGGAGGCTGGGCCCAGGGCTGCTGTGTGGCCACGACAGTGACCCGAGTGTGCATTCTATTTGAAAATAAATATTCCCGTTTTACATCGCTAATGGAAGACATATTTTGACCATATGTGTAAATTATAAATTACAGCATCGCTACTACAAACTTCCCTTTAGTAGTGACTGCCTGAGCAAACCATTTAACCACGCAGTTTCTGCCATTTGTCAAAAGGAGATAATAATACCTGCTTTACCTACTTTACAGGGGTGTTGTGATATTCAGATAAAATAACCAGTGTAAAATTGGTTTGGAGTTTTAGAGCCATGGTGTCATGGGTCGTCCCAGTTAATTGGCCTAGTAATGTGTTAGTGCTTCTATTCTATCTCCTAGTTGAATGCGTAGTGCCTGAGTTCTTAAAAGCTTGCAAGTGGCCATTCAGGCAACAACAATTGGTCTCTATTCGCCTGAAGCAACAGAGGAAGGAGGGTCAGGAATAGAAGGAGGATGTGGAATGTATGGCTGATTGCCTCCAGGAACAATTGCCTCCTTTGCCATGAGACCAGAAGGACTGGATGGTGCCTGGCTACCTTCACTGAACATTTTGATCTAATATTCAATAGAAGAATCCTGATCAAAGGCGGGGAAATTGCAGAACAGAATTTAAAATTCTCATGGACTGCAGACTTCCTGGAGCCATGAAGGTTGGATGAACTCCTGAAACTATTGTCCTGAGGTAATCTTTAAATCTTAAACTAAAAATATCCCCTGAAGTCATCTTAAAACTGAGCAATAGTTTAGTTTAACTAGTTAAAAATTGTCTGCCTTGAACATTATGCTCTTTCAACAACTATCTACATGGGATCAAGTTGATAGCAGCACTTGAAAAAATGGGTGGGAACCTTAGGGGGTAGTGAGTCTATATTAATGGGGGAGGAACAACTCAGAAAAGGAGGGTGAGAATGGTTGCACAACATGAAGAAAGTAATCAGTGTGTTACTGAATTGGACATGTAGAAACTGTTGAATTGGTGTGTGTGCTATGTATATACTCAACAACAACAACTAAAATGAAACACGTTATTAAAAAACAAACCATGTGAAAGCTCTTTACAAATTTAAAGTGTTGTATAAATGTATGGCTATTGCATATTCACCAGATCACCTAATGCAAAAAAAAAAAAAAAAAAGAGAGAGAGAGAGAATTTTTTAAAAATCACATTGTCCTGTGGGAAGCCTGATTGTAGTGAGCAAGTACTTGAGCCAGGCGCCAAATGCCCTGTGTGAGTAGTGTGTGGGGCATGCTCCTTTGTGTGTGTGTGGGGGGAGGGGGTGGAGGAACAAATCCAGAACTAGTAAAAAGGACTGAGAAGCCAGGCTGTGGGGGCTGAAAGGCCATGTTATAGTTGAGAAACTCTAACCACCCTTCCTACTGCTAGTGATGACTTTGGCTGCTTTCTGTAACATTCTTGGCATGATCCGGCCTTCATGGAAAGTAGCATTCAGTCATTGAATCCACAGCCATTCACTGAGTACTGATGCCACCTAGCATCTAGTTGAAGTCGCAGAAGCAGTGAGAGTGAGAGAGGCTCTGTCAAACCCTCACAGACCTCACAGTGGCTGTCAGGGCTGGGGGTGTCTCATCCATAACTAGCAATTACATGTTATTATTGTGCCAGACTAGACATTCAGACAGATGAGAGGCAATGGTACAAGGTCATAAAAGGACTAGTGCAGGCAGTCCAGGCTTCTAGAAATGAGAGAGAGGAGAGAGGACATTAGGCTCAGAGAGGGCAGGTGGGCTAGAGTCAGGTGTGAGAAGTAGGGGAGTTATGCCTTCAGGGGGCCAGTGTGAGCACCCCCACGGAGGAGGGGTTTGGAAGGCTGCTACCAGGTTCAGTGAAGAGCCCTTCTTGATAAAGCAGAGTTTGAGAATCAAGGCAATAGGAGATGAATTGAGACCAGGTCAAGGAAGGCCTCCAAGTAGCGTTGCCAGATTTAGCAAATAAAAAGACAAGATGCCCAGTTGAATTTTAATGTCACATAAACAGTGGATAATCTTGTAGTATAAGTATGTCCCATGCTTTATTTGGAACATACTTATACTAAACATTATTCATTGTTTATGTGAAATCCAAATTAAACTGTGTGTCCTGCATTTTATCTGGCAACCTGACGTTTAAGGCCAGGCCAGGGAGTGAAGGCTTCTCCCAGGGCAGTAAGAAGCTACAGTAGATCCTACTGATGTTCTACCCCATGCGCCCATGGCCACCCTAAGCTCACTGAAGCTTCTCATGCTAATGGCTTCTCACCTATGTCTGTTCTCTCTGCCTGAAGGAATTCTCCTGGATGATGGCATCTTGTTCAGCCCCCTGGAAGTGCTAGGATGATGCCCTCAGGGGAAACTCATCCAATGAGAGATGGAGTTGGTGGATAGGCACCCCAGCTTCCCCATCCCTTGGTGAGACAATTGGAAGTGTGTTCTGCAGGATACCTCAGTCAGTCCTTAGCAGAACTGAGCCTCAGTTGCCCACGGTGGTAGTCTGCTCATTAAAGGGCCCTGATTGGCTTTTCTGGAGCCCTGGTAGTACAGTGGTTAAGAGCTCAGCTGCTAACCAAAAGGTCAGCAGTTTGAATCCACCAGGAGCTCCTTGGAAACTCTATAGGGCAGTTCTACTCTGTCCTGTAGGGTCGCAATGAGTTGGAATCGACTTGACAGCAATGGGTTACTGGCTTTTCTAGTTTCCCTGACCCACTTTCCTCGCTCCCCCTCTGTGCTTCCTGGAATAAAGTACTGAACCTATGTCCCTGTCTCAGTTTGCTTGGAGGGACCTAACTAAGAGAGGAGCTATCAAAAGTAATGGGAATGACGCTTCATGAGACTGGCCTGGTGGCTGTGCGCAAAGGGGAGGAGGGCTAGCATAAGGAACCATCCAAATGCTGGTACAAATCCTGGAAAAGGTATTGACGGCCTGAACTAGAGTAACGAGAGGAAGACAGGGAAGGGTGGCTACGAGAAACAGTAGAAGGAAGCATTGGTGAGCCTAGCATCTGACTAAGGGCAAGGGAGCCCACTATTGAGTTGATGGCCTGGTTCTGAGATGTTTGTTATAAAGAGCTGGTTCTTGGCAGAAAATGATGTGTTCAGCTGTAGCCTGGGTGGGTGTGAGCTGACAGCAGCACACCCCCAGGGAAATGACATCCGCTTCCTCATCCCCAGCATCACATGATCGTGGGGTGGAAAGAATGCCATATTCAAGGACTTTTTGGATACCAAGGAGTTGCTCCTGAGAGACAATGTGTCTCCTGTGGGTGGGGCTCAGTTGGTGGTGTTCCAGGGGTGCTCACAGTGACAAGGCCTCCGAGGGCCCCTAGTGTCCAAACAGCTTGTCCATTCTTGAATTTATACGTCTCAGAGACCCTCTCAGCCCCTAGTCCAGTATCCAGTGCATAAACCAACGCATGACCACCGTATTCGGGGCAGTAATTGTCAACCTCCCTCCCAGACTCTGCTAATCTTTCCTCTAATTCCCTGTCTTTAACTAGCTACATCACCCCTCCACACACACACCCCTTTGACCTACAGCCCCGGCTATACTTCAAGGCACCAGAGAGGAGAAAGCCACTTTAGGGGACACCCTGGGCCGCTGGGCTGTCATAGGCGGCTAGTAGGAGACCTAGAGTTACTAAATAAAGTAATACATACATGGAATTACATTCACGGATGGGAAGGGAAATGGCCCTCGGGCCTAACTAAGGATGTAGCTCTGCTTGATTTTAGCTCTGTTCTTGGGCAGTTTGGTTCACGTTTTGGACCTTGTCAAGGAAAGGCAAAGTGGGAGAGCAGAGGAAGAGGGGAGATTGAGGGCAGTTATTTTCTGGGGCTTCTCTGGGCCTTTCAAAGCAGCCGGGTGGCCATAGCGTTTAGAACTGTGGTGAGCTGGCGTCTTCTCTTAGCCTTCATTCCTAATGGATGGGACGATAGCAATAAAGGTGGTGGAATGGTTTTAGAAAGTAACTCATTGGAAGCATGGCTGTGAGTGGCTTTCTGCCAGAACTTTGCCAGAGCAGCTATTGCCAGGAGCTAGCATGTTCTTTTCTCCTTTTTTGCCTGTCTCATAAAAGCAGTTTCCGTATTTATGCTGAAATCCATATATCTCACAGACATATATTAATTCATGACTGCTGACCGGAGAATTGTGGATGTTTGGAACTGCTTACAAGCCAGCAACAGAGTAGGAGACCAAGCAGGATGGAGGGATTTGGAGAGAAGGACCAGGGCAGGAGCCAGTGGGGGTGCTGGGACAGGCCTTGCAGAGTGTAGATTTGATGCCACGGCCAAATATTTGCTGCTGAGTAGGCAGGCATGACTGACAGAGTGCTGGCCGCCTTGGGAGAGGTGCTCCAGAAACCCTTCACCATCACTGGAGACAAACCAAAAATAGAGCAGCTGGCTTCTGGGGAAGGGTGCGGAGACTGACTCGGTCTGGACAGCTTGTCTCTGCTGATGTATTTGCCTGTGGGGTCTCCCAAGGGAAGTCTGGTCTGCCAAGGAGGCTGGAGTGCTAGTAATGGGCTGGTGGCCTGGCCCCAGCTGCCGACCAGAAGCCTCCGCCCAGCCAGGTCTGCTCTGCCTGGGCATTCCCAGAGGGAGGGGCATGAGCAGACGTGTGGGGATGGGGAGCCACTGATCTGCCCTGAGAATGGAGCATTGAATTCAGGCAACACTTACCACCCATCACATCAGTGAAATACCTTGGGCTGAGGTCTCCCCAGAGGAAAAGAGAGATGCCTCCTGGCACAATGGAGGCCACAGATGGCTCTGATCTTGGCCTCCACCCTGGTCAAATTGTACCACCTGAGCAAGATCTGCTGGGTTAGGGTTGAGGGCAGTACTTTTCCAGCTGTGGCTACAGGACCACCTTAATTAGAATCACTCAGTGTTTGTTTAAAGTATAAAATACTAGGCCTCGGCCCAGACCTACTGAACCAGAATCTTTGAGGAGTGGAGCCCACAATTTTGCATTTCTGACAAGTTCTCAGTAATTCCTCTGCCTATAGGGCCTTCAAAACAATTGGTTCAAGGCTTCCCAGGCACCAGCAGCCAGTGGACTCCAACTCAGGGTGACCCCATGTGTGTCAGAGGAGAACTGTGCTCCATAGACTTTTCAACGGCTGATTTTTTGTAAGTAGATTGCCAGGCCTTTCTTCTGAAGCACCTCTGGATGGACTTGAACCTCCAACTTTTTGATTAGTAACCAGGCAGGTTAACCATTTGCACCAGGGTGATGATAATGTGTTTCTTTTGCCCCCTCCATGAGTTGTTCTGTCTTTCTCCCTCTATCTATGTATCGACCTACCTACCTACCTTTTTCAGCTGTCCAGGAGAAGAGATACAAAGGCGTTTTCCACATGAAGATGACAGCTCAGGCTGTCCTCCAGCCAGGGTGGCCCAATGTGGGCCAGCTTGTTAGGCACTGGAGAGTCTTAGAGCCCCTCAGCATAGACTCTGCCCAGAGTATCACACTGGGACCCAGAGGCAAGTTACTCAGCAATAGAGCCCCTAAAACTGTTCTGTGGCTCCAAGGTTCATAAATGAGGCTGGCTGCCCCTGCTTCACTTGCCTCCTATGAGCATGTTGGCCAATGAGTGCCTTCTGGAGGCATGGGTAGAGTGTGTTGGCCGAATGCCAGTTACACACAGAGCTCAGCGTGGAGCCTGTGGAGAGAGGGAACAGGCAAATGGAGAATACGTACATGATGCCCCATCCTGGAAGACACCACCGTGCAGAGGGAGCCCAGACCCCATGAAAAGCTCACACAGTTACACAGTGCAGAGCAGGAACAAAATGCTTAATTTTGCAGAATCAGATGCTCAGGGACTTCGGGTGTGACACAAGAGCCGAATCCCTTTGTCTCCATCCTCATCCCCACTTTACACATGGCCAACTGAGACAAGTGTGTTCACCATTACCTGGTGAGACAATACGCTGGCAGTGAATGTGCACCTGAGTCTTGTCCAGGCCCCACTGCTCTATCCTTGCTTTGTTCCAGTACGAATTTATGGAGGTTTTTGAGACCATATAGACAGGACTCTAAATACTGCACAGTATCCTAACTATGAATGCAAGTATTTACATCCTGGGCCATTGTTTTACCAAAAGGACATTTCTGTACTGGGACAGACGATGCAGCGCAGTTTAGTCTGTGGGTGCAAGATTGACTATTTTCACCATTAGAAACTCATTTGGCTCTTCATGCTTTACCAGTGTCTTTCCCTGCCTATTTTCTTTGGACTTTCTTCCTCCAATAACACCTAGAAAAATTATATTGTTGTTGTTGTTACATGCCGTTGAGTTGATTCTGACTCATAGCGACCCGGTAGGACAGAGTAGAACTGCCTCATAGGGTTTCCAAGGAATGGCTGGTGGATTCGAACTGCCGACCTCTTGGTTAGCAGCCGAGCTCTTAACCACTGCGTCACCAAATCTCTACTCAGGGGTCTACAGTTTCCACTGTGCTAGACACTAGATAAGAGAAAAAGCTTCGAAGCACTCCTCTGTAAAGCCATTCCCACAAATAAATGTGCTCTTCGATGGTGCTGGGTTTTGACTGTTTATTTTACTTTTCTCATTTTCTCAGTTTGACTTACTCAGCTCCCTGCCAGGAACTTTCTGTTTCTGGGCACCATTTTACTTTTATTGGGGCTACTAAGGGTACAGAACAGGAGTACGGCACTCGAAGCGACTGACATATAATCCTGTTCTCCTCCTCGGCTCTTTTCTTCCCGTTCTCCGTGAGCCCTTCCTGTGACCCAGGGTCAGTCTGTTGGTGAGCAGGAGGTGTGGTCACAAGTGAAACACCTGCCGTCCCCATGCCTTCCAAGGTAGTGGACCAGCCCATCTTGGTAACCCCGAAAACTGAATCAAATGCCCACACATGTTGCGAACCTCTTACCATGTGGAACGGCAGAGGCAGATGAGGTGCCGTGCAGCCAAGGCCAGCAGGACCCTCTGTTTCCAGGGCTCCATGATTGTGGCCCAGCTCGAGGGTGAGCAGGGGGGCCACGGAGGAGCCTGCTGTGTCTTCTCAGGCTTAGCCACAGGGCACTCAGAGGGACCCGCACGTGGGCCAGCGTGGGCCCTGTGCTGAGGAAAGAGCTCATGTTGGAGGTGTGCCCCTCCAGGAGGGGAAGCACTGCAGCTGTGCCCACTCATCCTTGCACTGGAATGGTTCATCTCAATCTCACCCACCTATCTCTTCCACTCCCTACGTTGAAAATAATTTAATCTCCATCCTTCACTTCCTGTTGACAGGAAGCCCTTCTCTGCCAGCTCTTGCCTCGTTGTAGACCAATCGGCTACCACTGTCTGTGGGGCTGCACCTGAGCCTGTGCTCTGATATACTCTGACCTGGCAGCAAAGCTGCTGATGAGTGTGCAGCAAAGACCAGTCTGGTCTCTGTAACCCCAGGCCCCCGCCTTTTCTCCATGAGCAGAAGCCTGGTCCTAGCTGCAGGAAGCCCTGCTTCCTTCTGCTGTGGCTTGGGCTCCGCAGGCTCCGTCCTTGGTGTGCCCCCAGGGCGCATGAGCCTGAGCTGGCTGAGGTCCCGGGAGCACCTCGGGAGCCCCACTGTGGAGGATGACAGGAGGTTCGAGGGCGGTCTATGCTCTGGTGCAGGCTGGGGCTGGGTGCCAGAGAGGGAGAATCCTGGAGTTTTAGACCATTTGGCACAAACTTTCAATTTGCAGGTAAAGAAGTGGAGAGCTGGAGAGTTACAAAGGAGCACATTTCACAGGTAGGCAAGGTGAGAGCTGGGGCTGGAAATCCTATCACGGTGCTAGGTGTTCTAGGACGGAGCCCTGGTGGTGCAGTGGTTAAAGCTCTCGGCTGCTAACTGAAAGGTTGGCAGTTGGAACGCACCAGCAGCTCCATGGGAGAAGGATGTGGCAGTCAGCTCCCGTAAAGATTTATAGCCTTGGAAACCCCACCGGGCAGATCTGCTCTGTCCTATAGGGTCGCTATGAGTTGGCATGGACTCACGGCAATTGGTTTAGTTTTGTTGCTAGGTGTTGAGGATACAAAGGTGAATAAGACAGGGTCCTTGCCCACAAAACACCATCTGAGGAGCAGCCACTAATGTCCCAGTACATTCTAGTGAAGATGCTTGAGCAGGGGAGCAGAGAGGGGAGCATGCTCCTGCTCTGCCTAAGGCCGGGCTTTTCACAACTCTTCGAAGAGTTCCACATTTCCTGGAGAGCTGGGTTTGGAGAAACCCAAGCAAGGTCTTCCCTTGCTTTCTCCTCCCCTATTGCTCCCCCTCTGCTGCAAATCTTAGTGTGATGGGGCTAGGCTGGGAGGAGGGGCTTGCTCTGTTTATCCAGAGCCCCCTTCTTGGCCCTTCTGCACAGCCAGCGGGTGCAAAGAAGTGGGGGGAGGTGAGGGGCTCAGCTCCCAGAAGACTGACATGCGGACCTCCAAGCAGGCTGCCATTTGTCTGTTGGGCTAATATGGAAACCTCCAGTCTAGCGCCCCCTGCCTCTCAGCACTGGCTGTGCAAACAGCCATGGGTCATAGGCGGAGACTAACATCCACCCCATTCTTGTCTCCAGCATGCTGTGCGGTAAGCACACCAGAGAGCTTGCTTTCTCCTTGCAAGTCAGAGGCTGCATGATGGGCATGTTCATTTCTGGTGGCTAGGACTGGTCAATAGTATTGATTATTAAATACCACCTGGGGTGGCGCGGTTGTCATCAGATTTAGCTAATATTGATTGAGTACTCGCTATGGGCCAGGTCATGCTTTTATGTAAGTCATCTAAAATAACCCTGTAAGATGCTCTTATCATTGTTAACGTCATCAACCCCCCCATGAAGAGAAATCCAGGCAATCTAATGCTCATACCTCTTCTGGTCCAACCTGTCAAGGAAACTCTATTGCATCTTAATTGGGCACTCCATGTCTTTGCTCAGCGCTGTCCCCCACCCTGGCTTTAGACTCCCTGTGAACAGTCAAGGCAGCCTTGGGGAAGGAGGCAATGACTGTTGGATTAGGACAGACACCTACCAGTATGATGGACACACAGAAGATGAACTGTAGCAGCCTGGGTAGTGACCTGCCAGTGGTTTGGTGAGGATTGGGTCTTCCTACACTTTACTTGACCCCTTGTTCAATGAAGGTCATTAAAGGCTATTCTTTAGCCTTCTCATCTCAAAAACTATTATCTACTTTCTATAATTTCTAGGTCTTATTGTCTGGTTCTTTTTTCTAGTTTTTTCAAAAGCTGAGTATTGGGATGAACACTTCACAGGATCAGGAAATCCTATGGTAGCTTTTGTGTCTTTTCTTTTTTTAAATTATGGTAAATATATATGTAACAAAACGTTTGACATTTCAACATTTTTCACATGTACAATTCAGTGACAGTAATTGCATTCATCATGTTGTTCGGCCACCACCACTATTCATTTCCAAAATTTTCTATCACCATCATCCTTAACAGAAGCTCAGTGTCCACTAAGCAGTTAGTCCCCCTTTCCTCCCTTCCTCTCACCCACCCCTGGTAGCCGCTAATAAACTTAGGTGTCTATACACTTGCCTATTGTAGATTATTTCGTATAAGTATGATCATAGAATATTTGTCCGTTTGTAACTGACTAATTTCACTCAGCCTACTGTTTTTAAGGTTCATTCATGTTGTGGCATGTATCAGAACTTCATTTCTCTCTATGGCTGAGCAATATTCCATTGTATGTCTATGGCACATTTTGTTTATCCATTCATCTGTTAATGGACATTTAGGTTGTTTCCACCTTTTGGCTATTGTGAATAATGCTGCAGTGAACATTGGTGTACAAGTATCAGTCTGAGTCCTTACTTTCAATTCTTTTGGGTATATACCTAGGGGTTGAATTGCTGAATCATACAGTAATTCTATGTTTAACTTTTTGAGGAACCACCAGACTCTTTTGTACTGTGGCTGTACCATTTTACCATCCCACCAACAATGGATGAGGGTTCCAGTTTCTCCACATTCTCACCAACACTCGTTGTTTTCCATTTTTTCTTATAACAGCCATCCTAGTGGGGGTGAAGCAGTGTCTCATTGTGGTTTTGATTTGCATTTCTCCAATGAGTAATGACACTGAGCATCTTCATGTGTTTGTTGGCCATTTGTATTTCTTCTTTGGTGAAATGTCTACTCAAGTCCTTTGCCCATTTTTTGATTGGGTTGTTTGCCTTTTCATTGTTAAGTTGTAGGAGTTCTTTATGTAATTTGGATATTAAACCCTTATCAGATAGATAAATGGTTCCCAAAACTATGCTAGATTTTCTTACTACGTCATCAAGCATTTATTGAAAGCCTATTGTATGCCAGGCACTCAGCAAGGCATGGGGTGTATAACTGTAATCAAGGTGGACACATCCCTACCTTCACAAGGCTTGTTGTCTACTGATGAACCTTGGGCAAATATCACTGTATCAGTTGACTTCTGCTGCTGTCAAAACACCCCAAAATTTAGTGACTTAAAACAACAAGCATTTATTATTTCTCACAATTGTGTAGGTCAGCTGAATACTTCTGGCCTGGGCTCGCCCAGCTGATCTCAGTAGTCAGTGGTGGCTTAGCCAGGCAGATGGCCTAGGATGACCTCGCTCACTGGTTAGGCGGGTGATGGGGACAGCATGGCCATGTGTCCCATAGGCAGCCCAGGCTCATCCCCAGGCTGGGGGTGGTGGTCACGGGCTCTTCAGAGCAGCAGGAGAGCAAGCCCCAATGCAAAGCCCAGGGATTTCTTGCTCCTCAGCTACAGCAGGCCCCATGGCCAGACCCAGGCCCAAAGGTGGAGCAATACGCTGCCCTGGACGGAGTGGCTGCACAGTCACATCGCAGAGAACGTGAATACAGGGATGGGAGGGATTTGTGTGAATGTGTCACAGTCACTTAACTTCTTTAGACCTGCTTCCTTTCCTATTTAAAAAAAGAGAGGGGTGGAGCCTAAGGTCTCCTATTAGCTCACACACTGGAATTGAATGAAAGTGTTGCTTTATCATCGGAGGGGCAGAAGGATGTAAGGTAGGGTCAGAGAAGAGCTCGGGTGAGAAGGGAAGCTGGGCCCTTGATGGTAACATACAACCCCTCCAGAGAAAAGAATTTCCATTTCCACCAGGGATTTTGAGTGGCTGGCAGAGGGGCTCTTTGGCCCCAGGGAGAAGCCAAATTCAGTAGAACAGAGAGGTCAGTTTTCTCTTCAGCACTCTGCCGTGCTTGTTAAGTTTATTTTGAGGTCTCTGACATGAACATGGGGCCCACTAATAAAACACCCTCGGCTAAAATACAGGAAAATCCTGGGCAGCAGAGCCAAACTGGGCAAGGGGAAGAACTCGGCTCATGACGTCGCCCCTGAGGGGGTGGGGTGATGGCACCTGCCAGGTGAGTGCGTGGTGGCACAGGGACTGCAGCTGCACTGGGGTCACTTCATAGTGGTCTAAGGTGAGAGCAGGGTTTCTGGAGCCCTGGTGGCACAGTGGTTAAGAGCTTGGCTGCTAATCAAAAGGTTGGCAGTTCGAATCTACCAGCCACTCCTTGGAAACCCTATGGGGCAGTTCTACTCTGTCCTACAGGGTGACTATGAAGCAGAATCGACTCAACAGTTTTTGTGGTCCTTCTGCCTGGCCCATGGCGCTCTGTCAGAGACACCTGCTCCTCAGGCTAGAGATAAGAAATGACTTCCAAGCAATCCTGTTTGTCCCTGGCTCCAAGTCCAGAATTATGGGCAGTTGTGACCAAGTGTCGTACCCTTTCAGGGTGGGGCTGAAGGCCGCAGGCCCTGCCTCTGGGCGGGCTGTCCATTCTCGGCTCCCTCCCCTTTCTCTTCTCTGGACGTGGCCTTGCCAGTTTTCAGGAGAGGCTCAAAGCAACATTCTGTAGGCTTGGCATGCAGGCATAGAAGTTACTATTATAATACGATAAAGCTTAAAGTTAAACGGACATATTTGGTTATATTCTTCGTTAAATGATGAGCCCTCACTCAAATGGTCTTTGTAACCTTCACCTACACATTTGATCTTATCCAATGATTCTGCACCTCTAGCTTTGGTCCTTCAGTGGTAAACATCATGACAACATGATGGAGGACCTGGGTGTGCGTGTGTGTGTGTACATGTATGTGATGTGTAGTGTGTGTGTGTACCTGTGTGTGTGATGTGGGGAGTGTGAATATGTGTGTTATGGTGTGTGGTATATGTGTATTGTGTGTGTGTCATGTGCATGGGGTGTGTGTGTATGTGTGTTATGGTGTATGTGTATTGTATGTGTGATGTGTCTGCAAGTGTGGTGTGTATATGTATGTGTTGTGTGTGTACATGTGTGCATGATATGTGATGTGTGTGTACATGTGTGTCTGATGTGTGGTGTGTGGTTTATGCGTATTGTGTGTGTGATGTATGTGTGGTGTGTATTTGTGTGTACATGTGTGTGGTATATGTGTATTGTGTGTGATGTGTGGGGTGTGAGTGGTGTGTATAGGTATGTGTGTACGTGTGTGTTGTGTATGAGAGTGTGTGGTATGTGTTTTTGTATTGTGTGTATGGGTGGTGAGTGTGTATGTGGCTGTGTGTATGGTGTGTGCATGTGTGTGATGCGCATGTGTGTGGTGTGTGGGTATGTGTGTTGTGGTATGTCTGTACATGTGTGTGATGTGTGGTATGTATATGTGTGCATGCATGGGTATGATGTGTGCGTGTGTGGTATGGCATGTGGTATATGGGTACTGTGCCTGTCTGTGTGCATGCATGTGTGTGGTATTTTTCTCTCTGAACACTGAGGTTGGTGCTATGCTTTTAGACAGGAAATTTCAGAGCCAAGTTATGAGCCACTAACCACAGAAATTATCCTGGTAAATTACTATTATTAGTAGTAACAGCACTACATTATACTCAATTCTCATTTTTTAAAACAAAAATGTCGTTAATTTCCTTGGTCATCTACCTTCATCTTCACACTTGGATCCATAAACTTTTAACTGTTTTCAGACATTAAAGTTACCTTCAGAGGATGAATATTTACTACCGTAAGGAAAATTTTTAAAGTTTGTTATTGCCTCTGAGGGCAGTTTCAAGGCTCTGATGATGTTTCACGCAAGGCTGCCCCTTTGTAATCTGGGCACTGCTTCCTGCATGCCTGTTTGGCAAGGGTCGGTGTGCCGTGGGCACATCAGTCCTGGCATATCAGTCACACGCACGGGCCTTTGTCGGAGGTGCGGTGTTGTGAGGTCACCGTGGAGGTGGGGTCAGGCTCCCTGCCCTGCAGGCTACGAGGGAGTCACGTCCCAGGGTGCTTCCGGTGGCCCAGGGCTTCCATATCTTCCGCCTCGTGCAGCAATTTTCCAGGCACTGGATGAGAAGCCACTGAAGCTCAGTAAAGCCATACCTTGTTGTCCTTGGAGCTGCCCTCCATGCACAGAGTATTTCCCCGACTGTGCAGATACAGCCTCATCATGGCCCTGCTGGCTGGCCACCGTGCCTCTTGCTCCTTTTGCGCTTGGGAACCACCCACTACAAGGGAAGGGCGAGTTCTCTGTGTGTTCTCTGTGTTCCCTCCCCGCCCTGCCCTCCTTCACCACTGGGGGTCTGGGCACTGAGACCGGGCATGGTGCCCTCCTCCTCCTCTGGCACAGCTGTGCTAACTGTGCCGGCGCCAGCCTGGGTGAAGGGCTGAGGCACCCTGCACGGTGTCTCCTTGCGCGTGGCCCAGGGGAGGGGCCGTGGACACAGGGCACTGAGGGTGATATGAGGCTCTGGGTGAGAGAAGGGGCGTGAGGCGGGAGGCCATGGGGGAGGGAAGACACCACAAGAGCCAGCAGGCACAAGTGTGGTTGAACCAACTGTGGAGCGGCTGATCTGAGACAGAAATGCTCCTGAGGGCTGGGGTGGGGTCCAAGAGGGAGACTCTTGTAGAACCACCACAGGCGATTCTAAAGCACAGCCAGTGGGGGCCTGTGCACTCGGGGCACCTGCTGTCGGGCAGGCGGGTCTCCGTGCATGCTGGGCCGAGAGCAGAGCTGTCCATCTCTCCTCACACCCTCCCTAGGCCCCCGTGCCTCGCTGCCTCCAGATTTCATTAGTGTTTCCCTCCATCCAGCCTTTCCACACCGTTGTCAAAGCACACCAGGCCAAGTCCCTGTAGGGTAAGGTGCTGGGCTCTGCACCGAGAAGGCCGAGGTGCCTGGGTGGTGCTGGGTGAGCAGTGCCAGCCGTGGGAGCTGCCAGAGTCCAGAAATGTAGAGGTGGTGAGTGGGGCAGCCAGGAAGAACCCAGTGGGGTCTGCTATTGCCCTGACCCTGGGTTACTGTCGGCCCACCTCAGCAGACCCCACCTGCACCCTCCTCTCCTCCCTCTTGTCTGCTCAGCCTTTCTCATGACCCTCCCAGTTAGCGGGCACATTGTTGTCCTGTGAGACCAGCCCCAACCTTGGGACACACGGGAGACAGACTGCTGTCTGGAAGCAACCTTAGCCAAAATAACTTTCCCCGGCAGGAGACGGACCCATACAAGCACGGCTACTGGCCGGGCGTGTGGAAGCCTGGGCCCATGGGCAGGGGACACCTGTCTGTGGTGGACTCTGGGGTGGGGGAAGTCAGCATGTGGCCTGCAGTCATCTGCTGCCTTCCTGACAGGGTGGGGACAACAGTCTAGAGAGAGCAAAAGGGCATGCACCGCCTCATTCCTTCCCCCACAACCTATTCAGGCTATCTCGAAAGAGATGGGCGTGCAGGAGCCCTGACACTCACTGAGACCTCATGCAGCCTTGGGCGTCTGGAGGGGTCCTCGGGTATGCAGGGACAGCTTGAGAAGGCGGTCTCGCCTTAGCTCCAGGACTTAAGATGACCAGCTCCAAACGCCTGGTCCCACTGACAGCCCAGCAGGTGGTTTCTTGCTCTCATCAGTCCTTGGCCCATCCAGGCGTATGCTGAGCATGAAGCCCCCACCAGGCCTTTACCGCCTATCTGGCCTGTCAGGGATGCCCTTAGTCCTCCTTTCTGTTTACCTACATTCAAACTGTACTTCAAAGCCTAACTGAAATCCAATCAGTAACACTCTGCTAACTCAGACCTGAAACCACTCCTGATGCCTACTTTTCAACAAAGATTAGACAGACCTATAAAACAAACAATAACACGTGAGGAACGTGCTTCTTAGCTCAATCAAATATATGAGACCGAATAGGTGACTCATGTCCAAAAGCAAGATGAGAAGGCAGGAAGGGACAGGAAAACTGTACAAATGACATGGGGAAACCGACGTGGAAAGGGGGAGAGTGCTGTCACATTGTGGGGACCGTAACCAATATCACCAAACAATATATGTATACATTTTTGAATGAGAAACTAACTTGAGCTGTCAACTTTCATCTAAAGCACAATTAAAAGAAAATTATACAGATAACAAAAAAAGAAAAAGAAAAAGAAATCCAATCAATGATTGTTTCTCATTCTGAATTCCTGTGGTCGTGTCTATAGGTCACCTGTCTATAGGTCACAGCTTGGGATCTTGGTATGCAGAGAGATTTGCATGTGGGAGGCTGCTGGAGATGCTCTTGGGATCCTCACCTGTGGGGGTGGGGGAAGCAAGCAGGACTGGGCAGAAGGAGGGGTTGGGCTGTGGTGCAGTCACAGCGAGGGCCTCAGCTGACCCCTGGGGAGCTCTGGAGTGAGAAGGGTCAGAGTTACCCCAAATTGGAGCCAGGCTGTATGGTATGTATGTATGCACTGGCTGGGCTCCTCTATTAGACCACCAGCTCCTTCAAGGATGATGAGTACTGCACCTTCTCATGCTCCAGCTCTTGACCTAGCTGACCCTAATGCTGATGTTGATGGTGATGGTGAGGAAATGCAGAAGCCAAGTTAAAATAGTGAGAAAGCAAAAACTGGACAATCTGAGAATCCAAATGCTAAGTTAACTCTATGAACTAATTCTGAAACATCTGGGTAAATCTATTGTTTACAGACCTTATCGGAGCCAAGTATCACAGAAAGAAACTTTGCAGACAAATAATGTTTTGTTGGTTCAATAAAAGGGCAACTTTTAGGAATACTATTGTGTTAGTCATTTTCTCCTTGGTCTTCTAGTCGGGAAAATTACTTTGGCTTTATGTTTGCTCAGGCCAATTGAGTTGTGGCAACACCTGAAATGTGCCAGGAGGTATTTCTGATGGCAGGCTGACCCTTTGATCAGAAACGCTGGGAGGCAGCTTGGCACCCAGCTGGACACAAGATATGGAGCGCAAGCAAGGGTAGAGGACAGTGGGTTCAGGAGCAGGCCAGCCCCCCACCTCACTGCTTCCCGTGGAGATGGGGTGTCCTTCTGCAGAGCAGACAGGTGTGGGCCTGCAGTCATCATACTAGACTGTCCAAGACAGAATCCTTGGGTGAGCAGGGAGTCGTGATGGGTCACACCTACTCTGTCTGGTGGTCCGGGTGGAAGGACCAAGGTTGGAACCCCGGTCCCCCCTTACTCCCTGTGTCACAGTTGTGAGCAGTTTACTGAAGCCTTCTGAGCCTCAGTTTCCTCACCTGTAAAACGTGGCTCATAATACTCACCTTACAGGGCCTGGGGAGAATTAAATTACCTATTAAGTGTAGGAGGAGCCCTGGTGGCACAGTGGTTGAAGCACTCGGCTGCTAACTGAAAGGTCAGCGGTTTGAACCTACCAGCTGCTCCGCGGGAGAAAGATGTGGCAGTCTGCTTCCATAAAGATCACAGCCTAGGAAACCCTATGGGGCAGTTCTGCTCTGTCCTATAAGGTCGTCACGGTCAGAATTGACTCAACAGTGGTGGGTTTGGTTTTTTAGGGAGGATCAAGCGTAGGAGCGAGAACTTGTGCTCTAGAAATGTTGGTTTTCTCCCCTGTCCATTAACCCATGGGGAGGACCACCTGCCATGGCAACCACACCAGCCAGATTCCTGGGGTGGTCCCATGTTCAAGTGGTTTGATTCTTTTCAATTAAGGTCATTCTTTCATTGTAACTTCAGATGTGATTTAGTTTCTGTCCTTTGCAAGGCTTGGGCTAAGTAAATGTTCAAATTTGTTTAATAGCCTCTGTATTTATAGTAAGAGGGTCAAAGGCACCAAGTCTTGGAGCCCAGAGTGAAAGTCCTTGAGAGCCCTGAGGCTGAAAGCTTCAATCCTTAGCTGAAGGTGGTTGGAGATGGCCTTCACCTTGGGTCCAACAGCTGGGAACTTGAAGACCAAGTCCCGGGTTGGAGCACTGAGAGTGGGGTGGTGGGCTCAGAAATCTGACCTGCTGGCCCCCCATAAGCAGAATCTTGTAGCTCAAGGCTGGAGGCTTGCCTGCCTTCGCCTCCCTGTACCACAAGCCGAGAGGGCCCAGCAGAGGCGCCATGCATGGAAGGCAGGGCAGGCCTTGGGAGGATGTGCGCTCTTCTGGGTTAGAGGGTCAGAATCTAGGGGAAGACAGCAAAGCAACTGGCATTTCTAGGATCAGCCTCTCAGATTAGTGTGTTTTTTCCCTCATCCCTTCAGGCATTTGGCATGGGATAGGGATCTCCTGGGGCCGTTGCACCTTTACTCCAGAGAATGACTATTATGGGGCTTTTGGGCAGCACTTCGTTTCCCCCAAGCCATGCCCCCTCTAGTCCTCAGGTGGGTCTGGGGCAGCAGCACGTGCTTCCTCTGTGTCTCCCAGTTCTTCGCCATGCAAGGCGAAGCTCACACCACCTCCCACACTCAGGCTGCCCTTTGTGACTGTCGTGGGCTGAGTCAGCTGTGCAGCTGTTTCTGATCCCCTCCTTGTGCAGGAATATGAAAGGCCAGGCCCTACGAGAAGGCAGAAGTGATGGGAGACAGCAGAACGAGGCCAGGGCAGAAAGGCATGGGGAGCAGGCGTGGTAGAGGGGCAGAAGGGTGTGGAAGGAACAGGACGTGTTTCCATGAGTGTAATCTACCTCCACTACAAAGGATTAATTTAACCCGCTGCCCCCTCTTTCTGTCCCTGCCTCCCTGCAGGAAGTGTCCTGTTAAGGGTAATTAAAAAACCAAAAAACCAAACCCGTTGCCATCGAGTCATTACCAACTCATAGCGACCCAACAGGGCAGAGTAGAACTGCCCCATACAGTTTCCAAGGAGCACCTGGTGGATTTGAACGGCCTACCTCTTGGTTAGCAACCATAGCTCTAACCACCATGCAACCAGGGTATTAGTGATGCTTAATTAAGGGAAAGAGTCCCTGGCTGGTGCAGTTAATGCAGTTCGCTGCTAACCAAAAGTTGGCGGTTTGAGTCTACCCAGAGGCACCCCAGAAGAAAGGCCTGGCAATCTACTTCTGAAAAATCAGCCATTGGAAACCTTATGGAGCGCAGGTCTACTCTGACCCACACGGAGTCATCATGAGTCAGAGTCTCCATGAGTTTGAGTTGATTGGAAGGCAACTGGTTAATTAAGGGAGGGATGAAAGCATGAGGGGAGATGGAGCTTGATTACACCCCCAGGCCCACTTGGCGGAGGCAGGGGCAGGAGTGCTGTGGAGAAAAGAATCTTCCTGACACTGGACTCAGTGTCAGGGAGGGCGTTCCCAAGCCCCATTCTGCGTCACTCCAGCTGTGTTCATGGAACCTCGGATTTCCCTCTGATCTCATGAGATCTCGTCTGTCTAAATGTGCTGGGTCAGTTATTTTCCTCATCACCCAGCACCCTGAGCCCTGGACAGAGATCTGGGAACCTCCCTGATGTGTTAAAATGCAGTTTTCACCCAGAACAGGAGAGACTCAAGTGGCTTCTTGTTGGCAGCCAGAGGATTTTGTTATAGGTCCCAGAGAAACCCAGTTATTTCCTCCACTAAATGGCAAATTTCTCCCACAGCTCCAAAAAGGCCGGTGGCATCCACAGAGGGCAAGAAGTGAGGTGTTTCACAGATCGCACCAAACCCACCATCCTTAGAAAACTCTCAAATCAGAGGAAGTCTGCTCTTGTTGTTAGCTGACATCAAACCAGCCTTCAACTCATGGCGACCCCACACGCAATGGAACGAAATGCTGCCTGGTCCGGCACTATTCCCATGATCAGTTGTGGATCAGACCATTGTGACCTATTAGGGTTTTCATTGGCTGATTTCTGGAAGTAGATCTCCAAACCTCTCTTCCTAGTCTGTCTTAGTCTGGAAGCTCTGCTGAAACTTGTTCAGCATCAGAGCAACATGAAAGCCTCCAGTGACAGACAGGTGGTGACTGTGCCTGAGGTGCATTGGCTGGGAATTGAACCCAGGTCTCCCACAGGGAGGGCAATAATTCTACCACTGAACCACCACTGCCCCGAGAGGGAGACTAGAAATGGCTAAATTAAATTTGTGACATCTCCCAGGGCCGTCAACGAGGCAGGGCTGCCGTTCTCCCTCTAGGCCTCCCTCTCCCTCCCTGACAGGACAGAGAGAAGCGAGGAAGGGAGGGGAATTTCAGAGTTGGGAGATATGGATCTTTCAATGTCCACCAAGCCCCACCTAGTCCAGTCCCTGAGAAGCTATCATTATAATACTTGGGTACTGAAAATGGCAGGAGTCTTCAGGACTCATGTAAAATAATCTCAAAACTTCTCAAAGCTACAAGAAGCCACTAGATTCAACTGCCTTCCTACCAAGTGTCCCAGGTTGGGCTCTTGGCTCAGCAGACTCAGAGATGGAGATTAGCACGCACCTGGGATCAGCACAGGAAGGGAAGGAAGCCGGGCCGGTGAGGGGAGAGGCTGACCTGCAGCACAGTCCAGGGAAGGCCGCAGCTTCCCATTCACAGGTGTCCTGAGTTGGGTGAGGGGTCCCAATCAAGCATTCATTGGATGCAAGTTTCCCTGGGGATGGGGCAGGACCTTGGGCTGGTGGCTGACAGCGGAGGCCCATCTTCCATCAGCATCGCCAGCAGTGGGGGATAGTCCTTCATTCCTGAAGGGGCATCTGGGAGATGCATCCCAGAGTCTGGCACACTGGCCCCTTTATGGAACAGCCAGAAGAGCAAAGTGTTCTCATCTTGTCTCCTCCGTCCCCACTCCTGCAGGAAACAAATGGTCAGAGTTGCATGTAAGGTGGGAGGAACAATAATGCCTGCCGTCTACCCCTTTCTCTGGGTGGAACCTGGTTACAATGATTTTCAAGATCAGCCTTGAAGGAAAAAGAGGAATAGTACAGACGCGTTCTAACACGCACATGGGTCAGCTGATCCTCAAGCAGCCCTCTGAGTGGGTGCTGTCACAATCCCTGTTCTACACAGGAAGACTGTACAAGTGATGGTCAGTCAGTGGTGCATGGCATGGCCAGGCTGCAGACCCAGGCCGCCCGACAGCTGAGCCCACACTTGGAACCACTGTGCTGCCAGCTGGTGCTGGAAGACGACATGTAACCTGAGAAGATGTGCAGAAGGGGAGGGTGTTTATTTCTGACTATTTTTATAGGCAGATTACAGACACGTCTTAGTCTTCTCTGGCTGCCATATCAAAATGCCAAAATGGGTGGCTCTGAAGAGCAGGAATTGATTCTCTTAGAGCTCTGGAGGCTAGATGTCAGAATTCAGGGCCCTGCTCTCTTTAGGGGATCTAGGGGAGGAGCCTTCCTTGTCTCTTTTGGTAGCCCCGGGCGTTTCTTGGTGTTCCTTGGCTTATGGATGCATCTTCACGTGGCCCCTGTCTGCACCCTGCGTGTCTCTGCCTCAGGGTCTGTTCTCTCCTTTTAGGGCGCGACTCAGAAAGGATTAGGACCCACCTCTGGACTTAACTGATAAGAGCTTCAAAGAAAGACCCTATTTCCAAACAAGGTCAGGTTCATAGGTATAGGGGCAGGACTTCAACTCCCTACCAAAACCAAAACGAAACCCATTGCCAACAAGTCGATTCTGACTCATAGCAACCCTATAGGACAGAGGGGAACTGTCCCATAGAGTTTCCAAGGAGTGCCAGGTAGATTCGAACTGCTGACCTTTTGGTTAGCAGCTGTAGCGCTTAACCACTACGCCACCAGGGTTTCCTCAACCCCCCCCCAAAAAAACAAAAAAACTGTTGCCATTGAGTCGATTCTGACTCATAGTGACCCTTAGGGGGATACAATTCAATCCATAACGCGTCAGCCAGAAGTCTTTTTTTACCTCCAGTTGTGATAGGTCTACTTGGGCACCCTTGCCGCATGGCAGGCAGCCCCCAGCCTCGACCACACTTGCCATCGAGCTCTGTATTTTGACCGTGGTCAGGCGCAGGGTTGCAGCGTTCTCCAGGCTGCTCAGCCCAGGCGGGAAGGGCTCATTCACCTCTGCATCCCCCCTTCCCCACCTCGTGCGTTTACGCTCTGAAGTCCTCAGTGAACATTTGCAGAGGCCGTGATCAGTCCTTGGCTAACTGAGAATCCGTGGGACTTAGAATGTCTGTTCCAACGTTGCTTTCCAACAATTATGCTGGCCAGTGTCTCTGGATCCCTAAAAAAATATTATCGCCTTGTATGTAACACTGGAAGAAACAGATACTTCAGCCCTTTAACTGCAAACCAGTATTTCCTTTCGTCATCCCTTTTCCTTTTTCCCCTCTTTTGTCCTCCCCCCTTGCTCCTTTTTCTCTCTTCTCTTCCTTTCTTTCCCTTTTCTTCTGTCTCTCTGCCCTGTGTTTCTTCTCCTTTATTTTGTTTCTTCAGAGTTAGATTTCACCAGGCTTGAAAAACCTGCCTTTTGACCCAATTCCCTTCCCTGTGGTTTTGACACCAGCCAACAAGGCACAGACTGTGCGAGTCCCCGAGGGACACTCATCGGGCTTCACTGCCGGTTTGCTTATTTCTCAGACCACAAGGTCACCCCTGGATGACATGATGAGACGTGTGGAGGGGTGCTCGGCTCCCTGCTAGCCCTTCCACATACCTGTCATTTAGTCCTTCACCAGCTCTGCCTGCTTCATATCACTGCCCTCTCTTTCACCGCTGGGGAAACTGAGGTCGGATAGACTGATAATTTGTCCAAGGGACACAGCTAGCGAGGGTCAGGCTGAAGTTTGAACCAGGCATGGCTGACGCCAAAATCCACACTCTTTTCCCTGCGCGGTCTCTCTCCTTTCCTCCTCCTAATCCTACAGTGTGTGATGAAGGAGGTGAAGTACTTTGTCCCACAGCCAGCCAGTCCTGGGAGCTGCACACCCCATGAGGGACCCGGCGCTGTGCTTGCAGGACGGCTGTTGCTCCTTACCCACTACAGAGTGCTCTCGGAGTCCCTGTCCTCACCATACCCACATTGTGTAGATGACAACTAACAGTTGGGGTTCTGAGGACCTGGCTTCTCACCTGTGGCATCTTTCAACCTAAGGTGCCTTGTAAAATAGCAGTTATACCTCCCTAAGGGTTGTTATGACAGTAAATGGCATGCAAAGAGCCTTACACGTAGTCAACTTGACTGATTTACAATTTCTGTAAAATTGTGCTTGTCCATGTGCTGGCTCCTGAACAAACCTCAAGAGCAAAACGCGTGGGAGTGGGCGTGGCCGAGGCCTGGCAGGCGGGGGTGTGGCCGAGGCCTGGCAGGCGGGGGCGTGGCCCAGACCTGGCAGGGGTGTGAGACTTGCCACCTGCATCTGAGCACTGACCTCACTCCCAGCCCCCTTCCTGTATTTTCCTGTTGCTTCTGTTTTTCCTTTTTACAACATACCTTACCTTACTGCATTGCAGGCATCCTTTTGGGAAGGAAGACAGGATGCAAATAATATAATCGAGACTTAGTGCATCCTAAGGAAGCCAGCAGGGAGCAACGCCCCATGGGGTCAGTTAGGTCACGACGGGGTGGAGCGCTGGCGGCCCACACCTCCTTTCATTTCTGCCCTCACCCTTTCCCCTACCCCTCCTCTCTCACCTGCTTTTCCCCTGGTGGATGTACCAGTGCCAGCAGGGTGTGCCTTGACGCACCTAGCCTCAGATCCCTGGGAGCACACGGCCACCACTGCCCAGCGATGACACAACGGCTGGTGCCTTTTGACCTGACTCTGTCCTTTCTTGCCATGTGAGCCTGGATGGGCCCCCCGGCTCTGTGGGCTTCCATGCCCTCCTCTGTATTCCTCGAGGCAGTCGAATGAGAACCAAGCGAGGTGGCCATCGAGGACGGACCCTGGTCCTGTGGCAGGCATCATGCTGTGTCCAGTGGAAAGGGCTGTGTGTCCCAGGGATCAGGAGCCTGAGTTCTGGTTCCAGCATGGCTGTGCACACCAAGGCCAACACTTGACCTCTCTGGGCGTCACCTCCACAGGGACTTTGATGCCCTGAAGCCCTCAGGTGTCACCAGCTGTGCAGTCACTGCCCCATCTCGGCAGGAGGCAGTTCCCACGCTTGGACCTTTAGGGGAGGGAGGGGCCACTGTGCTGTGGCAACCAAGTTCTTCCTTAAAGGGAACTAGAGTCTTCCTCTGTGTGCCCTGTGTGCCATGAAGGGACACACGTGGGAGCTTGGGGGGCTGCACTGCAGGAGAGGATCCCAGGCCTGAGCATCACACACAGGCAGCCCGATGGAGGGTGACCATTGCACATTCTTGCCTTCACCAACCAGGAAGCCCATGGAGCTTCTGTGTCCAGAGCTTTCATTGGGAGTCTCATTATGTAATGCAAACTCCAGCCCCTCTCCCCTGAAGTTGGTGGGTATCACAAGGTGATCACAAGGTAGTACGGTGGGTCTTTCTGGCTGGCTAGCCCCAATCTCAGAGTCACCTCATCACCTGACAGGTGTGGTCTGGAGTCCTTATCAAAGACACTTAAATCCCAATGTTCTTTTTTTTAAAGATTATGTTTCAGGAACCAAGGACAAAGACCAATTCTTTGGGTAAAGTTAAATGTAAACCCAACACTTGTCCTTTTGATTTTTTTTCCCCGTTTGCTGAAACCTAGTGTTTCTCTTCCCTTTTCTGGGCTTTTGCTGCATAATCCAGCTGGAAACCTTTCCTTCCATTTGCAGGGCCTGGGGAACAGTGCTGGGCAGGCCGAGCACTTGTTGGTCTTTTCACAACCATCGCCTATTTAGAAAAAAGTTTCAGAGAGAAGAGTGTCCCCTCAGTGTCTACTGGGTGCCCTGCTCTGCAAGGGATACATGACTAACTGACGTGCTATTGACCTTGGGGGCATGAAGTTTACACACAAGACCATGAGGAGTCCACCAGGGCAGCAGCCCCTTTTGAGGGTGATATGGCGGAGCCAGAACAGATGGGCAGACACCTGGCCTGTGCTGTGGTGTGGCAGGGGGCAGGGCCGCCCTACATCACAGCATACAGCCCCCTCCCACCTCCTTACTGACGCTGGTGGGGCCCCATGGCAGGTTTGAGATGGAAAAGAGGAAGGAGCAGGACTTTCTAGAGGGGAAGGCATCCCAGAGAAAGGGGAAGGGTGCAGACAGGGGCCGCCAAGATCTGAGCTGTTGCTGTGGAGGGCAGGGCTCTGGGCTGATTGCCTTGCAACACCCTCCACCACTGTTGCCCAGTATTTTTGTGGATGGGAGCACTAACACCATGATTGCATTAATGCGTGAGCTCCAGGTCTCCGATGGGACCCTCGGTATCCTTAAGCAGTGCTGTTTATCTCACACCTGCATTCTCTGCCCTTCCCCCCACAGTAAATGGTTGAGGGCTCACTAGGTACCCATATGCCCGGCAGGCACTGACCCAGCACTGGGAATAAGCCGTGAAGAAGACAGACATGCTTCTACTCTCATGGAGTCCACACTGTGGTGAGCTCTGTCCACTCCTACCCCATCGGGTTTCCAGGCCCCAACCAGTATCTTTTAGCCCCCTCGTTTCTGTCTGACTTGGCACCTCACGGTCTGCAGGCTTTGTGGATGGTGCTTGTGTTCCTAGCCATTCATTAAGCAATACTTATCTACCACTGACTCCAAGGTAGGCACTTATCTACCCCCGGGGGATGGAGGGAAAGGGACAGACAGGTCCTGCCCTCCAGCTGAAGGAGAGCAGGGGGAGCTATGGCGGGGAAAGCCCCTCACCTGGATGGAGACAGGACATGGGGGAGGTGGAGGTGTCGGAAGATTGAGTGATGGCAATGAAGATGCACATGTTTTATGGAAGTCACAGTCAAGAATGAGGCGGGTGGAGTGGGGGTATGTGGGGGACCTGGGAGAAGGAGGGTGCCCCGTCCTCTTCTCCAGCAGCGTCCACTCCTGGAGCTCGTGGCACGTTGGACCACGCCATGTTCTTAGCTGGGCCAAGGCAGGCACACCAGGCTGCTCCCGTGGGGCTCCACTGGGCATAAAGGGCTAATGGTTAATGGTCTGACTGTGATGATGATGGTGAAACCTAAACAGTAGATAAGGAAATTTCCATTGGCAGCCCAGACTCCGAACAGAAACGTAACATCAACATGAGAAAAAACAACTAACCCAACAAATGCCTGTTTTGATGCACATTTCAGATCCTGGCACCAAAACAGAGGCGGGGCTGGAGGAGCAGCTGCCATTGGAAGATGCTGCTCACATGGAGGGTGGAAGCTAGCAGTCTCCAAAAAGGGGAAGTTGCTTGACAAAAGCAGAAGTGGCTTGTTTGCCAGAGGCCCCAGACTCAGTGGCTGCTGCAAATGGGAAAAGTCACTCTTAGCAAAATGCCCAAGTGCACTGTGACAGCAGGGACGTTCACTCCAGTTCCTGCAAGTAGGTGGCCTTGGTCTTTCACAGGAAGAGGTTCCAACATATTGTCATATGTCAGAATTCAGGCATTTGCTAAGTTTCTTCCTTTACTTTTTTTGTTTGTTGGTTTGTTTGTGCTGTAAAAAAGTTAGATAGTAGTTGTCTTAGGAGTCAGGGTGTGTCTTAGTTTCTTAGTGCTGCTGTAACAAGTAAAACAGGTGGGTGGCTTTGCAGAACAGAAATTTATTTTCTCACCATTCAGGAGGCTGAAAGTCTGAATTCAGGGCATAGCTCTAGGGGAAGATCTTGCTTTGTCTATTTCAGCTTCTAGTAGCTGCCAGCAACCCTTGGAATTCCTTGGTGTTCCTTGGTGTCTGCCCCCACAGCCCCTACCATGTCTATTCTGCTCTCTTTATAAGACACCACTCAAATGTGCAAATGTGATTAGGTTTAGGACCCAACCTACTCTGGTATAACCTCATTCACATAGAAAAGAATACCCCTGTTTCCAAAAAGAGTCATATTTACAGGTACAGGGGTTAGGACTTCCGCGTTTCTTTTGGAAGGATACAGTTCAAAAAAGTCACTTTTTTTTTTTTTCTCAGATAACTAAGTTCAGGCACAGAGAAAACAAAGTACTAAATAAAATTCCTGAGTATCATTGCTGAAAGGACTTGTTGATCTAGTCCCACCCCTCATTGCATGAGTTGGGAAGCAAGTACATCTTCGGGGCGTTGTTGGGTAACTTGCTGAAGGTCCAATAGTAGCAGCTCATCGAGGATTTCTTTCTCTGCGCTGCCAGACTTGGCTCTGAGTAAGATTGTCAGCATCTGTGAGGGAGGGGTTAGGTTTTCTGCAGCTTCCGTATTCTCCTAGGTATTAAAGGGGACACTGAGTTAAAGTGTACGGAATTGAATTGCTTTGCCCAACTGCAAAACAAAGCTAAGTGTGTCCTCCCCACCGAATCGTCTTGCGTGCTGCGCAGGCAGGTCACAGCTGACCAGGGCAGACAGACAGGGTGGCATGGGGTAGAGGAGGCAGTTTTTCTGGACATGGATGGAGGGAGGGTGGGAGTGATGGAGTTAAGGAAACCTTGAGAGTTTTGGAATCAGACCCCCCGAATTCAGATCTAGGCTCCAGATGCCTCAGCTGAGTGTGACTTGGGTTTGTTTACCTGCCTTGGCCGATTACTTCTCTGAGCCTCAGTTTTCCCACCTCTAAAATGGTGGGAAGATCCACCACTTTAGGATATTCTTCAGTAGAGTATATAACAAGATATGCTTTGGCCTAATATTAATTTCTTCCCTTTCCTAAGATGAGGTAATTTGTTAGCCGATCAGTTACTTAGCAATTTAAATAAACATGCAAATTCCATCCCCTTCTTCCTTCCAGAACGTTCCAGAAGCATCTCAGGAAATTCCCTAGGTAGGGGCCCATCCCTCTTGGTTTGTCCAGGACAGTCCTCGTTCACACCTGCTGTCCAGTGTAATTGTGGACTGTGCGGCCACCCGAGTACCCTCTCCTACTTCCCACTGCAGACGTGGAGCTGCTGTGTGGAAGGCTCCCTCAGAGAAGAGAGGTCACCTCAGCCTACTCCTGCAGCCCTCACTGGCTCTGCCTGCGCAGGTCTGCCCATTGCCTTCCCTGCCCCAGCCCTGGTCCTGGGCTTGGCCACCCTGGAGCCCGTGGTGCCTCTCCTGGTACACAGCCACTGCACCCTCTGGAAAATAGACATAGAGACAAATAGAGTTGTGGGGAAACTGAGGCACAAAGAGCAGTGACCTGGAGGCTCCCCGAGATTGGCCAGGAGGAGCCACGTTCACGGAGAGCAGAGTATCACCAGCACTGTGAGCATGGCCAGCCAGAAACTTCTCCAAAGAACATCTCATCAGAAAACCCTTTCCCCAACAGCTTGCCTCTCGTACGGTTTGCCAGGCCATGGGAGTGCACCTGTGCTTGTTCCTCTCCCCCAGCCCGAGCTAATTCTGCTTTTTTCCTTCAGGGCCCCTTATTTCAGGATCACAAACAACTTCCTAAACAGTAAATGGTTTTCTTCAGAGCACCCCTCCAAAGCAGCTGGAGCTGGGAAGCTGGGCTCTGGGTGCCTCTGCCTGCTCCAGACAGGAGGCCTTACCCTGCCCTTGTCTCCACCTGTGAGGTGGCATGGAGGCGCCTGCTGTCTGCCTCACAGGGCTATGAAGGTCCACTGAGATAATCCACGAACACAGAATTAATTGGAATCTATTTTCTGAAGTTATTTATTCTTATCAGTTTCTAGATAGATAAAAAATGGAAGGTCTTCATCAGAGACCTCATCTGGTCAGCCTCACCTCTGCAGTCTGGCCTCACAGTCAGGGGTGGTGGGCAGGCGGTCACTCTGCAGCGCGATTCAAGGGCCGCTGAGCTGCAGGCAATGTGTGCTGGAACGTGTTTAACCACTGGCTGTCTAGGAAAAAAGCCCTGAGTGGTAGCGCTCGTTGATTTCTGTGGTGTAAACACTTCCACTGATGCAGGCGTGATGGACGTGACTTAATGGAGATGGGAAGACAGGTCCCCAGTGGCTACGGGAGCTGCCAGGCCTCACCTGCCCAAATGCAGCCCCTCCTGGTGCCACCTCAGAGGGGCGCCCTTGCTTTCTCTCCACCTGAAGTCCCAGAGGGTAGGAGCCTTGTGTCTGGGAGGGCCCAGGTGGGGGTGGACAAGCACGGGACAGCCTCATGAGCACACCACACTGTGCACCTCAGGCTCACCGATTCGCTGATTGTCCCCTCGGAAGAACAGGGTCCTCGTCTCAGAGGTTGAGCAAAGCCCCAGACAGGGTGGGCATGGGAAGGGGCTCTAGGGGGCCTCAGATTTCCCAGGCCTGTTGGAAGCACAAGTTCTAGACAAGGAGGCTCTGGAGAGAAGACCCCTAGGCCTCTGTTCTGAGGATGTGTGTTGAAAAAAGGAGGAAGAGTCCCTGAGGACAGACTTGTTCAATTTATGTTTTCATTATGTTTGAGGTGAGGCGGGCCTCACACCTCAGCCAGTTCACCAGGCCTAACCCTTGGCCAGAGGGGAAGTTACTGGCAGCTTAGGGGCTCCCTGTGTTTGCTTTGCCAAAGAGGAGTATGTTTGCCAGTATGGGCTTGGTCCCCAGCATGGCTGGTTTGGGGTGTGGGGTGCCTGCTGTGTAGCCAGAATGCACCAGAAGCCTGGGCCCGCTCACGGCTATGGTTTCACTAGAAGATTTCACAACACTTTAATACTCTGGCTCCCTCACAGGCATCCCTCTGCAGGCATGACAGTTTCAGAGGACAGGCCCATCTTTACCCCTGCCCGGTGAGGGGTTAGAAATGGTGATGCTGAGAGGGAGAGCATTGTGGGGCAGTGAGGGCAGGTGGGGGCACTGGTCTTGTTCCCATTCCGCAGGTGGGCTTAAGTGACTTGCCCAAGTTCACACACCTCGTACAGCATAGAGGTCCTCCGTCAGATCTTAAACCTAGGCCTTCTGGGCTAAGCGGACAATATATATTTGAAACAAAGTTTTCATGAAATAACGCTTATTCATTCATCCAACTGGTATTTATTGAGCATTTACCTTATGCCAAGGAGCCCTGGTGGCACAGTGGTCAAAGCGATTGACTGCTAACTGGAAGGTCGGCAGTTCGAAATTACCAGCCCCTCCGCAGGAGAAAGATGTGGCAGTCTTCTTCTGTAGAGCTTTATAGCCTTGGAAACCCTATGGAGTTGCTATGAGTTGGAATTGACTTGACGACAGTGGATTTGGGTATTGGTACCTTCTGCCAGACACTGCTTTAGATGCTGGAGGTTAACAAAACCATCAAAAGTCCCTGTCTCATGGGGCTTGCGATCTAGTGGAGAAATAGAGTGATCAATTAAATAGAAAGTAAGTGTATATCAAACTGTTGGACCATGACCTGCAATACAAATATTAATAATAGCAACAGCAATAATACCGACAACTTACACTTCTGTAGTGCTTACTTTATGCCAGACACTGAGATAGTTTCTGTTCGGTTCCATTTCATTTGTTAAAAAACTGGTGGGGTTGTAATCCACTTAAAATTTAAAATAGTTTTATGATCCACCAATGGGAAGGGAAAGGAGCCCTGGTGGTACAGTGGTTAAAGTGCTCAGCCGTTAACTGAAAGGTCAATGGTTTAAACCCACCAGCAGCTCCGAGGGAGAAAGACGTGGCAGTCTGTTTCCGTAAAGTTTTTCAGCCTTGGAACCCCTCTGGGGCAGTTCTACTCTGCCCTATAGGGTCTCCATGAGTTGGAACTGACTCGCTGGCAGTGGGTAATGGGGAGGGGCATGGAATTGGAAAAACACTGCTCTAATATATACCCTCATCTGGGTAGGAGGGTCATCTTACTCTTCTTTCCTCAACCCTCTCTGCTGTCTGCCTAGTCAGCTCCTGCCTCTCCTTCAAATCACAGTCTTTCTTCCATCTCCTCCAGGAAGCCCACAATGATTTCACAGAATGATAGGGGCTCAGAGCTAGAGTGGCCATTAGAGATGAGATAATCTAGGACAACCTTCCCATTTTGCAGAAGAGTAAGCTGAGGCCCAGAGAAAGCACTGGCCTGCCTGGGGTCACTCAGTAATAAATGGCTGATCTGCCTTGACTTCCATACCCACGCTCTTGCCATGGCGCCACCAAACCTCTTCTCTTCTTCGTCCTACAGAGTTTAAAGCCCGTGGTTCCCAAACCCTGGGGAAAGGAAAGGAAATTGTTTCTGGTGCTTACTTCTTCCTTGACCCCCCATCTGTACCCACCACCCCCAAACCCTTACCAAGTGTCTAGGATGAGGGCCTTGATCTGAATTTTTTAAAAGTGTCCCAGGCAATTCTGACACATGGCCAGCCTTGGGACCCAGGTCAGATCGGAAGTGCCACTTGGCTTATTGTCATCTCCCCTCATCCATATGATCTTGGTGGCCGCTGTGACTCCCCAAGGTCTCCTTGTGTCTCTTCACAGCCCTTAGCCCAGCTCTGAGGCACTGGTACCTCAGTCCTGACTGGTCAGCAGATGCAAGACAGGAAAGAGGGTAGAGAATTTTACCTGCTCTCAAACCAAAGAGAGCTCAGGTTTCTGCCCAGTTTATTTGAATTGAGTCTTGAGTCTTCCTGACCTTGAATCTGTATACAGATGAATTTGTTTGGTAATTTGTTTGGTATCGTGGACTCGAGCTCCTGTCTGAACTTTGGGAGGCCCCACCCCAGTATTGATAGAGAAAGACTGCAACTCTGGCCGCGGCAGATCCTGGAACGAGCATTTCAAACAAGCTGCTCTGAGGGTGGAACTAGGAGAAATTCACTCATTCTCTTTGGAAGAACACCAGCAAGATATCAGATATCACCTAGACTTTGCTCCATAATTTATTATTTTTGGGTGACATAATTTATTAAACTTGTGGGAAAAACAACAACAAAGCAACACATCTGAAAACCATAGCAACAGCTGCCGCCTTACTTTGAAAACTGCTCAGTGACGTATCTTTGAGGAACGCCGGCCCACCAATTCCTTTCAGACACCACAGTATAGAATGAGCTGTCTGAGTACATAAGCTTGAGGAACTTACAGAATGAAATACAGCCCTACTGTTGGGTTACAGTTGCTTTTTTATCTGCCAGCTTGATGACTGATTTCGGGTTCTAGATGTGTGGGCCATCAAGTTCTCTTTCTCTGTGTGTGTGCTCATCTTGAGCCAGACAGGCACACGAGGGCATCACACATGTGTCTACACACAAGTCTGGACATGCCTGTAGGTAGAGACGCCCATGCACATGCATGGATATCAAAGTGCTTGCGTGTGTGTGTATGTACTGAAAACGCCTGATGCATCTGCTCACAAGCCTGCAGGAGTGCGCCCCAGCAGGTGGATCGAGAAGGAGCCAGTTCAGGAGCATCGTCAAGGAGGGCTTGGGCAGAAGTGGTCCTTGAAGGCAATCCCGCAGTTTACCTGTTCTCTGTCCTGAAGACATGTTTCCACCTGAATTTTGAAGATCAAAGAATTGCGCAGAAGGAAATTTGCAGAGGTTGCTTATAAATGCACGCTAAGCATTTTAAAATGGCACGTGTAGGCTGAACATCATCTTTTCCTCTCACCTCCATCACTGTCCTTTTCAGCATCCACTGCCTCCTGGTGCTACTCTCACATCGCCCACCTATGGTTAGGGGCCACACTGATAGCTCTGGCCCAGAGTTTCTGAGCAATATATTAGTTTACATTTATTGGGTGCCTCTTAGGTACCAGATGCTTTACATACTTTCCTTTAATATTCACATTTTTTCAGATGAGGAACCTGAAGAAGCTCAGAGAGGTTAGGCATCTACCCTGGTCCACACCACTACACCTGAGCCAGGTCATTTGATGCCAGAGCCCTTGTGCGTTCCCCTGGAGCCCTCTGCTCCCTAGTGACTGGAGCACCCTGGCTTCATGCTTCAGAGAATGCTGAGCCTCAGTAGTGGAGGGGCTTTGAGTTCCTACTTTTGTTCTTGCTGCAGTGAACTGGCAGAAGTGACATAGACACAGGGCAGTTACAGGGAGCAGGACGCTATCTCCAGACATGGGTCTGCAGAACGTGTTGTGTTGTGATGGGGCCTTCGCAGCCAGGGTTGCTAGCTGGTTGCTGCTTCCTCCACACCTGGGCTGGTCTGGGGGCACCACACAGTGTACCCTCAGGGTTCAGCCTTCCCCCAGGGCCCACATGCTTCTGGCACCTCACCAAAGAATCCCCTGTAGTCACAGAGTGGCAGACAAATATGCCACCCAAGCAGATGTCAATATATATGTTTTTTTCTGATTACAAATATAATATAAAATGTAATACTCAGAGGACAGTTGTCCAAATTTAGAGTATGGTCCTCTTTAGTCTTCCCTTTAATTCATAACATTAACAGAATAAAAACCCAAAATCGTCTGGTCATCTCAATAGATTAAAAAAAATACTTGATAAAATTCAGTATCCATTCAAAATAGAAAACGCTTTGCAAACTAAGAAGAGAAGGGAGCTTTCTTGATATGAGAAAGAGTATCAAAGAGGAGGCAGTGGTGGTTCAGTGATAGAAATCTTGCCTTCCATCCTGGAGATCTGGTTCAATTCCCGGGCCGTGCACCTCAGGCACTGCTACCACCTGCCTGTCAGTGGAGGCTTGTGTGTTGCTATGATGCTGAACAGATTTCAGCAGAGCCTCCAGTCTAAGACAGATTAGGAAGAAAGGCCTGGTGATCTACTTCTGAAAATCAACCTTTGAAAACCCTATGGGTCACAACTGTATGATCCACAGCTGATCCTGGGGATGGTGCAGGACTGGGCAGTGTTTCATTCCATTGTGCACGGGGTCACCATGAGTTGGGGCCAACTCAACAGCAGCTGACAACAACAACATTAATTACACGTGCCCCTACTGGAAGAAGTCCCGCCTCTCTCTCAAGGCCCACCCCTACTACCACCCCAATGATCCATGAGTCCCTAGGACACATGTACAGCCTCTTGGAGCTGGAGAGGGCACCCTGTGCAGGCCTCCTCAGCTGGGGCTTCCTGGACCACACGGTGTCTGTGAAGGCTTCTCCCAAGAGGATGGGCTCCTCCCCACACTCAGCAACACTGCAGGTGTGACACGCCTGGTGCTAGCTTCTCCCAGGGTGAAAGACGCAGCTCCTGCCAGGAGCACTGGATCCAAACGGGGACCCAGTTGCCCATGGCCTTCCTTCCGCAGAGGTTACCAAGGCATGAGCTACTGTTTCCTTCACACGCGGGTTTCCTTGCTGCAGGAGCAATCCTGCAGGGGCAGCATTTTATAAATGTGAAGGAGGGTATGAATGGTAGGTAGAAGCTTTGGGGATTGCCAACACTGCTCTTCTTAAACGTGATAGGCATGGAATGTGGGTTTGCTGAATGGGAAATGAGAAATAACAGGTTCATGGATGCCATCACTGCTAAGTGGTTATCTTAGTCATCTAGTGCTGCTATAACAGAAATACCATAAGTGGGTGGCTTTAACAAACAGAAATCTATTCTCTCACAGTCTAGTAGGCTAGAAGTCCAAATTCAGGGTGCCAGCTCAAGGGCAAGGCTTTCTTCCTCTGTCAGCTATGGGGGAAGGTCCTTTTCATCAATCTTCCCCTGGTCTAGGAGGTTCTCAGTGCAGGGATCCCAGGTCCAAAGAACACACTCCTTTCCTGGTGTTTCTTTTTTGGTGGTATGAGGTTCCTCTCCTCTCTACTAGATTCTTTCATATCTCAAAAGAGATTGACTTAAAACACAGCCTAATTTTGTAGATTGAGTCCTGCCTCATTAACATAACTGCTGCTAATCCCACCTCATTAACATCATAGAGGTAGGATTT
This sequence comes from Trichechus manatus latirostris, assembly GCF_000243295.1. Classification (NCBI taxonomy): domain Eukaryota; kingdom Metazoa; phylum Chordata; class Mammalia; order Sirenia; family Trichechidae; genus Trichechus; species Trichechus manatus. Next base: position 13,607,643 of record NW_004443956.1, on the reverse strand, counting down.
ACAACACATAGGAAAATCACAACAGATAACAAAATGGTGGACAATCACACAATACTGGGAATCATGGACTAGCCAAGTTGACACATATTTTTGGAGGACACACTTCAATCCCTAACAGTGGGGAAACTGAGGCCCAAAGAGGTTAGGGCCGGGGATTTGTCCAAAGGGCTGCAGATGGCTCCTAGCTGCACAGTGGTGGGGAATTCCAGTCAGATGGTTTTGCCACACCACATGACCTCTCTCCAGGGTATTGTTCTATTTCTCCTTGCTTTCCTCTGGCCAGTCTCTGACACTGACTCATGACTGAGAAAATGACATTTTTTTCCAGGTAAACTTTGGTCCATTGAGCACTGGGGGCCAGGGCTGGGGCTCAGTACAAGCACAACATGTTCCACTCTAGAAGATAAGGAAATGGCCTTATTAATGTGTCTGCCATTGCCAGTCTATAGAGTTGGCCCCAGGAAAACCTGCTCTTTATCTTGGTGCTCTTGTGTCCATTAAGTGAGGAGGGGCATGTCCAGGAGGCCTGTTTGCCTGAGGCAGGGTGACAGGGTGAGGCCGCGTGGCTCTGTGCTCTGAAGGGCCCAGGCTCTGGGTAGTCTCTGCATATGGCGCCATGGGGTATACAGTGCAGCGGCCCTGCTGGCCCCTGCCACACATGCTACACAAAAGACAGACAGACCGGAACTGGCCTTCCTCTTCTGGTTTCTGGGTCTAGTTTTTTTTACCATTATTGCTTCTAGAAATAGAGGAACTGCCAAAGAGGGAGAGGGAAGGGAAAGATAAAATTCAGGTTATAGAATGTCTTACTCCGTGTATCCTCCCCTTGGCCTGTCCGCATTCTGCCTATTACCCAAAGCTCAAGCCTTCTTGGCAACTCCTTTCCTTACTAAGCCTGCCCTCCTGAATGTCTCCATTTGATCAGCTTTGGCCCCACCCCACCCCCACCTCCACTCCATCACTGCTCCTCCACCCCAGAAAAGAATTCATCCCTAGATGGACTGCGGGGACAGGTTCAATCCATGGGGGAGCTTCTAAAGGGTGAGGATAAAGAGAATTTAGCTAGAAACAGTGATCAATAGGTCATTAGCATCTTAAAGGTGTTAAGGCTTAGAAGCTCACTTCCAAGGAATATTAACAGTAGCATTTAGTCTTTAAAACCAAAACCAAACCCACTGCCATGGAGTTGATTCCAACTCATAGTGACCCTACAGGACAGAGTAGAACTGTCCCATAGGGTTTCCAAGGAGTGGCTGGTGGATTCGAACTGCTGGCCTTTTGGTTAGCAGCCTAACGCTTAACCAGTGCACCATCAGGGCTCCTTTAGAGCCTTTAAAAAAATAAACACCAATCCCGTTGCCGTTGAGTCGATTCCGACTCATAGAACCTCCTAAACTGTCTCCCTTGTTCTTGCCCACCCTCCAGCTTTCTGACTGCCCCCTTCCTAGTGCGGCTCCTGATCTGTAACTATTTCGACATTAATGTGCACGTGTACTGTCATTGTAAACCGCTATGAACACTCTGGAAAGCTGTTGGGATCCAACCATAAATGGATGTGTGCAGCATTTGTTGTCAGTGTCCATCGTCAGCCTCTCTCCTGGGGGCCGCCCTGGCTTCCTTCTCTCCCTTTTCTTCCACATTTGTGTCTTCCTGCCCACCTTTTTCCTTTTCCTCCCTTCATCTCTGATTGGCCTCAGTATGAAATCAAGGGCCATTTCAAAATATTTATGGTATGAAGAAATTTAGCATTTTCTTTTTAATTAAAGGAAACCCTGGTGGCATAGTGGTTAAGAGCTACGGCTGCTAACCAAAAGGTTGGCAGTTCGAATCTACCCGCCACCCCTTGGAAGCCCTATGGAGCAGTCAACTCTGTCCTACAGGGTCGCTATGAGTCAGAATCGACTCGACTGCATTGGGTTTTTTTTAATTAAAAACTCAGCATCTCAGCATCAACTCTACTGCTGTGAATTTTGTTCTCTTGTAGCTGACTACGGGTGAAAAGGAGGTGGAGGAGAGCAGTTCACCCTTGATATCAAAGGCATTCACAGCTCTGTCCTCATTGTGAGTCACAGGAGTTCACACTTTACAATGTGGTGTGTTCTTCTTGGGGTCCTGGTGGTGCACTGGTTAAGCGTTTCGCTGCTAACCAAAAGGTCGGCAGTTCAGATCCACCAGCTGCTCCTTGGAAATCCTATGGGGCAGTTCTACTTTGTCCTATAGGGTCACGATGAGTCAGAATAGACTAGATGGAAACGGGTATGTTCTTCTTGGAGTCCCTGGCTGGTGCAAATGGTTAACATGCTTGGCTGCTAACCAAAAGGTTGGAGGTTTGAGTCCACCCAGAGGCACCTTGGAAGAAAGGCCTGGCAATCTACTTCCAAAAAATCAGCCATTGAAAACCCTATGGAGCACAGTTCTACTATGACACATGTGGGTCACCGTAAGTCATATTCGACTCTAAGGCAACTGGGGAAAAAAAAGTGTTCTTACTGATTTTCATGGGTGATGATGTCTCTCCAACTAGATTAGTCATGATAGGGATATGGTGTGATCTTGTATCCCTCCAACACCCAGTGCAGGGCTGGGTTCAAGAGGGATGAGGTTCAGGCTGAGTTTAAATGAATCACAGCCTCAGACAAGCACCGGCTGGTTGGCTGAGTGGCCCTTGTTTGGGGGACCTACTACTACTTGAGGAATTTATTTCCACTCTGTTCCACTGCTTTGCATGACCCGAGAACTCAATATCCCTAGTTTCCCCTAGTCCTCAGTGACTTGCCCTCAGAAAGCCTGCTAGGAGAGGAAGAGGGGCCAATAGTGAGGACAGTACACTCTCCTTCCCCTGGTGGGGAGAGCAGGCTGTGAAGGGGGAGCAGACCCTCTCCCTCCACCTTGTGCCCTGGGGACCCTGACCTGCATTCCCTCCGTGTCCTTGCCCCACCCCCAACCAGGCTGTGCCCGGAAGGGAAGCCAGAGGGACAGTTGAGGCCAGCATGGAGATTCCACCAACCCCATCTAGGAATGGGGGAAGAGTAGGCCTGAGTTTCTCCCTTCAGCTAAAGGGGGCAGCATTGGGTCAGCTCTCCTCCTTTCCTTTGGAGACAAGGAAGAATAGATTGGTGAGAAGGGGTAGGACTCAGGTGGCTTGGCTTTGTGCACCAACACGAATCTGTTGCTCAGGGACGCCATCAGCGCTGTGGAGCTATTATACAAGTCAGGCCTAGGGCCTGGGTGAACTCACTGCCTCCTTCTCTTGCACTAGGCCCAAAGGCAGCTCTTGTGGCTGTCACTGTCCTGGCCCAGCCCCTGCCCTAGAAGCCCCTCAGCCCCCTGGGGAGAGAGGATGCTCACAGAATACAAGAGAAATCAGGATACAGGAGGAGGGATCCAAAGACCAGTGACTGCAGACGGAGCTCGAGATAACGCAAAGCTGCCAGGGATGCTCATCTTAAGGAGGCCTCACTGGTATGAAACTAGCAATGTCAGGGGCCTGCCCGGCTCCAAACAGTCCTGAGTAATGCCTCTAGATTCTCACCTTCTTAGCCCCTCAGCCTTAGGATGGGTCCCACCTGAGCCATCCATCCGTCCAACAACAAGCTGCGCCTGTCACTGACACGCTGTCCTCACGGAGCGCTCCTCAGGCCTTCACACCCCTGGGGGGCAGGGCGGGGGGCGGTTAGGCCAGCTACAGCGTTTCATATTTATTTTAAAAGGGCCTGAACGCCTGGACAAAAAGTGCTACATAATTATAAGGTATTGTGGTCTGAGAACCTGGAATTAAATCTATTTTAGCTTACACCGTTGGAGTCAGAACAACCTGAACTCACTGTGCGCATATGCACAAACCGCTGGTTTTGGAAGGTTACAGCCAAGATTCAGCACTCTTTTAATAGACTTGCAGCCTTAGAACTGAGTATTATAGTATCAAGTGCCGCAGAGGGCACCAGAGAGTGAAGAGAGAAACAAAAATTAAAACAACAATAACTGTTTAACGGCCTATTGTTGGAAAACTTGCTGGACTTGGAATCAGGATTCTGGGCCTCCCGCGGCCCCGCCCCCGCGGCCCCGCCGCCGCGCCCCGGCGAGGCGGCGGCGGACGGGCGACCCCCCGAGGGTCTTTAAACCTCCGCGCCGGGACGCGCTAGGTACCTGGACG
>NW_004443956.1:13585234-13603390 GCF_000243295.1 Trichechus manatus latirostris | reverse complement strand
GCGGCCCCGCCGCCGCGCCCCGGCGGCCCCGGCCCTCCCCAGCGCTGCTCCTCTGGCAGGATCTTCAACCCTGCTGGACCTATGCAAAAAGTTCCCTAGGGTCTCTCCTGACTCTAGTAGGTCTAAACCCCCAAAAAACGAAATCCACTGCCATCGGGTTGATTCCGACTCATAGCGACCTTATAGGACAGAGTAGAACTGCCCCATAGGGTTTCCAAGGCTGTAAATCTTTAGGGAAGCTGCCTGCCACATCTTTCTCCTGCTGCGTGCGTGACTGGTGGGTTTGAACCGACCTTTTGTAGCAGCCAAGCGCTCTAATGCGCCAACAGGGCTCCTCTTCTATGTCTAAAGTCTGCTAAATGGAGGTGATGCTTGGTGTTCAGCTGGTATTCGTCTTTCACAGTCTTTGTAGACGGGATGTTTAGCCCTGAACGCCCGCCTGCCTAGGAGCACGAGGACGAGGCAAACCGGAGGCAGGCGCGACGCCACAGTTGTGTCCACTCTGAAAGATGAAGACCGGAAGGCCCAGAGCAGAGGGAGTGAGGTGTAGGACCTGTGCACGCGCGGGGCCCCGGTGGGAAGTACAGGTGGGGCGGGATGGGACGGGGTGCCACCAAGCCCGGACTGCTGCCTAGACCCCTATTACAGGTGAGTGTGGAAGAGAAGTGTGCTCTACTTGCCTCACCACGGCTGGAGACTGACATCAGTCACCAGGGACTATCCGACCATCAGCAAAAGGGGGAAATTAAAATGTGTGTCGAGAGGAGAGGGGAGCACCCAGGAAATGGCTGATCTTCTGCATAAGGATCTCGTGGCCACCCTGTAGAAAAACACTGAGCCAAGAGTGCAGTGGGTTCTGATTCAGACTCTGACCGTATATCCTTGTTGAGCAAGCCCTAGCTTGTCTCTGGCTTGGTTCCTCATCCTAAGGGGACTGTTACTGGACTAGAATGATCTGACCACCCTTTTCTCTCACCTGAACCACTGCAGTACGTAGCCTACAGATTGGCCTCCCAGCTTCCGTCGCCACCCCCCCGCCCCACCAGGCTACTCTCAACAGGGCAGCCAGAGTGACCCTGTGAAATGTAAGTCAGGCCTCTCATCCTCTGCTCAGAACTGTCCAAATGTGCCCTGTCATTTTCAGAGTAAAGGTCATAGTCCTTACAGTGGCCTAAAAGGTCCAAAATAGTATGATCCCACTGGAGCCCTTATGGCACAGTGGTTAAGAACTCGGCTGCTAGCCAAAAGGTCGGCAGTTCAAATCTACCAGCTGCTCCTTGGAAACCGTATGTGGCAATTCTACTCTGTCCTGTAGGGTTGCTATGAGTTGGAATTGACTCCATGGCAAGAGGTTTGGTCTCCTGCTTCTCTGACCTCACTGATTATTTCAGCCACAGTGGCCATGGTGCTCAGCTGTGAACAGGCCAGGACTTTTCCTGCCCCAGAGCCTTTGCATTTACTGTTCCCTCAGCTGGAAAACTCATTCCTGAAAGAATCCACATGATGTAGTAAGGAAAAGATGTAGTTCTTACCTTAAGAGGTTATATAGTCTTCTCACTGCCTTCTCCCACAATCATTGTCCATCTCCTCAATCACCCTCCCAGCCCCTCACGGTTCCAGGCATGTTTGGGGCTTTCACTTTGCTTTCTGCATGACTGGAACTGTGGTTGATCCAGTCATTGAATGTCTCCTTGGCTAGTCAAGGACGTTGGCTGCATTGGTGATATGGGGATTTGTCTTCTCTTGAGCATGACCAAACCAAGCACATTGGATGGTCTTTTCACTTGCACATGCAGACAACCTGACTTCCATGTGTAAATAAGGATACAGGAAGGAGGATGCCTAAGCTGTACCTGTTCTGTCCCAGATGCAGACCTGCATCCTCTCTGCAGTGAATCCTATAATGTGATAGATCCTAACACACACACACGCACAGACATATGCACATACATACACACATACACACACACGATAGCATACACATACAGCTGGGGTTGCTGAGCTTACTGTTGTTTAGAACCAGGACCTCCATACAGGAAGGTTTCCTTGGGGAGGTTTCCTGGATGTTGAACTTGTGGGCAGGTGGCCATGGTGGTGCCCAGTGGCTCACAGTGCCCAGTGGGCTCTGCTGGGCGGGACAGGTGTGACCTTACATGGAGGGGTGAGTAGGGGGTGGTTTACATGACAGAAGTGGGGCAATCACCATCCTAGCCAGAAGATAAAGCGGTGTGGAGTGGTGGGAAGGGTGTGAGCCTGGCTCAGCTCTGGCACTGTACCACCTTCAGAGATTTGCCTCTTTCAGCCTCAGCTCTTCCTCTGTTGGAGGAGGATAACTGTCTACCTCATACAGCTGTTGAGGACTAGATAAAAGCATGTGTGTTAAGGCACCTGGCACTCACTCAAACTGAAGTTCCTTGCCACCCCTCCCCCAGTGTCTCGGCCCTCAGGGCTCCCCACAGGACCGTTTGTGGACTCAGGTGAGCCAGGCTGACTGGCTCTGTCCCCAACATCTCAGGCCAGTCTTTGGGCTTGACTCAGACGGTGGCACTGTTTATCCTCTGAGGAAAAGCATGATCTTCCTTACGTCAGCCTCCAAGGGTAGGGACATATACCAATACCAAAACGGACCTGTCGAAGAACGGGGGAAACTAAATTCTTACACTGGGATTATTCTCAAGTATTGTGAACATGTATTTCTTAATGGAAATCTTTGGTCTGTCCTTTTCAAAAGAGTAATTTTGACATGAATCCCTTAGAAGGTATTCATTTCTGAGTTTTGGATTTTAGCCTATTGGTTTTTACAAAATGGTGTTTTTCTCATGACTAAAAGTACTTAATTGCAGTATTTGGTTTATCCTAAAAATATGGCTCCCGTAATCTCAGATGTACTTTCTGATTCCCCTAGAAACAAGAATCACTTTAAGATTGCTCCCAGTGCCATTGTTGTTCAAATTCTGTGATTGAATTACCTCCCTCTTTGAATGTGGTCTTCATTTTTCAAGGCCAGCCCTGCTGGTGCTGGCAGCATAAACCTGGTTCTTCCCACACACGTTTGCTGGTGCTAGAATAATGATCTCTACCACCCACCTCCTGCTGTTTTCTCCTCTTTCTATTTTTTTAACCTTAGAAACAGGAAATAAGGTGGATATTTGCGTTCTTGCTTCCCAGCCTAGGGTGTCTTCCTTGTTATAGACCAGCATTCTGTCTCCCTTGCCTACAGGCTCCCCCAATAGCCTTGGCCTGTCAGTGGAGGAAGGAGAAATACTTGGAAGCTTCTTTCAGGCTTGTCAGGTGTGAGTTCTTGCACACTGGAGGCCTCCAGAAAAGACCTGTGGCCTGGCCCATTGGGAGAGGCTCAGCTGGGAGGCATGAACATCTCCTCATTGAAGACTTGCTTAGTTATACCAGGTGGATGGTGAGGCACACTTCCGTGCTAACTTTCCTTTGACCTTTCCTGACTATATCAGTCACCAGAGAATCTTCTTTCCCCAAACCACCCCACCCCCATTAAAAAGTCAGATGGAACATGTCAGATTGAGAAACCCCAAAGCCATCATTGTCTACATCACTGATTTACTTCTTTTTATTATTAATTCATGTTCTTTTTTTTTTTTTTTTCCTTTTTATTGTCTCTATCTGTATCATGGAGCCCTCGTGGTGCAGTGGCTAAGAGCTTGGCTGCTAACCAAAATGTCCGTGGTTTGAATCTACCAGCCACTCCTTGGAAACCCTATGGCAACAGGTTATCTGTATTATTATTTAACTTTTGGGGAGTATGCTTACCTCCCTGAGTGCCCGGCTGTCCTTGAGGTTAATGACTTCTGACTTATGTTGCTTGGTCCCACACATGCTTTCTCACACTCAAGAGACACAGAACAAGGGTTTTTGACGGACTAATTCGGGGTCTCGGCTTTCCAGCTGTGTCACTGTTAACACCTACTTAATTATCATGCCAGAAGTCCCTGGCCATAGCCAGCTGATTCACGTGAAGGTGTAAATGATCCGAAATCCCCCTTAATGTATCACATTTTCAGGGTTATTTGAGAATGAATTGAGGAAAACTCCTTAATGGAAAGGAAAGGAGTAAATTTTTAGTGACACAGAGGGCTCTCAAAACCATACCAGGTGCATGGAGGCCAGCCCCAGTTAGGAGTGGATAGCAGGGTGATCTAGGATCCTCATGGCTGCTGGAGACGGGAGGGCTGGGTAGGGTGCACCCTTTGCCCATCTGCAGTGGTTCTCTGGCCCACATGGCAGGGAGTCCTTCCTGTGAGGGTGGAAGGACGTGGCCTCTGACCTGGGGGATGCAGGGAGTAGGGGCAGCGCAGAGATGTCCCATCCCTCGGCTCTAGGTCCGGTACAGGGTCTTGCATCGCAGAATGATGGACAGCCAAACCATGAACTCTGTCAGCGACCTTGGCTGACCTGTACAACATGAGCGTCCTGGTGGGGGTGTTAAAAGTGCAGACACTTGAACAGAAGATATTCTGCTCAATTTCTCTGTCTGAAATGAAGTCCTACAACAACCTTGTATCCTTTAATGTGGAATGTGTGGGTCAGTCCAGCCCTGTGCCAGCTGATTTAGCTAATGAAAAATCAGAACAACTCCACTCTCAGGCGGACACACTGTGTGTGTGTGTGTGTGTGTGTGTGTGTGTGTGTGTGTGTGTGTGTGTGTGTATATGTATTTGTAACCTGACCTCTCAGGCAAACTGGCGAGTGGACAGACTCTCTGTTGGGCCCTATACCCTCCCACAGAGCTTTCTTGCCTGCCTCTCCCAGCCACTGCCTCAGTTCCTTCAGGCCTTCTCCCCTATCAAAAGTCCTCCAGGGAAGGACCTAGTGGCAGACTCCCCTCACCCTGTCTCTCTCTCGCTCTTACTGTTCTTGCCACTGGGCTGTGCTGTAGCCCCCCTGGCTCCTCAGAGGAAGCTCTGCTGCCCACATGACCCAGAGGCCAGGCCGCCCACTCTTCTGGAGGAAGTAGAGCCAGTGAATGAAGAGCTCTTTCCTGAAAAGACTGCAACCGCTGCTGCCACCTCCAATGCTGTCTGAAATGGGGTGTGTTCCCACTTCCTGTCACGTCTGCTCCAGACCACTGCCTCACTGCCCTCTCTGGCTCTGCCCTTCTCTTGATGTCCACAGCTCCCTCCTTTCAACCCTGAGCCCTCCAACCACCACAGCCTCCCAGCTGCCTGACTGAGCCACCTCTCTTCAGAGAACGTCAAGTCCCAGGTCACTGCTGGGTGTCTGGCACACTTCCCAGCCTCTAGCACCACCCCAGTAGTGATTCTTCCCTGATGCTCTGCAGACGGGGTGGGTACTTTCCCTCAGTATCTGTGGATGGGTTGGGGCTCTGGTCCAGCAGGAGAGGAGATGCTGAGGTTGGTGCTCGCTTATGTGTCTGAATCAGTACATCTCTCACCAAAGACGAAGTCCCACCCACCCTTTGCCCCCTCCCCCCACAATATTCCATCTATAGGAGAAATTCTGCATGCTCTGCTTCTATAATGTTGAGACTACTTTTTGTGAACAAATATTCTGGTCTTAATATACTAAGCACACGGTCCTCACCTGGGCCTGGGTCATATCTCGAAGCTTCTATGAAATGGGCATTGAGCTGTGAGGAGCATCTGAGCCCTCTCTCCTTCATTTTCAGGGGCTGGAGTTGGGGGGGTGTCTCAGTCCCACCCCCATAAAGTCATAAAGAGGAAGGTAGGAGCAACTGGAAAGGCAACATTGCATTTTTTCTCAGAGAATTTTGCATTTTATCAGATTAAAAAACAAAGCCCAAGAAAGATGAAATCTCCAAACTGCAGGCATGAGGAAGTTTGGTTTCTTGAAAGGCATGTCTTCCCCTTCTCTAACGTTACCCACATAGCTGCTCCCTGAAGACAGCCTGGACTAGACTTCCAGAGCTCTAGCGGCCAGGGGCCGGGCAGCATAGGCCTGCTTGTTTTTTGTTGCTAGCTGCCATCCAGTCAGCCCCAACTCATGGCGACCCCGTGCACAACAGGTTCTGACCGTTGTGATCCATAGGGCTTTCACTGGCTGACTTTCAGAAGTAGATCTCCAGGCTGGAAGCTCCACTGAAACCTGTTTAGCATTATAGCAACACACAAGCCTCCACTGACAGACGGGTGGTGGCTGAACATGAGGTACATTGGCTGCAAATTGAACTCAGGTCTCCAACCTGGAAGGCAAGAAGTCTACCACTGAACCACCACTTCCCTCACAGTCCCCCTTACCTGGAGCCTTTCCCCAATCTCTTCTCAGGAAGCCTGCTCATGTGACTAGGAGGACCTTTGCACACTGGAATGTCATCTAGAACATCCCATACCAGTGGACCTGGGGTCAGGAGACAGGACAGGCTTTGGCTTCATGTCCAACTCAGAGGGCTCTGTCTCTGTAGAGAATGTGGAGGCTGAGAGTTGCTCAAGACTAAAAAAAAAAAAAAAAAAATATCCACGACCACGGAGTCAGCTGTCTGAGGCTCAGAGTGCCAGGAGGGCAGGCCAGGAAGGGCCTGAATCTGCCACACCCAGCCCCGCAGAGGGATCTGTGCTGATTCCCACCCAGGGGGCAGCCCAACCACGTGTGCTGACAAATGGGGCCTTGCTAGGGTGTTATGGGAAAAGCTTTCTTGGGGAAAGAACACCTTGTTCTGCCACTGAACTTAGAAAATAAGCAACGAACTTGCTCACAGGCCAGACCCCAGCCAGCCACTTTTTACAGCCAAGAGTGAGGGAAGCACACATTTTCAGCTTTTGTGTCTCTGTATAACCAGTTGTACTTGTAGCCTGCAACCTTGCTTAGTCCTAATAGTCTTTTAGTGGATTCCTTAGGATTTTCTATGTAAAAGATTATGTCATCGTTTTCAATCCGGGTGCCCTTTATTTCTTCTTCTTGTCTAATTGCCTTTGCTAGAACCTACTTCTACGTTGAATAGAAGTGCAGAGAGTGGACATCCTTGTCTTGTTCCTGATCTTAGTGGGGAGAGTGGCCAGTCTTTCACTCTTAAATATGATGTTAGCTCTGGGTTTTTCATATATGGGCTTTATCGGGTTGAGGACTGATTTCCTAGTATTCTGATGTAGATTTTTGTGTCCATATCTGTAATAGATATTGGTCTGTAGTTTTCTTTTCTTGTGATGTCTTTGTCTGATTTTGATATCAGGGTAATACTGGCCTCATAGAAAGAGTTGGGAAGTGTTTCCCTCCTCTTCTATTTTTTGGAAGTGTTTGTGAAGAATTTGCATCAATTCTTCTTTAAGTGTTTGGTAGAATTCAGCTTTGTTGTTGTTGAGTGGATTCCAACCCATGGAGACCCCATGAAGTTGCCAAGGATTTAATTTTACTTGCATCAACATCAACACCCATGGAAGTAGCAGTAAAGAAATCAAATCATGTATTGCATTGGGCAAATCTGCTGCAAAAGACCTCTTTAAAATCTTAAAAAGCAGAGATGTCACTTTGATGACTAAGGTGTGCCTGACCCAAGCCATGGTCTTTTCAATTGTCTCATATGCATGCAAAAACTGCACAAAGAAAAAGGAAGACCGAAGAAGAATTGATACATTTGAATTATGGTGTTGGTGAAGAATGTTGACTATACCATGAACTGCCAGAAGAGGAACAAATTTGTCTTAGAAGAAGTACGGCCAGAATGCTCCTTAGAAGAATGGAAAATATTTCATGTGCACTTGAGAATAATGTATATTCTGTTTTTGTTGGATGGAGTGTTCTATAGATTTCTGTTAAGTCTAGTTGGTTTATAGTGTTGTTCACGCCCTCTATCCTTGTTGATCTTCTCTTTAGTTGTTGTATCCAGTATTGAAAGTGGGATATTGTTGGTTTGTCTATTTCTCCATTTCTGACAGTTTTTGCTTCATTCATTTGTATGCCGTGTTATTAGGTGCATAAATGTTTATAATTGTTATATATTCCTGATGGATTGATCCTTTTAGCATTATAAAATGTCCCTCTTTATCTCTACTGACATTTTTTTATTTAAAGTCTATTTTGTCTGCTATCAGTATCATCACTCCAGCTTCTTTGGGTTGCCGTGCATGATATATCTTTTTCCTTCCTTTTACTTTCAGTGTATTTGTACCTTTGAATCTAAAGTGTGTCTCCTGTAGACAGCACCTAGTTGGATCCTTTTTTTTAAATCCAGTCTGACAATCTCTGCCTTTTAATTGGATTAATTAATCCATTCACCTTTAATGTTATTATTGACATAGCTGTATTTATGCCTGACATTTTACTTCTTGTTTTCTGTTTCATGTCATCTTTGTCCCTCTATTCCTCTTCTACTGATCTATTTTGTATTAAGTGAATATTTTCTAATGTAGCACTTTAATTTCTTTAATGGTTTTTCACTATATTTTTGAGCTGTTTTTCTAGAGTTTACCATATACATCTTAACGTATCTGAATCAGCTTATGATTTATACTAGCTTAATTGCAGTGATATATAGAAACCTTAATCCTATGTAGATCTATTTCCTTTCCCCCTTTTGTGGTATTATTGTTATAGTTATTGCAATTAATAATGTTACAAACCCAACAATACAGTGTTATAATTATTACTTTACTATTTGTAGTCATTTCCTCAGCTCAGTACAACTTGGCTCCCACCCACCTCCCTTATGCTGCTATTAGCAAATATATTACATATACATTTCTCTATGTCATACGCCTGCCAATACATTATAACCCAAAACTAAACCGACTGCTGTGGAGTCGATTGCTACTCATAGTAACCCTATAGGACAGAGTAGAATTGCCCTGTAGGATTTCCAAGGCTGTACATCTTTATGGAAGCAGACCACCATGTCTTTCACCTATGAAGCAGCTGGCAGGTTCAAACCGCCAACCTTTTGGTTAGCAGCCAAGCTCTTTAATCACTGTGCCACCGGGACTCCTTAATAATACATCATATACCTATTATATACTTATTATTTCATACAATTCCTTTTTAAATGAGTTAAGAGAAGAAAGAAGAAAAATGCATTTCTGCTGTTTTTTATAACTACATAGTTAACTTTATCAGTGCTCCTTGTTTCTTTTTTTTTTTTGTATGTGTGTGTGTCGATTCAAATTGCCATCTGAGGTCACCTGCTTTTAGCCTGAAGAACTTCCTTTAGCATTTCTTATAAGGCAAGTTCACCTGCCAGCAACAAATTCTCTCAGTTTTTGTTTATTTGGGAACGACTTCAGTTTACCTTCATTTTTGAAAGATTGTTTTTCTGGATATAGAATTCTTGGTTGACAGTTTTTTTTCTTGAGCACTTTGAATATGTTATCCCACTACCTTCTGGCTTTTATTGTTTTACTGAGAAGTCAGCTGTTAACCTTATTGGCATTCCCAGTAAGTAATCTTTTCAAGATTTTCTCCTTGTCTTTGACTTTCAGCATTTTTACAGTTTATGACTCTTTTTGCGTTTATCCTACTTGGAATTCATTGAGTTTCCTGGGTTGGTAGTATTGTATTTCAATAAATTTGAGAAGTTTTCAATCACTATCTTTTCAAATATTTTTTTTCTTCTTTCTCTTGCTCCTCTCTTCCTGGTACTCCTATTACATGCATGTTGGTGCACTTGATGGTGTCCAACATTTCTCTGAGTTTTTTTCCATTTTCTTCATTATTTTTTCTCTCTGTTCTTTGGCTTGTACAATTTTTATTGCTCTATCTTCAAGTTCACTTATTCTTTCTTCTACCAGTTCAAATCTACTGTTGAGCCCCTCTAGTGAATTTATTTCAGTTGTACTTTTCAAGTTCAGAATTCCATTTGTTTCTTTTACAGAATTTCTATCTCTTTATTGATATTCTCTATTTGATGTGTAATTGTCATTATACCTTCCTTTGCTTCTTTAGAGGAGTACTGGTGGTGCAGAGGTTAAGCACTTGGCTGCTAACTGAAAGGTCAGGGGTTTGAACCCACCAGCCACTATGAGAGAAAGATATGGCAGTCTGCTTCTGTAAAGAAACCTTATGGGGCTGTTCTACTCTGTATTATAGGGTTCCTATGAGTTGGAAGCAACTCAACGGCACTGAGTTTGGTTTGTTTTTTTTTTTTTTTTTTTTTGGTTTTTGCTTCTTTAATCATGATTTCCTTTTGTTTTTTGAGCGTATTTATAATGGTTACTTTGAAATCTTTACAAAGTCCAACATCTGTTTGCTCTCACAGTTTCTGTTTCCTGATTTTTTCCCCCAGAGTATGAGTCATACTTTCCTGTTTCTTTGCATACCTCATAAATTTTTTGTTGATAATTGGACCTTTTAGATAGTATATTTTAGTAACTCTGGGAACTGTCACCCCCACCCACCCCCAGGGCTTGTTTTTATTTTTATGGTTTGTTTAGTAACTGATTGGATTATTTTAGTGAAGTCTATCTCCCCACTCTCAAAGCATTTAGCCTCTGATATCACTCCTCAGGGAGGTACGGCTTTGGGTATGCCCCCAGTCACTGGGATGATAGTGGTACTGGTAGGGCTCTCTTCCTCTCTTTTCCTGTCCACACCCAGCAGTTAAACTCCACTAATTGCAGGCTAATTGTGCTATTGTTTTCAACAATGCCCTGGGGTGTGAATTACTCTATAAACTAATCCAGTTAAATTTTGCTTCCCTTGAATGAGTAGTTTCTGAGATCAGTGTTTGATATTTGTTCTGACCCCAGGAGGGTTCCTTCCAGCTATGCTACTCCCTGGTTCTCTCCGGCAAACTAGCAGGCCTGTGTCTTGAATCTCCTCCCAATTGCCTTTCATCACAATCTCCACTATTCTTGACAGTGCCTTTAGACTTGAATTCCTTCACTTTCTGTTGCAAATGAAGCCAGTTCCTTGGGAAGAGATTAGGATCTATCTGTTTTACAGGCCTGTTTCTTCCCCTAAGCAAAATCTCTGATCCAAGGCCTGGAGCTGGGAGTGGGGACAATAGTAAACTTCTCTGTGTCATCCCTTTTCTAGGAGCTGATTGCTCAGGGGAGCAGGCATCTGTGGCACTCTCGACTTGCCTCTCCTGGTATGGAACTACTGCCTCACCAGCCAGGGCAGAGTCTCTGGTCTATGAGTGGGGCTGAGTGGAAGAAGGGAACCCACACCTCTCAACTTCCCTTGCCCCGGACATAGCCTCAGCAACAGGTAGCTGGGGCAGGATGAGAAAAGCTGTAGTTCTGATCCTATCAAGAAGAAAGCCATCTGTCTGGATGCTGGTTGGAAAGCAAGCCCTTTGTTCTTGACTGCTGCAGTCTGGAGTGAGCTGGTCTGGCATGGGGGAAGGAAGAAGCAGTCTTGTTTCGGATACTGCAGACTCTCCACTTTGTTACCAAATTTTTATAAATGTTCTTAAATAGATGTTTCTTCATTTGCTGTTCACCTTTAGGACTGTTTCCAGAGGCTTTAAATGGTTGTTTTTTTACATAGCTTTCACAGTTTCATTGGGAAGCAGGTCAGTGTAGCTCCTCATGCTGTCATGCCAGAAGTCAATCTCCTACATTTATTTATCTAATCATGAGTTGTTTTGAACATTTTTCATATATTTGAGGGATGTTTATACATGAACAAAACAATTTCCTGTTTTTCTATTGGGTTTTGGTTCTTTGTCATTCAATTTTTGAGAGTTCTTTATATATCAGGCAAATTAGCCCATTGTTTGTGGTGTATGTTGCAAAACCCTCCTGCCATTTGTTTGTTGTTCTTTGACTTTGTTTATGACGATTTTTGCCATGGGCCTTGCACTTCAAGTGTTTTATTCAGTAGTCTGCATATATAATTTTCTCCCTTCTCTCCCCTCTAAATCTTCTGTTTCCTATAAGGCCCATCTTTCCAGAGCTTGCACTGCCAGCCCCACTTTTTCTCTATCTTTAACTCTTCTCTGAACTCTTATAACGCACAGCCTGTAACCCACATTATAATAATTGATTAAAGACATGGCTGCCCAATGTTGAATGTTTGCTTTGTGATAAGATAGTGATGCTTATGACCTTGGCAGAAAGAAAGACTACCCACCAGGGCCCTTAAAAAGAGGGAGGAAGAGGTGAGACAAGGCCATTCACATTTTGAAAGATTCCTAGGATTGCAGGAATTTCTTTCTTACTGTCATATTTGTTTTACTGGACTTTCTAGGAGTGACGATTCTCTGAGATGGGCTTTGTGGGTTGTTCTTTTTTTTTTTTTTAATACATTCAACTATTCATTCTTTCTCTGAACAAGCATTTGCTGAGCATCACTGTTTATCAAAAACCATACAAGGCTGTGAATGTACAAAGGAAATAAGATGTAGGCACTGCTTTTAAGGAGAACCCCATCCCCACGTGTTGGGCAGGTACTTGGTATTCATCCCACAACCTTCTCAAGACACGAAAACTGCCACTCGGACCCCAGCGATGGACCTCAAGGCTCATGGAAAGGAAATGTAGTTCTTCCTCCCAAAAGCACTAGATATTCATGGATAAAGAGTTGCACTAATCCAGGCACAGCCTGGGGGCAGGTCTCCTCCTGGCTGGCAGGTGCTCATTACGTACTTCTTGATGACTAAGTGCACCCAGTGCACCTGGATCCACTGGAGAGTCCTCCTCAGTTCCTTGGTGAGCTCAGACTCCAGGCTGTTGTTGACCTAGATCATTACTCTGGGATTTTTCTGGACTTGGTGTGAAGCGAGTAAGAAACATAGTGAGGGAGATCTTGTTACCTCTGTTGTGGACCTGGAACCAGGACAGGCCCCATGTCACAGTCTGCGAAATGCAACGCCAGGATCAATACCCTGTGGTCCTTCTGTGGCTGCTCATGGGGAAGTGCAAGGTCTGTCTGGACGCTATGCCAGAAATGGCAACAGCTATCCAGTTTTTTACTTAAGCCATCTCAGGAAATTTCCATTGGAATGTATATTCAGGAAAGCTGAAATAGACCAGGAACTGGTCTATCTTCTCCTTAGGTAAAATGAGAATACTGTGACCCTTTCCTTTTTTTTTTTTGGTCTGTTGCAGTGGTTCTGAACCTTGGCTGAGCATTGGAATTGTCAGAGGGCATTTATAAATCCCATTATCCAAGCTGCACTCTAGACTAATTAAATCAGAAACTGCTGGGTACAGGCCTGGGGTTTTTTTTAACCCCCAGTGATTCCAATGTGCAGCCAAAGTTGAGTGCCACTGGTCTGCAGGAAGTGTGGGCCACATGTATGACTTGTCTTTAGTGTTCTTACCTGCACACCTTCTTTTTCTATTTCTCTGGTTTCTACCTTCTTTCTTAACTTCGATTCTCTCTGATGCTTATTCCATATGGGCATTTGAAGTGGCCGTTAGTTTAAACAGAGCCTTTTATGACCGTAGTTTCTGACCTGATGCACATTTGCAAAGTTAGGAAAACATGCTGCTGAATGACTGGGTGAACATGAACAGTACTAGTTAAAAAGCAGGAAACAAGGCTGAATTGCAGTGGTGTTTAATTTATCTCAAAAGTGTTAAGAAAAACAAGTTTGATTAGACAAGAAAAGATATAAATGGAGAACTTTATGGAAATCCTAAAGGGCTTTCTAGACATTCTCGGTATATTTTGGGATATGGTAACACTGGTATTTATGCTTACTTTCACTCTAAAACTTTTATTTTCACTTAATTACTTTTTCTTAATAAATATGAAATCTCTATCTGTGTCCTTATTCAATGGTTAGGGGAAATTTTTACTTCGTAAATGAAACAGAGAGGAAGGGAAAGGTGGGAGGGAGTTTCCTCAGCTACCAAAGACCTGAAATGTAGAAAGGAAAGAGGAAATGGATAAAATTTATTGAGCTGGAAGTGGAGAGAGATAGATACAAAGTATGTGGATGGGTTGGGGTGGCGGGTCAGGGTGGGGCGGTGGCATAAGCACAGATGTGTAAACCATCTCCCTGGGGGTGGTGTCGGGGGCGGGGGCAGGGATCCTCTACTCATAAGGGTGACCAGATGCCTGGTTTGCCCGAGACTGAGGGCTTTCTCAGGATGTGGAGCTTCTAGTTTTCAAACTGGACAGTTCCAGGCAAACCAAGACTTACTTGACATCTGACTGCTGGCCAGTGACCTACTGGGTGCTGGCTTACTAATTTTTGTTTGGGGGTATTTGGGGGCAGGAAAAGGGAGTGGAAGAATTTTAGAATAGGATAGAAAATTTGATCTCTCTATGAGTGAAATTAATTTTAAGCTCCAGTGTTTATAATGCTGGGTATATCTCTACATATATTCTAAGGGAAGGATACACTGACCAAAAACCGAGTTTAGAGAGTAGTGAGTGATAGAAGAGGTATGTCTGAGACAGAAGGCTTTTTGGACTTTTAGACAGAAATATCTATCTCAAATGAATTCTTCCCACTAAACTAGGACTTACTTGAAGGACAGTGGCTTTGTCCTTTATCTTTGTATCCCTTTTGCCTATAGTACCTGATATACCTAAATGTCCAGTAAATATTTTTTGAATTAAATCCAGCCAAGAGTAACCACATATTGGAGTCCCTAGGTGGTGCAAAGGATTAATGTCTCAGCTGCTAACTGAAAGGTTGGTGGTTGGAGTCTACCCAGAGGCACCTCAGAAGAAAGACCTGGCAATCTACTTCCTAAAAAGCCACCACTGAAAACCCTATGGAGTGCAGTTCTACTCTGACACACATGGGATTGCCATGAGTTGGAAGCGACTCAATGGCAACTGGTACAGGTAGCTCTGTATTAAGTGGTATGAATACTTACAAAGGGTTGAAAGAGTTGTCATCATAACATTGTCTTAAGATATCATTGAGGAAACAAAACATACGCTCAAAGTATTAATTATAGAACAATATAAAAATAATTTGTGAAAGGAAAGCAAAGCATCGGGTTGTATTTGGGTTCAGGAGACTGGCTTTCATAGGCTGGGAGATTCAAATAGCAGTAGTGGGGAGAGTAAGCCAAGGATAGTACTTTCTGAACCACTGCAAATTACATGGAGTTTATATAGGGTTAGGGAATAGACTCAGAAGAAAGAGAGAAAGGGCATAGAAAAGTAGCAAGTGAGTTTGGGCTAAGTTATGCTGTGGTAACAAATGACTCCAAACTTGAGTGGAGTCAGTGACAATGACAGCAGTTTATCTTTCTCTCATACTGCATATCCATCACTGCAGCTGTGGCTCAGCTCCATGGCTTCTTGTTTGTTTCTGCAGCCCAGACTGAAGGAGCAATCCCTATCTGGGTCATTGTGTCTGACCACATGATGGCTCTCCAAGCTTCGCTCAGAAGTGGTACACTTCATTTACGGAAAAAGCATGCCACGTGGCCATGCCCGATGTCAGTGGGTTGGGGGTGTAGAATCCTCCAAAGGGGAATAGGGAGGCTATGATGATTTCATGACAATTTAATTAAACACCACCACCTTGCGTTTATGAACTCTCACTGTCTCTAATGTTAGCCATATTTTATGACTTCATGCAGTTCTCTGCAATATATTTCACAAATCTTGATGTTAACACATTAGAATTCAAGCCCATATGAATCTTCTTGGAATGTGGATGTCAGGAGACAGGCAGAATGACGTGTAGAGGGAAACGCAAAGTAGAACAAAATGTACCCTGATTTGGAGCCTTTGGTCTTAGCCAACCACGGAGCTTGCAGTTAGAATCTTGAAGCTGTTACTGCACCGCCCTTGAATAACCAAAGTCCAAGTGATTGCTTTTTAGTTTACTTGAAGTCAAAACCAGATTCCCTCTTGAAGGGAGAGCTTGGATTTCAGATTTCAGATTTCCCATCTCAAAGGCACCAATAACTGAGTAACCTTGTGCATGTTATCTTCCCTCTGTGCTTGTTCCTTCATCTTTAGGATGAGGTGGTTGGACTATACCCCACCTGTTGCCATCGAGTCGATTCCAACTCACAGTGACCCTATAGGACAGAGTAGGAATGTTGCATAGGGTTTCCAAGGCTGTAATCTTTACAGAAGCAGATTACCACATCTTTTTCCCACCCAGAGGCTGGTGGATTTGAATTGACCACCTTTTGGTTAACAGTCAAGCGCTTAACCACTGCACCACCAGGGTTCCTCTGGACTATGCCAGCGGTTCTTAATTAGGGATTCGTATCAGTCGCCCAGTTCTCAGCCCCAGAAATTTTAATTTAGGAATTCTCCAGTGGGATCTGGGCATCTGTTTTTTTTTGACAAACTGCCCCCAGGGGATGCTGATGCTCCCTACAGGCAAGGAACCATTGGAGTAATGGTTTAGCCAGGGTTGATTTGATCGCCTTTCCAACTCTGTCAGGAATGGCTCTGCACCCCATATCTCTAGGTTGAGCCCGGGAGAAGAAACATATGATCAAGCTTAGCGGGGCTCAGGAAACAAACATTATTGTTGTTAGTTGCTGTCGAATAGATTCCAACTCATAGTGACCCCATGTGTGCAGAGTTGAACTGCTCCATGGGGTTTTCAAGGCTGTATGTGATGTTTTAGAAGATCACCAGGCCTGTCTTTCAAGGCACCTATGGGTGGGTTTGAACCACGAACCTTTGGGCTAGTAATTGAGTGCTTAACTGTTTGCACTATCCAGGTGCAAGAAACAAATAGAGGGAGGTGTTTCTCCCACCTCTCTCCCCAGCCTCTGATGCCACAGTTGTGCAGTTTTGGTAGGAGATGAGGCAATGATAGTTTAATAGGCAAGACTTGTCAGGCAAAGAGAGAGGCTCCATTTCTTTGGGCTCTACTTTCTTGTCCCCAGATTACATGGCAGAAGTGTCTGTGCCCACCACAATCCTGGCACATGGTGAATGCTCACTGAATGTAGCCAAATTCACCATCCTTGTTTGTATTTTAGAGCATCACTGCGGCCCGCCTCTTCCTCTTGCTCTCTCACTTGTCCCTGCATCTCCTTCATACCCTCCAGATGTGCTTGTTGTGGTCTATGAGCCCAATAATAACACTGATGCATGGTGTGACGTGTTGGAGCTGGGCCTCAGCACAGTCCCTGCCCTCTGCTTTGTCAACACCACGCACCAGATCGTAGGCAAACAGCCACGGGATCTTTTAACAAGGCAGCCTCTGTTCTTAGGTACCCCTGACACACTTTATTTAGCAAGCAGATAGTGAATGAGCTGCCTGGTCAGGGTCTCTGATAGCTCTCCTTTGCTCCTTCCTGAATTAGAGAGGCTGGCAGTCAGAGTTGTCTGGGAATGGGAAGGTGGCTACAAGCCGACTCAGGGCAAAGCAGCAGCTGCTAGTGAGGGAGGGGCTGGAGATCAAATCACAACAGTAATTATTCGTGTGCAGATTATTTCATTTAGAGAGCCCTACACTGGCTACCCAGGGCTCTGCTGGGAAAGCTCCACGGCTGTGGAAATTGGGTGAGAGAACAAGCTGAACCCTCATTCCTTCGCATCCTCAGTGCCGTCATTTTACTCAGTGACAACTTTCCTAAGTGGCAACTAATCTTCGAGGCATGGGAAGATGAGGGGGCAGCAAGAAGAGGACTAACAATGAAAACCAGTGACGCCTCCGGTACACACGCTGGGTCCCCTCATTGTCACACACCCCTTTACAGGGGAAGAAACGCTGGGTCAGGCAGTTTAAGTAACTTGCATAAGGTCACTAAGCTAGAGAGTGGGGAATACGATTCAAACCCTGTCTGACTCGAAAGCCAGCGGGTTCCCCACTGTATAGCACTTCTGACATTTAAATGATGAGGCGATATTCTGGTTAAAACGAAGGCAAGGAAGCCAGAGACAGAAAGTAGATTAGTGGTTGCCGGGGCCTGGGGAACGAGGGGCTAGTGACGGCCGATGGGTACGGGTTTCTTTCTGAGGTGATGAAGATGTTCTACAGATTGCGGTGATGGATACACAATTCTGTGAAGACATCAAAAACAATTAAGTTATATACGTGGAATGGGTAAATTGTATGGTAGGTGAATTATAACTTAATAAAGCTGTTAAAAAAAAAAGGGAGGCAAGGGAGAGACACCTTTTACAATTAAAACGCTTTAGAAGTTTCAGGTTAAGTTTTAGTGTTTATTCAATTTGTAGAAACGTCCGTTGGTATGGAATCCCTGTAACCCGCAAACCCTGACAAACGTCTCTCTTATCGCACTTGTTCTCCGGAGCCGGAAGAGCCACGCACTTGGCGGCCTCCAACAGAGCTGGGGGCGTGTGGCCGGGCGGGGCGGGGCCGGG
>NW_004443956.1:13551228-13585134 GCF_000243295.1 Trichechus manatus latirostris | reverse complement strand
GCGGGCTCCTTAGTACAGGGTGACTAGGGGCGGGATCTGGCGGGCTCTGCGCTCCGGGTGGGCTGGGTGCTGCGGGAGTGGTGCCGCGCTGCTGGGAGGGCTTAGGAGGAACCGTAGATGCAAACCGTGATAGCGCAGTCCTGGCCGCTGCGCCGCTTCCCCACGCTGAAGAACTGCTGCAGGGGTTTGTGTTTTAATCAGAGCCGAAGGGTTTGCTGTGTGCCCTCGTGGCTCCACCCGTCTGACACCTTCCGTAGGAAGAATGGAACCGCCCAGAGGCTGGCCGCGGGGCTGCGGCTTTCCCGGCCGGGCGCGTGGGGGCGTCCTGACTGCCGTGCCGTCCCTCCTCGTGGGGAGCCTGCACGATGACTGACCAGCCGGCCCCTTCCTCCAGGCGCCCAGAGGAGCCCAGGCGCAGCTAGAGGGCTCCGAAGAAAGCCGCGCTCGTGCCCACCACTGCTTACGACACACCCCTCGCCTTCCCTCAGCACCCCCAGCCCCTGCCCAAAGCAAGCCTTCCTTCTCTGAGTCCCCGCGGTGCTTCTGCGTCCCGCTGGCCCCACGGTTATGTCTGAAGTTTGAACCTTGTTTCCACAGCTGGATGGATGGAAAGCTTCTTAAGGACAGGGACGGTGACTTTTGCCTCATTTTAGCCTCAAAGGTGCTTTTACAGAGGTGGCACCCGTAAACGATTCTTGGTTGGCTGATTAAAAGAATTCAGGACTGCAGCAAAGTGTCCAGGCCTTTCTCCCTAACACCACTGCCCTGCTGAAGCCCCTTCTGTGACAGCCAGCAGGGCCGTGGCCTGTGAGTGTCTGGGAACAGGAGCTTGTCTCGATTGTTCTGCTCCAGCTCCAGTGCTGGCCAGAACATAACCCACCCAGAGGGGACTGCAGATGGTTTGGGGGGGGCTTTCTGTTGTTTACTTTCCCCCATTTCCTACCTTAACCTCCCCCGCCTTTCCAAGTCTCTGTGGCTCTTTCCAATGCAGTGGTCACAGCTGAGATCCCCAGACGTGCTTCTTTTACACCTGAGTTACACTTACTAAAATTGACTATTATCTGCCAGGTTGTTGGTTCCCCTCAGCTGGCAAGCCCTGTTAAACTCAGTGAAACTCAGAGCGAATAGTAAAGACATAGTGCTCATTAGGTGTCAGGCTGTGTTTTGCATATCTATATTAATATATAAAGGCGCCCTGGTGGCGTAGCAGTTAAAGTGCTAGGCTGCTAACCGAAAGATTGGCGGTTCAAACCCACCAGCCCCTCCACAGGAGAAAGATGTGGCAGTCTACTTCCATAAAGATTTACAGCCTTGGAAACCCTGTGGGGCTGTTCTACTCAGTCCTATAGGGTTGCTAGGAGTTGGAATCAACTTGACAGCAGTGGATTTGTTTGTTTGTTTTTTTTAATTAATACATATACATCTAGGAACCCTGGGGAGTACAGTGGTTAAGCACATGGCTGCTAACTGAAAGTTCGTTGGTTCGAGCCCACTGGACACAAACATATATATATAGTGTGTGTGTGTAGCTACTGAATCCTCACAGAAATCATGTGGTGTAGGTACAATTATTAGTAAGCCCACTTTACAGATGAGGAAACTGAGGCATAGAATGGTTAAATGACCTACCCACAAGCACAGAACTAGTAAATGGCAGAGCTGGAATTTGAACCTGTAGAAAAGTTTATAGAAAAGCATTGTTTTAAAAGCACGAGTGAAGATTTCTATACTTCACAGTGTGCTT
The DNA here is from genome assembly GCF_000243295.1 of Trichechus manatus latirostris. NCBI lineage: Eukaryota > Metazoa > Chordata > Mammalia > Sirenia > Trichechidae > Trichechus > Trichechus manatus. The sequence goes on along the minus strand of NW_004443956.1, from coordinate 13,583,390 downwards.
AGGAAGCTGAATCTAGTTTGTCTAAGAGAGGACATGCTTGGGGCATTTTTATAGAGGGCGATTTGGGAGAAAAAAAAATTGTTTTGTGCCCAGGAGCAGATTAACTGTAAACACGGTATGCGCCAGTTTGCATTGAGCAAGGTATGCACGGGCTTGATTGCATTTACTTGCTAATCTGTGGTGAGCAATTTCACATGGGTTTCACCACATCTTTGCTGTGGTGGTGACAGGTGAAACTGTGCACTGCAGATTGATGGGAAGGCAGAATTGGGCCTGTGCATACCTTGCTTATTGGGTAGTCCGGCCCTGTTTGTACCCCAGTGTGGTTTGTGTTGATATCCATCAAATCGAGAAGACTCATGCATATAAGCCACAGCCTGGCCCTCTACCTCCTGGGCAGTCCAGCACTTCCTGCTTAGCGGTACCTTTGAGGCAGCGTTAGGTCACAGATGTTCAGAACCCCAGCACCCCCGGCCTGTCAGCACTGGGCTGTAGATAAGCACAGTCTGGAATGGAAGGTCTGGCTGCCTTGAGCTCCGCGGAGCCTTGGAGCATGGCTGGGGTGGCTGGGGGCCTGAGCTCAAAGAGGAAGGTGTGCTAAGGAGCCTTACAGAATTCAGGCCCCTTCTAGTGCTCCTCTGTCACCTCCCAACCTTCCTTATCTTTCAGATACCCAGCCTCGGCCTTACACCTTTCATGATCTTTTCTACTACTTTCTTCCAAAGCAACCACTTCCTTCTGGAAACTTCTGTAGTGGTTGTTGTCTGTACTGTACAAGGTGCTATATGGACTCTCAGCCTGCTTGTTCCTTGTCTCTGACTTCCCTTCCCACCAGCACTAAAGTCCACAAGGTACTGGGGTCTGTGTCTGTTTTTCTTGTGTCACAGCAGCCCAGCATAAGGCTGGCACAGAGACTAGAACAGGAAGAACTGAGGGATAGAGCACGAGATATAATAGATTACTGAGGCCTCCAAAAGATTGAGTGAAAATTTATGTGAGGGGAGAAGCCTATCTTGTTTTTGTTTTTAAATTAAAAACTGAAAGAGAAAGCGGGGCCTTCACAAGTGTCAAACTGTTTCTATTGAAGGTTGCTAACCAGTCTCCCAGATAAAGGGGTTCCTACTTCTGAGGTCTGAGGAGCTTTCTCCTTGATTGGCCAGTGAACCTGTATGAGACAGTGAGGTAGAGATTATAGGCATTCAAACAGTGTGTGCTCTGAAAGAACAACAGCTGTTGTGGTGGTGGTAGTGGTGGTGGTTAGCTGCCATCACGTCGACTCTGACTCATGGCAACCTTGTGTGCAACAGAACAAAATGTTGCCCAGTCCTACCTCATCCTCACAATCGCCAGCATGTTCAAGTCCATCACTGCGGCTACTGTGCCAATCCTTCTCACTGAGGGTCTCCCACACCCTTGCTGGCCCTCTACTTCACCATCCAATGTCCTCCTCCGGTAACTGATACCTCCTGATAATGTATCCAAAGTGAGTCGGAGAGTGTTCTGTTGTGAGCCACAGGGTTTTCATTGGCTGATTTTTAGAAGTAGGTTGCCAGGCCTTCCTTCCTAGTCTGTCTTATTCTTGAAGCTTTGCTGAAACCTGTCCTCTGTCCACCATGGGTGACCCTGCTGGTATTTGGATTATTGGTGGCATAGCTTCCAGATCACAGCAACATGCACCTTACCACAGTACAACAAATAGACAGGTGGTGGAAAGAACAATAGTAGGACCTAAAAGTTAAAATGGTGGAAACCTAAGGAGGCCATGGCAGTTGGTGTGGGAGAAGTCACTGGGACAGGCAAGGGGTCAGAGAAGACCTCGTAGAGGAGGTGGGGCTCTGTGACACTTTCACAGACATATACCTAAGCATGCACGTCTTATTTATTCTAAGTCAAGCAGACAGTGCTTCTTTGGGTTTGCACTCGCCTTTTTATGAAAAAGGGTTTTGGCTGCCCGTGTGAGTTGCAAATCCTCCCTCTTCTGTTTTCTGCTCCCTGGGCCTTGCACACGTTGGGCTTGTTCAGACTGTAGTGGAGGAATCACTGCAGGGCCACATGAAAAGCCCAGGCAGCTTCCCAGTAAACAGGGCTAATCATTTCCTTCTCCAGATGCAGGGGCCAACGTCAAGAGCCACCCTAAAAAAAAAACCAAACCCACTGCCCTTGAGTTGATTCCGACTCATAGCGATTCTATAGGACAGAGTAGAACTGCCTCGTGGGGCTTCCGGCTGGTAGATTTGAACTGCCGACCTTTTGGTTAGCAACCAAGCTCTTAACAACTGCACCAGTGGGGCTCCCTAGGCCAAATGAAATGTTAAAAATATTAAGACAGAACACATGGGTTTTAGTCCTGGCTCTCTCAGTACCCAGCTGTGTGACTTGGGCAAGTCACTTACATGGCACCTTAGCTTTCCAAATGGCCAAATGTGCTTTAGAGTTTATGTATGAATTAGCTTATTTGATAGGCGCACCTACGTGACTCGGCAGATGACATGCTCCAAACACCGGTTTGTGGCTGAAACACATACATCGGTGGTCTGTGCAAATGCACGTTTGTGGACCAAGGGAGCAAGAGCCCCAGTCTACATTCGAGGCTCAGGGAGCTTGGGGTCTGGGAGCACTTTCCACATGCGAGGCAGTAGCTAAATCTCTTAAGACCTTCAGGTATTCAGGATTTGGCTTTGAAAGATGGAGAAACAGTTACCATTTGAGGGTCTTTGGTTTGCTTTGGCTTCACATCAAAATTAGGGCCTAGGATCGTAATGAACCCCTACGTGCTTGCAATTTGTGAATTTTACAACTGCTAGTTCCACCTGCATGGAGGTGTCCTGCGAATGGCTGGGTGGCAGACGAATCTAAGCTAATCCATCTGGCTGTCCAGAGTGTCTGGTCACGTTGGTCAATATTGGTGCCTCCAGTGGACGAAGCTGTAGGTCCCTAAGTCCTGAACAGTATGCTGCAGTAAAAGAAAGTGTTAGGCCAGGCTCTGCCAAACCCCAACAGACATTTTCAGGAGCAGGCAAGAGGAAGCCTCTCTCTGCCCTTGGGTACTCCATTCTGTGTGGAGGATCTGCTCTAAGCAGAGCTACAGAGACTGTCAGGCTAGCCTCAGAGTTCAGCAGTGGGTGCCCTGCAGTGGAGGGCACAGGACAGCAGATGTCTGGGCCTTCAACACCATGCTTTTCACCAACAAAAATTTCTCACAGGCCTTGAGCTGATTAACAAAACCCTTGCATAGATTTCAACAGGATGTTTGAGGGTCAAGGAGCCCTTTCTGGCATGTTGATTCTCAGGGCGTTTCAAAAGCTGCCAGCGTGCCCCAGAGTGTGACTTAGAGTTGGTACACACAGCGACACTCTCCTCACGCTGTTCATGGCAAGTGGGTTCCAAGGTAAACAATCACACTGCCACATCCCTGCCTGGCCCCATGGGTCTCAGAGGCTGATCCCAGGGGCTAGCCACACCAGCGGCCATGTCATGCCCCTCTCCCAGCCAGCTTGGCCTCCATGCTGAAATGCAGGTGCAGCCAGGGGGAGCAGCCTCTTATTTCAACATATTGTTCAGCCCTTCATCCTCTGCCTTCTGACTGCCGCAGGAACAAATCTTGCAGCCCGAGGGTTGCTGACCCTGAGGGCAGGGGCTGCGTTGGCCTCCTACAAGGGGAACAGGAAAGGCTTTCTTGAGCATTTATTGTCTCCTTGCTTCAGGGCACCTGCTATCTGTCCTCTTACAGATACTCCCATCTACAGGTTTCCCCGGCAGGAGGCTGTGGGCTCCGTGCGTGCCCCCTCTGGATTCGGGCTGGGACCTCAGTCCTGTGGCCGTGGTACTTCCTCACAGGGGTGTAAGCTTGGCAGAACATCTGACTTCTAGGTTAATGGCTGAAGATGGCACGAGATTTGGCAAAGGTTTGTGCTAGATTCTCGGGATACTAGGGAATATAACCACAAGTGTGTTATGCGGGGTGGGGGCGGGGCGGGGCTCTTTACACACGTGTGCATGGACATTTCTACTCAGCTCGTAACTTTCACGTAGCTGAGGGAACACTGTGCACAGCTGGAGGTTTTCCTTCAACATTTCCCGTGTCCTCTGCAATGCTTTGAAGTCACTGCTTTTATTTGCCATGGAGTTGCATACACGTCGCATGATCTCTGGGAACACATTTAACAATAACCTCGTGTTCGGACACTGAGGTGGTATCCAGTCCTTCCCTATTGCTGCAGAGACTGTTTTTGTGCATGAAGCTTTGTTTGCATTTCAGATTTTCTTTAGGGTGGACTTCTACAGGACTTACCAAGTTCGAGTGTATGAGCATATTCCTCTTATTGTTAATTATGCAAATAATAAGCAAGCCTGGACCACAGGAAAACCACAAGATACAAATAAGCAAAAAAAAAAAAAAGGGGGGGGGGGAGGAGTGGTGGTGGTGATGGTGTGAACCAGTAAGAACAGTGTGAGGCGCAGAAGAAACCAGGCTTTGGAGAGGAAGGGGCCTGTGATTGCATCCTGCGTCTGTAACTTATTTGCTCTATAACCTTGGCAACTTGGCCTCTCTGAGCCACGGTTTCCTTATTGATAAAATAGCTAGTATTTTTCCTATTTAGCTGCTGTGCAGGTTGAGATGGCATATGTAAACCACCTGGTGCTAAAAATACACTCAAAAAGATGATTCTAGCAGAGGGGCAAGGTAGGATACTGGGGGTGGGAGTAAGGGGAGGACCTTCAACGGATGCAAAAATGCAGTCAGCGAAGTGTTTACCTGCTGTGCTGAGGGACCCCTGAGGACACCGACAGCTTATGCCAGTTGGGAAGGATGACTGTGGGCTTGGCTCTTAAGGGTCTGAAGAGTTGGGTTATTTCTGAAGGGAGCATGGAGCTAGTGAAGGCTTTTTGGTTTTGTTTGTTTTGTTTTTGCTTTGTCTTGGTCTGGTGAGGGTGCTAAGAGTAATGCTTAGAAAACAGTTTTTGGGGAGATTAATCACCAAGAGGAGTGAATCATGGGCTGTGCCACAGGTACTACTGCAGTTTTGAGGCAGAAACCTTCTTCTCTGGGAAACTTCAGTTTTTGTGCTTAAGGCCCTCAGCTGATTGGATGAAGCCCACTCACGTTATCAAGAGTAATCTCCTTTGTTCAAAGTCAATGAATTGTAGATGTTAACCACATCTACAAAATGCCTTCACAGCAACACCTATATGTTTGATAGAATAACTGTGGACTATAGGGTTAGAAGAGTCAGGATCGACTCAACAGCAATGGGTTATAGCCTAACCACACTAGCCAAACATAAGACTAATCATCAAAATCCATCCCTTGTCACTTGGGCACTCATACACATCTCCTTAAACTATTCTTAGTGTCCAAAATAAAGACAACAGCAAAGTCATACTTCCACCTAACATTGTACAACTGTCCTGTGTACAACGAAAAATGCACAGTCCCTTTCCCCAGAAGAGGATTTGAAGCCCTTGGGTGATGTTCACTCTTTTCCTTGATATCTTGTAACTTAAATACTGCAATGTCAAGTTTACTATTATTAATACATCTTATGTTATATGATAAGGGGGTAATGAAGGGGAAAAAAAGATATTTGATACACATATTTTCATAACAAAATAAGGAAGAAATAATTGTAGTCCTCATTTCTCATTTCTGAAACCAGTCACACAATCATAGCTGGTGTTTCTAACTACCTTCTTTCACTACCCATTCCATATTCCCTTTGCCTTCAGCAAGCATGTCAGCTAGTTGTGGTTCTTTGTCTGGTGAGGTGACCCAAACCTTCATTCCTGAAGGGTCTGGACCATTAATAGTCCTGCCTGAATTGGGTTTTTGTAGTTTCCTATTGACTTTGATCACAAGGAATGGTAGTACTAAGAGACGCCCTAAGGGATCTCCTGTATTCCAGACATACTCTTCTTTACAGTCCAATTTTCCCTTGGTAATCAGGATCAATCACACTAGCCACTATAGTAATTCCCTTCTTTGCTGGTTTACTCAGAAGTAAGAAGAACCCAAAGTGGCTGGTTGGCATTCTTAACGTGCAGTTCAATGGAATTGTTGTTGACTCCTGGTGGAAGCATTCCTCCCTTTGGAATTAAGACCTGCAGACCAGCAGAGCATAAAGTCATGAAGATAGGAAGCATTTTCACCCCTCGACTCCTAGACCCATGAATCCTGGCTATGGGAGAAACAGCACCTTTATTGGATGCTGATTTAGAACATGTACAGCCTCCTGGAGAACATTGTCCCATTCCTGCAGGGTACTGCAATCTAGTTGGTGCTATAACTGGCCATTCCACCATCCTATCAAGCTAGCTGCTTCAGACTGATAAGGAATATAAGACAAGTGAATTCCATGAGCATGGGCCCATTGCCACACTTCATTTGCTGTGATTTACCTATAAGGGCCTAACAAAGGCTCCAAACAACATCTATATCTGCCACTGACACTTCAAGCATTATTGAATCTAACAGATCATATGGCCCAAGTGGCAAAGCATCTTGCATATCAGTCTGAACCTGTTGCAGAGCCTTCTCTTATTCTGGGCCCCACTCAAAACTATCAGTCTTCAGGTTACGTGGTAAATGGGTCAGAACAGCACACCCAAAAAAGGAGTATGTTGCCTTCAAAGAGGCCCATTAGGCATTGTGCCACTTTTTTTTATGTAGGAGGGGCCAGATTCAACAACTTATCTTTCACCTTAGAAAGGATATCTCATCATGCCCACAACACTAAACAAAAAACCAAACTTGTTGCCATTGAGTCAATTCCAACTCATGACAACAGTATAAGACAGAGGAGAACTGCCCCATAGGATTTCGAAGGCTGTAAATTTTTATGGACGTAGACTGCCACATCTTTCTCCTGCAGACCTGCTGGTGGGTTTGAACTGCCAATCTGTTGGTTAGCAGCTGAGCACTTTAGCCACTGTGCCACCATGGCTCCTTGCCCACAACACTAGACCCCTAGAAATTTCACTGAGATGGAAGGCCCCTGAATTTTTTATTTTCTACTCTTTGACATGCAAATGTCTTACCAATAAGTCTAGAGTAGTTATTACTCCTTGCTCACTAGGTCCAATCAGCATGATAACATCAATGTAATGGACCAGCGTGATGTCTTCTGGAAGGGAAAGGTGATCAAGGCCCCTGTGTACTAAATTATTACTAGAGGGCTAGAGAGTTATTATACTTCTGAGGTAGGACAGTGAAGGTGTATTGCTGGCCTTGCCAGCTGAAAGCAAACTGCTTCTGGTGGTTTCTACTAACAGGTGTTGAAAAATAAGCATTTGTCAGATCAATAGCTACAGACCATATGACAAAGGATATGTTAATTTACTCAAGCAATAAAGCCACATCTAGAAAAGCTGCTGTAATTAGAGTCACCACCTGGTTAAATTTATAATTCACTGTTGTTCTCCAAGAGCCATCTGTTTTCTGCACAGGCCAAATAGGCACATTGAATTGGGATGTGGTGGGAATCACCACCCCTGCATCCTTCAATTTGTTGATGCTGGCACTAATCTCTGCAATCCCTCCAGGAATGCAGTATTGCTTTTGATTTACAGTTTACTGTAAGGGAAGTTCTAATGGCTTCTACTTGTTTTTTCCTATCATAATAGCCCTTACTTCACAGGTCAGGGATCCAATATGGGTCCTTCCTCAAGGGGGCTTGACCTCCCCTTCATGTAAGGGGTTGTGGGTCTTTAAACTGGCTCTCCTGGGAAATGATTGAGGGGCCTTGACTCTCTGTATGATTCATACATGCATACACATAGAGACAGACAGAGGGAAATATTTTAAGGAATTGGCACACATGATGGTGGGGGCTAACAAGTCTGGAATCTGTAGGACAAGCCAGTAAGCTGGAAACTCAGTCAGGATTTTATGCTGCAGTGTTGAGGCAGAATTTCTTCTCCTAGGAAACCTCAGTCTTTGCTCTTAAGGCTTTCAGGTGATTGGATGAGGCCCTCCCACAGTATTGAGGGTAGTCTCCTTTACTTCAAGTCAACTGATTGTAAACGTTAACCTCATCTACAAAATACCTTGATAGCAACACCTAGATTAGTATTTGGTTAAATAACTGAGTGCTACAGCCTTGCCAAGTTGACACATAAGACTAACCACAGGTAGGAATATTAGTTCCATTACATCCTTTCCATAATCAGGAGACTGGCCGAACTGGACCAACAATGGCCTTCAGGTTTACAAAGTATCTTTTACTTGCTGAGGCCATAATTTCTGCTTTGTACTTTAAGAGAGATGACCCCACCCTCTAAGGGTAGCAGATAACATGCTCAGAGCCTGAAGAGGAAGCAAGAACCCTGAGTGAGCCTAACAGTGGAGTGGAGAGTTTAGAAGCAAGGATAAATGCAGGTGAAAACAATAACCATATATATGGTTGGTAGCTTGCAAGCCAGAGAAGAGTTGTTTATGCTCCTCAGTCTGTAACGAATAACATCAAGTACCTAAGACATGGAATTGCTGGCAGTTAAAAATGCAGAAAGTCACTTACACCCCATCAATCATTTTCAAGGGCTTGCCTCAGAGTGTAGCAAACCTTTTAATTCTTTGGATGTTGGCGACCATTTCACTGGTATTTCCAGCTATTCCATGCAGAATAATTAGGTGCTTTTTCTTAGGCTTGTTTGTGTGCTTTGGAATAAAGCACACAAAAAATAAAACAAGCCCAGCAAACCTAGCAAGGCTAGTTCCAGAACCAGCAGGAGAAAATATTGTGATTGGCTGGACTCTGGTGTCCATTAGGATGGGTGCCTAGGGGGCTGGCTGCAGGGTGTCAGCTCTGCTCATCACTAGTTGTGCCAGCTTTCTGCTCAACCATGAGTTCACTGTACTGTAGCCCTGCTCTCTGATCCTCTAATAATCCTGCATATCCTGTGCCAAAGCTTAATTTTGTCCCTATGCTTTCTCATCCATTATCCCAAAAGCAACGCTGGAAGGTATACCAAGCAAGTGTTTTCACTCAGATATATATTTTTTTTAAGAGGACAAACTGAGGTTTAGAGAAATGCTTGAGCCAGGACTTGGACCTGGTTGTCCCAGAATAGAAGGGTTTAGGTCTGGAAAGGACCTTGAGGTAGATGATGTAACTCATTGCTCACTCTATAGATGACAAAACAGAATTCCAGTTTAAAGCGACTTTCTCAGTCAGTCAGCTGCTTGGGGCAGTCAGAACCAGAGGATTCCCAGTTCAGGATTCCCAGTTCTAAGACAGAGCTGGCCACTGTACCTCAGTTTCTCAGTTTTGAATGGACCATCCAATGAACAGTGACTGCCCCTTACCCTCCTGGTCTGAAATGAACCTTAATAAAGCCATAGACTTCCAACCCCATTGGAAATCCCTGCAAAGCCCCCAACTGTTACTAAATTGCCTTTGGTTCATGATACTTGGCAGGTAGCCAGGTGATGTCCTTTTGTCACCTCTCCATGAAGCCTTTCCTGCATATACCATCCACATCTGTCTTTTCCCACCTTTAACTTCTGTAGCCCTTACCTGAACCACACATTTGCCTGTTAAACCATTTACTGGGAACCTTGGGTGATTCTAGGCTACCTAGTCCAACCTTCCATCCCATGCAAGAATCCTGTCTATGACCTCCTCCACCTGAATCTCATCGATGGGCTGCTTCCTGTCTTTCAAAGCAGCTCCTCTGCTGCTGGGAAGTTCACGTCGTCATTAGCAAGCTTTAACCATAAACAGTGCGGTGCAGTATTCTGAAATTGGGGCTCTTATTTCCTCCTAGCAATGCAAGTCCATTTTCTTCCCAATCAGCCGACGTCACTTTAGGGCAGGGGCCACGTTGCCTTCATGGGTGTGCAGGTGACCTGATGGGTCTGAGGGCCTGGGTGTCTCATGGGTATTTCACTAGCAGAACCTTTTGGGAAGCCTTAGCAATCATTCTTGCCAGAGAGAAAACTGCATTCTCTCTATGCCTGGGCCAGGGATCTCTGAGGAGTGCAGATTTCTGAAGACAACTTGCTGTTTTCCTCCCCCTCCCCCTCTGAAGCCATCTAACCCTTGCCTGAAGGCAGATGGGGACAGGTGTGGGGTGGCGACAGTGGCCAGAGGCCCTAGAGCCCAGACACCATCAGACACTGTCACCTGCTACATCACGGGCTTCCCTCCGCTGCTGTCTCCATTTGTCCTGCTGCCTGTCTTTTTAAAAGCGCTCCCTCCGCCCTCCCTCCCGCAGCCCTGCTGTGTAGTAAGTTCCCTCCACGGGCAGGAGACACAGGTGGGAATGGCAGTGTGCAGCAACCCCGCCAGCCAGGGGGTCTGCCTGTGCTCTGCCCCCGCTCTGAGCAGCAGCCCAGCCCCAGCCAACGAGGACTGTCGCCCGCGCTGTCTCGGCCAGCTCATGCTGCCTGCCACCCTCTTGTTGCGCGGTGCTGGGAACTGGGCACACACCCAGCCCCGGGCCCCATCTGTTGCAGACGTGCAGTGGCAGCCGCTCGCTCGGAGAGCTTGAGAGCTCAGGAATCGCCTGTGCTGAGTCCGGAACCCCTTCTCTTATGGACCTGTCAAATGAGGCAGCAGGATTGCTCAGAGCTGTGAGTGCCGTGCCCCCATCCCTTGCATCTTGTCATTTAGCGTTTTACAGACTTCCGCCTCTTAGCATCCGGGAGGTGGAAGGCTCCAGCCGGGCTGGGGCTGCGTGCGCAGACCTCCTGGGAGCCGGTATGTTTGGGCGTCTCTCCTGGGACGCTGTCTCCTCTGCATGGGAGACTGATGCTGAGTTGTTACCTTGTTCTCTGGAGCGGCTTGTTAAATGGAAATACCCAAGGCTGGGCAAAATGTTCCCTTCCTACATTGAGCTGTACGTTTTCTCCTTACATAACTTTTTCTGGATTCAAAGAGAATAACAAGTGAAAGTGGTACGTACATGTGTGTTCACCTCTTTCCTTGTCTGAGTTACATCTCTCTGCCACCACCAGGCTGGCACTGGGTGGCCGCACAGCTGGTTCCTGAGTCTCGGGTTCCCTCCTCAGCTTTCTACCCCACTGACAGTCGTCTCAGTGAAGTCTCAGTTCCTTGCCTTTCCTCTCTCTTTCCCCAAGTCATCGTTTGTTAAATCTGACCAAAACGGCAAAGACTGGGGGCACTGAGGGGAACTTTGGGACCGTCTTGATCATGTTACACTGGCTCGTTAGCGCGTCTCCTGCTGGAAATGGGTATAGCTTACTTGTTGCTTGTTTAACCTGTGGGGAATACACTGAAGAAATAGAAAATTCGAGGGGAGAGAAAAAAGAAGGAAGGAGAGACTAGAAGATGTGAGATGTCCTTTCCCAACGACCTACCCAAAGTTGTCTGTTCTCTCTGGGGAGGAGGAGGGGAGAGGCTAAGGAGCACGGGGAGACTCCACAGAGCTCTGTAGAGTGGGTGGGAGGGCCTGGGTGTGGAGCTGGCCAGGCTCACGCTCCTCACCCTCTGTGGGCCGGGTCAGGGGGCAGGTGCTCTGAGCAGTCACTTAACCAAGCCAGGAGCTGCCCTGGCCTGTCTGAGGAGAACCGCAGGTGCAAGTCTGTGATGCTGGCATTGGGTTAACAGGTGAGAGTCATAATAGAAGCATAAGGCTTGACTCTGTGCTTCCATGTTTACAACCTGTGTGGGAGAAAAGATAATATGAAACAGTGCAAGAATTGTGAGCTGGCAGAGAGTCAAGGCCTGGCTGTGTGGTGCAGACTGTCAGTGCTGAAAGGGACAGGACAGTGGTCCTGAGCAGCTTCGTCTGGGCTTGGGGATGCTGCAGGGGCCAGGCAGAGCTGTTACCTGCTGGAGGCTCCCATTTGAGTGGGGAAGAGACCCCAACCATACACAGGGGAGAACTCAGGACTTCCTGGGTCTAAAGGAGGTAAGAGTAATGTGAGAGCAGTGGGAGGGAAGCCAGAATCAGCTGGGGCTCAGGGCCCTCTGGGACACATCCTGGGAATAACAGTAAATGGGGCCGTAAGACTGACCCTGTGGCTCTGGGCTCCGTACACCTCTCTGCGAGACTCTGCCTGACCAACTGGGAAAAAAAGCAGTTTGCTTTTACTGACCAGAGAGGCAAGGGGCGTCTGGTTTGCTTTTCCATCTGCCGCCTCAGTTTGCATGGGAACTTTCAAGGGCCAGATGAGTCTAAGGTGGGTTTTTGTTTTTGTTGTTTTAGCCCAACACCAAGCCTGTGAGACAAGTGTAAATGCCTTTTTATATATGAGGAAACCAAGGGTAAAAGGTTAACTTCATTCAGCAAGCATAACTGAAAATCTAGAAAAGTTTAGGTTCTTAATCTTCTTGCCTTGCCTAAAGTCACAAAGGGGTTGAGCTGGGAAGAGAAGAAGATCTCCTGAGGCCTAAAAAAAACCCAAACCCGTTGCCATCAAGTTGATTCTGACTCATAGCGACCCTATAGGACAGAGTAGAACTGCCCTATAGGGTTTCCAGGGAGCACCTGGTGGATTCAAACTGCTGACCTTTTGGTTAGCAGCCGTAGCACTTAACCACTAGCCCACCAGTTTTTTGTTTTTTTTTAACCTGAGGCCTAGCTTGGTCTTTTTCCTGGGGGCAGAGTGGGGAGGAAGGAGGCCAGTGGCCTGAGGAGGTTGGTGGCCCCAACCCCTTTGTTGAGAGCTTTTTCTGTTGCTCTCCCAGGCCTGGCTTCTCCTCAGGTCAGTCCCCAGGCTGGTATAAAAATCAATAGTTTAGTAAAAACAAACTTTTGAGTCCTGTGTGTCAGGCACCGGGAATTCCAAGAAGAGTAAGAACTTTGGCCATGACCTCATTTTTTTCCCCCTCTTACTAAGATACTATTTATTTATTTTTAACTTATTAAATTTATTTATTTATTTTTGTGAAAATATACACAACAAAATATACACCACATTAACAATTTCTACATGTACAATTCAGTGATACCGCTTACATTCTTCAATTCTCCCTTGGTAGGGAAGAAGGGACACCTGGGCCCTATCTGGTAGGTATAACAAGCCACAGTGCTTTGCCACCAAGAGGGCATTCTTCAAGTTGTGCCACCTTTCTTGACAACCTTTTCCAGACTATTTTACCATCACTAGCACAAACTCACTGTCCCTCTAAGCTTCTCCTCTATCCTTTGGAGTTGCTGTTGTCAATTTGATCACATATAGGTAATTCTTTAGAAGAGTATAATGCTTAATGAAGACATTCTTTTCTCATTAGGCTAAACTATTATTTGGTTCCAAGATGACTTCAGAGGATAGTTTCAGTTCAAGGTTTAAAGATTCCCTCCAGGTAATAGTTTTAGAGGTCATCCAGCCTCAATGGTTCCATAAAGTCTGGATTCCATGGAAATTTGAGATTTTGTTCCCCATTTTCCCTCTTTTGATCAGCATGCTTCTATAGAATGCTTGATCTAAATGTTCATATCAGTACACAGGCAGCATTCAGTTCTTCTCGTCTCATGACAAAGGAGGCAGTTGCACATGGAGAAGATTGGACATGTATTCCATTTCCTCCACTGATTCCTCTGATGCTCCCAGTGAATGGAGGACAATTGTTGTACCTTGGGTGGCCACTCACAAGCTTTTAAGACCCCAGGCACTACACAACAAACTAGGAAGTAGAACAGAAGCACCAAAATCAACATTACGCCAATTGACTGGAATGTCTCGCAAAACCATGACCCTAAGCCTCTGAACTGAGAAAAAAATCCCATGAGGTGCTTAGTTGTACACAGGCAGTATCAGCAGCTGCTTTGTGTGTATGTGTGTGTGTGTGTGTGTGTGTGTATATATATCACACCTTTTGCCAGTTCAACCTTTTTCAAGTGTATACCTTAGTGATATCAGTAAATTAATTATGTTGTGCAATCATCACCCCCAATCGATGTCAGATTTCCCTTCACCATAAACATGGTCTTGATCTCATTAACTAATGGTGCTGAATAGCGAGGGGCCATGGAAATGGAGGTACGGATTTTGGGTTTTCATTTTGGCCCAGCTGTTTACTAATGGACTCCTTCTTGGATGTTGCCCTTCCCCTCACTGCTCTCTTACAAACTGTAAATCTTCTTCCTTTAGAAAGTACCCCAGTCTCTCCTCCCACAAGACCAGTCTTGCCCCATTCCCTTCTAGCAAACTCCTTTAGCACTCACTCATAATCAGCCTATCCTTTTTGTTTTGTGCATTTTTTTGTATTAAGTTGTGCTCAGTTCTTATAGATTGACTCAGTTGCTAATTCCCTATGCAGTCAGCTAGTGTCTTAATTTCTTAGAAGGTCTTATTTCCATATTCCCTCTTAAACTGCTGTTAGCTGTTATCGTTTTGCATTTCAGTAAATACTTATGGACTCTATACTAGGGGCCAAGGGCTGTGTTTGGTATTTTCATGGATATTATTTCTCTTCATCCTCATGACAGTCCTGGGGTGGGGGGTTCCTTCTCTTACACATGAGGACATTGAGGCTCCATGAACTTGAATAACTTGACAAGATGTCACGGCCAGTAAATGGCAGTAGAAGATTCAAACCTGGGTCCTCTGACTCCAACATTGTCCCTTCCATGGCATGTCGGGCCATGTAGGAAATGCCTGACAGGGAAAACTTGCATCTTACCTCTCATCATCTGATGTGGCAAGAAACCTTGGTCCGGCAAGCAGGTGGCCTGTTTAGGGCTCTCTGCTTCCTGACGTCCTTAAGCCCCAAAATGTGGGTGGCTTGTCCTGATGTTTCTGGTACCAGTGGTAGAGAGCGTTAGCCTCTAGACTACGTGCTTTCCTTCTGTCTGCGTGGACCAGACTTCTGTCCTGTGTGCCTGGCTGAGGGTCCTGGAACCCTAGAAGAGGCTTGTGGGAGACCTCGAGACTTTAACTTCAATTAAGATTTGAGTTCAGAGATGAGTATACCCCCACTCCTCACTTATCAACACGGTTAGATTCCAAAAACCGGGTTGTTAAATGTGAAAATTGGCATTATGTGAAAATGGAGGATGACCACATCAGATTACAAAATAGAGGATGACTTCATCATTACATAACTGCCAAATTACATCATTACATAACTGCAAAACCACTGAGACTCATGACCCAGCCAAGCTGACACATAACCATCATAGCCAGCATTACTCTTGCCTTGGACCTTGGCATTCGTTACTGCCAGACATACATCGTTAATGTGCAAAATAGTCAGTAGATTTTAACTATTGTCGTAAATGCAAAATGTCAGGTAATGAGACAGTCGATAAGTGAGGAGTAGGTGTAATTGAATCACAGCAGTTGATACCCAAGAACCCAGAGATGTTCTCTCTTTAACTCCAGAGTCCTTTGGTACTGGGCTCAGAAGCTGGACTTGAATTTTAGTGGGTCTCATTATTTACCAGCTGGAGACCATGGGCATGTTACTTAATCTTTCTGAGCCTGGTTTTTCTTCTAAAAATGGAGACAGTGATGCCTGCCTCACAGGGTGGGTGTGAGATCAGGCTGACCCAGAACAGTGCCTGACACGTAAAAGATGCTAAGTAAATGTTGGACCCCTTTCCTTTAAGTGAGCGTTCAGTTGTGGAGTCCAGCTTTTCAAAGTCACGCCTTGAATTGACTTGGTTTTTTAATAGAATCCTCTGGGTCTTAGCTCTCTGATTATTCATCGGAACATCATAGCGGGAGGGCTTTCAGCTCAGTTTGATCCATAGAGCTTCCTTGCCACTCCGGGCCCATTCTGTTCTCAGCCTGTCCCTACTTGTCACGGGTGAACATGGTGTGCCATCCTCAGATGTCTGGTATCTCCGTGTGCTGCTGTTGCTATAACCTTCTAGTGAAGGTCACAGTGGCATGTTTGTACCATCTTCCTTGAATCACCAGTCCCTTTCTTTGTTCCCTCTGGCACCTCTCACCCTGAGATGTCACATAGGAGGAGGTAAGGAGAAAGCAGAAGTGAAACAAAGCCAGACTCAGGATGTTGTGTTTATTTTCCTTTGCAACAAGGTTTGCGGTGGCATTTTATTGTTTAATGTACGGTTTTAAGGGAGTCTGCCATCTGCCTGGTAATAATGGCTCAGCTCGTTAGTCACCCGTGAGCTAGAGCCTGGCTGTGAAGTTTCCAGTAAATAAGATAACAGACACTCGGAGAGGCGTCCAGAATGGAGCCCGCCCTGCTACCACCTGTGAGCCTAGCCTGCAATTACGTGCCGCAGCATTTGGGGGCCGCCACTTGGCTGGGCTTTGGGAAGCCTGAGGATCCTCTAGTCAAAGAGGAGGCCATGGAGTGGGGTCCCCGGCAAAGGAAGCAGCAGCTAGTTCTCTCCCAGCCCCATTCCCCTGTTCTTTTGCTCGAGGCCTTCAGTAGTTTGAGAGCTCCTAGCACAGAATTTCTCTGCTTCTTGGAGAAACAACCAGATACAGAATCAGGAGCTAAGGAGAGATAAATATGAAAGACGAAAACCCACATCTCAGAACATGATGTGGGGCTTTTCTTCTTCTCATAACCCAAACAGTTCATGTGCTTGACCTTAAATGCAGACATTCTCCTTGATTTGCAGGCTGTATTAAGTCCCATTCTGAAGCATGTGTTCCCAACTGAGAGTGAAATTGATGTTGAAACTTCTGAGCATTTGGGTGTTCTGGTACTTCCTGGAAGACCTCGGGTCCTCGCAGAGTCTTCCAAGGGGGAAGGTGGCTGGGCATGGCCAGTGTTAGTGAAAGGTGGTAAGGAAACACGGTAAAATGTCATCCTTGCTTAGTGTAAGGATAAGTAACAAAACTCCAATTAACCAGGAACCAACAAGCAGTATCTTCAATGAACCATATTGCGTGTGGGGCTCTTTCTGAAAAAACAAAACACCTAGCGTAATAGATGAAGACAAAAAGGCCCCTTCCAGGATGAGAGAGAATCTAACCCTGAGAGACATGGCTACAGCTTTTACCTGTCCACTGCTCTGTGGAAAGTAGAGACTCCGGTACTTTACAAAAACCACAGCCATCAGAAGGTTGCACCCTGCCCATTCCATTCTTCTTATGACAGTGGGAAAGTGTGCAAAGACATTTTTAGAAATAAGTTCACCAATAGGGATTGGAAGGGTTATTTCTACTTTTCCAAAAAACAAAGTTAACTATAATCCTTTAATCGCCATTCCCTATGGTTTTCTAGTGCCTGAAGCCTTTCCTGTCCACCTTTGTCCACCATCTGTCAGCTTGTCGTACTGTGGTGACTTACATGTTGCTGTGATACTGGTGGCTATGCCACCAGTGTTTCCAGTACCAGCAGGGCCACTAATCTGTGTGCATGTTCACGTGTGTGCGCACACACGCACAGGTTGTACTCTAAACCCCAGACAATCATGAGACCGCTAAGATAAGGACTCTACTGTCCAATCTGATTGGGTTGCACGTACAAAGACACTTCACAAAGTGCTGGCAATTGAAAGCCATTTTTATTATTTATAGAAGGTAAACAGTAAGCGACAAGAACAAATTACTTATAGAAAGTCAACAATAGGAACAGATTTGAGGTGAACCGGTCCCCTCTATCCCCACTAGTACCCCACTTAGCATCGTAGGAGAGGAACCCACTTATGTCTAAGAGGGGATCTGCTCACCCCTCCCAAATTACCCCTGTCAATTTCTGTGTCACTGGGTGGGCACGCTGTGGACCAGGTCAGCAGGTGTCTCTCTCTCTCTCTCAGCAGGTGTGTCTTCAGCTCAGGTCAGGTGCAGCATGGCTCTGTTTGTTTTCTCGATCTCTCTTTCCATGGCTTTTCTTGGTTGGGACCGGCCCCCTGTGCTTACTGGTCTAGCTCTCAACCAGCAGCTTTAGGACAACCCTAGGCCAGTGCCAGGGTTAGGCCAGCATTACAACAGCTCTCGAGGCAAGATTTTTTTAAAGGTAACCGCTGTATGATGCATGCCCACACCGCTGTGGGCCTCCCCTTAGCCCCCTGAGGACAGACCACCCCTCAGCCCCGTGAGGACAGACCTCCCCTCAGCCCCCTCAGAACAGGCCTCCCCTCAGCCCCCTCAGGACAAGCCACCTCACAGCCTTAGGGTTACAACTTTCAGCAGAGCAGGAGCATCTGCTGCTGCTGCCAAAGGCAGGTCAGCTTGGCCCTCATGCTGCCACATGTTCCGTTTGGGCGTCCACCTGTATGGGTGTGAACTGCAGCTATTTCTCCTTTACAGGGTGCCCAGCTCCATTGGTGACCTCCTGCCCATGCCTCCACCCTGACTGCTCTCTCTGCCGCTGGGCCATTTCTGGGCCTCTCACCACTAGCTCTGCCCATTTCTCTTCTCTAGGCCTCTTGCCACTGTTACTGTCTTCAGTGTTACCAGCTCAGTGTTACAGCCCTTGACCCATATTATAGTTTTTTCACTTGGGTTTAGGAGGTTCTCAACACAGGGACCCCAGGTCCAAAGAACATGCTCCTCTCCAGGCTCTTGTTGATCAAGAGGTTCCCCCCAAAACGTCTGTGAGATTGGCTGTTTATATAGAAAAATTCCTTGTTAATTTCAAGGCATAGCTTTTGTAAACTGACCAGTCCTATAAAGTGGATTGCAAGTCATTTATGTGGATAGTAAACCAACCAATCCTTGCAAGCCATTCATGCAAATAGCAAGCCAACCAGTCCACTCACAGTCCGTGGCCCAACCAGTCATGTTGGGAGAATTGCGAACCCAGGTCCAGAAAGGCCACATAGAAGAAAATCCATCGCACCACAGTCACTCATGATGTGCAGATTTCTGCAGGGCCTCCAGACTAAGACTAGGAAGAAAGTCCTGGCAATCTACTGAAAATTATCCAATGAAAACCCTATGAATTATAACAGAATAATGTCTGATATGGTGCTGGAAGATAAAGCCCTAGGTTGGAAGGCACTCAAAATACATGGTGGCCACAACAATGGACTGGAGCATACCAACAATTGTGAGGTTGACACAGGACTGGCTGCATTTCATTCTGTTGTACATGGGGTCACCATAAGTTCATGGCAATTAACAATAGGGAATGAGGTTGACAAAGGAACAGCTTTACAGAGGTGAATTTTCTGTATCACTGAACCTCACCCCAATAAAGGGTACTTGATTTGCATTCAGAAACCAGGTCTGCTTTCCTATTTCAGGATCAAGAGAGAGCATTGGGGGTTCAGGGTATTCCCTGTAGGGATGCCTGCATTTTAAGAGAGCAAGGATGCCAGTCCTGGAAGATGAATGTAAAAAGGAAACTGCCAGTACCCAGAAGGTTGTGTGAGAGTGGCTGGCCCCCCAGCTGGCATAGACCCCCCTCAGGACACCCCAGGTATAAAGGTGGCCACTGTCTTTGAAGGAGGCCAACTCTGATTCCTGCCAGCGTGTGGAGACTTTCTGATGGTCCCTACTGCTGATGCTGCCTTGATTTGGGGGTGGTGTGCATGGGAAGGGGACGGGCTTGCTAAGGATCCCTCCTCTTTGAACTAAGTCTACACTGATACCCAGAGCCAAAGCTAGGCCAAGACTCAAGCCAGCCATTTAAGGAGAATCAGCCAAGCCTGGCTCAGCACTCCCGGCATACATCTGTCACCACCTACTCACACTGAGTCATCCCCACACTAATCTGCTCAAATCACACCCCCCCCCCAAAAAAAAAAAAAAACCAAACTCATTGCCATCCAGTCGATTCCAACTCATAGCGACCCTGTAAGACAGAGTAGAACTGCCCCATTAGGTTTCCAAGGAGAGGCTGGTGGATTCAAACTGCTAGCCTTCTGGTTAGCAACCGAGTTGGTCTCTCTGCACAAACTCCAGGGAAAATCGGAGAGGAGAATGAGCCCGGGGTGGGGGGTAGAGGCTGGCAGAGAAAAATTTTTCGGTCAGAGTAAACCTGAGGCTGGCAGTAGGATGTGGTGCCTCTAACCTCCAGGTCAAGGGCCTGAGGGGAGTCAGGCATCTCTCCAGGCCCTGCCTAGACCCTTGACGGTCTCACTGGCTGCCAGCCCGCCCCCTCCCCAGCGGGACCTGCTCTCCTCTTCCTCCCTATGGGCTGAGCCTGGCTTCCTCCAGGTAGAGGCCTGTGCCATCCCTGGCTGAGTTTCTGAGGGCTGGCCCTCTGAGGGAGGGACTTCCAGGGCCAGCAATGCCTGCGAGAGCAGGGAGGCCAATTCTGCCTCCATTGTTTTTCCTGTCCCCCTCTTCTCCCCTTCCCTCTTCACAGCCCTACTTGGTGCATAAGAACCATTTTTCCACCTTCTCCTCAGTGGGGAGAACGGACTCCAGACCAGCCCCGAGTGCCTACTGGATTGTCTAACCCACCAGAGTGAGCTGGGAGATGCCCTAGAGCAGGGCTTCCCCAAGCCTGCCCCTCACCTGCCTCAGAAGCTCTGGGAGCTTGCCAACCTCGCTTCTCTGCAGCCTCTGGTCTGCACTTGTGAATGGGTGGGGTTGGGGTCAGCCTTTTTCTTCCTTCTGCTCATTTTCCTAAGGAGAAGGTTGTGGACCTTCCAGTCCAAGATCCAGCTGGTTACCGAGTCTAGCACTTTCCCATGAAATCACCTTTCCCTAGTTTCACTCATGGAGAGAGACAATGAAATAGCTGTGGAATCACAAAACATTAAAAGATTACTTTTCAATAATCCCAAATGCCTAGAAATTCTAGTTAATCCAGAGCTCAGACTGGGAGCTAAGTCTTAAGACACTTAAGTGTTGTCTAAAATGGAATTTCCAGAAAACAAGAGTGCCATAAAATGCAGGAACAGTGGATGAACCTGAACCTCACCAGCCTCAGTAACTGTCACTGTGACAAAGTCTGGAAAGTTACTAGGGAGTCTGTCAGGCTGACTGAAAATGAGATAAACTGGCTGTGGAGGACATTCCTCATCACATTTAGATCCCCCTGTGTTCTTGATGGAGTCCTTGGGTGGTACAAATGGTTAACTTCAATTGAAAGGTTGGAGGTTGGAGTCCACCCAGAGGCACCTCAGAAGGAAGGCCTGGCAATCTACTTCCAAAAGGTCATAGCCATCGAAACTTTATAGAGCACAATTCTACTCTGACACACATGGGGTTGTCATGAGCCAGAATTGACTTGATGGCAACTGGTTTGGGTTTTTGGTTTTGGTGCTCTTGATGCTCTGGGATCCCTGTTCTTGGTATTTGGCTGGAGGGAAAAGGCATGGTTTGTAGGTGGTAGGGAATATGGCTCCACCCATGATTGCCACTGGGCACCCCTACTCCACCTTAGGGACTTCCCTGAAGTCTGAGGTCCCCCACTGTAGTGCTCTTCAAACTGCTTTACCCAGTCCCTTGCCTGTCGACCAACCTCACCCCATCCACATGTATCTGTTCTCCTAGTCCCTCGGGGTCCTCTTCTGAGATGAGCTAATCTAGTAACCTATCACTTCAAAGAAGGGGGTAGTTTAATAAGTTATCTTTCCTGGATACCTTTAAATACTGCCTTGACCCAAATAAGGGACCTGATGGAAGACAATTTAAGCGCTTGTTCAGGTTTGCCACATCTTGTGTTGATGGAATTTACCTTTGGGAGAAATTGGGCTTTTGGTGTTCCACAGATCATTCTTCCCAGATCTGTAGCAATTTTACTACAAGATAGGGCTGAGAAGATGAGATACTGGCCATTTCAGAGCCCTTGGTAGGGAAGAAGGGGCACCTGGGCCCTATCTGGTAGGTATAACAAGCCACAGTGCTTTGCCACCAAGAGGGCAATTGAAACCAGAGAATTTTGGTAGAGAATGAAGTAGAATTATCACCCACAGCACAGCTGCTTCCTGAAAATTTTACTCCCACTGAATTAAAAGGCACATTAAATATTCCAGGACTGATAGTGAGGACGTCTTCCCCATATTCTATAGACAGCTTGTTCTGTTTTCCTCCTACGACTATATGGGTATGGGGATGGCTGGTGTGTAACTTTTTGGTCAGCTTTATTTAGGTAACATTTACATACAGTAAAATTCGCCAGTTTAAGTATACAATCAGATGTGCTTTGAGAAATGTATAGTCATGTAACCACCACCCCAATCATGATATAGAACATTTCCATCACCCCAGAAAGCTTCCCCCTGTCCCTTTGCAGTCTACCCCCTGCCCTACCCAGGCCCTGGCCACCACAGATCCACTTCCCATCAGCGTAGTTCTGCCTTTTCTAGAATGCCATGTGCATGGAATCACAGAGCATGACTGTGAGCCTTTTGTGTCTGGTTCTTGCTTTTCACTTAATGGTTTTGAGATTTATGCATGACGTATTTTTTTTTTAATTATTATTGAATCGTACTCCACCCTGTGGCTCTGCCAAGGGCTTTCATCCGTGCACCTGTTTCCTCTCTTAGGAAATAAAAGAGGTCCTCTTGTTCTGAGCACAGGCACCCATTTCTAGCCCCTGGCGACCCTCCCAAGAACACAGTCACCTTTCAGATTGCAAAACTTTCTGCCGACATTATTACCTCTTGAGCCTCTTGAGGGCAGGGTCTGTGTCTTATTTTTGTATGTCCTGTATTCAGAGCAATTCTGGTCAGAGTGGAGACTTAACACATGTTTAAGTGACTAGATACATTAGTGGTTCTAACATACTTAAAAACTCTCCCCGAGACTCCTTCTGTTTCCTCCTATCGATCCTAAATTTTGAAGGACTGTCTATCAAACAAGCATGTGTTCATTAATAATTTCTTCGTTCAGTCACGCCTGGTATCAGTCACTGGTCACCACACTTTCTGATTGGCGTTAGATAATCCATGCTACCAGAGAGCTGATAAAATTCCAGCCCAAAGCAGAGACGTGATGTTCTTGTTTGCTCACGCAGTCACAGGGAAATGTACCATCTCCTTTGGACTTTTTTAAATACTGAAAATACTTCAAGAGCTTGCATTGATATTTTTTCTTACCTCCCATACTAGGCCAGAAATTGCCAACCTAGGACATCACCCCTTACCATTTTTGTTGGTAAATCAGGAAGTCAGCACTTGAGCAGTATAGGAGGCCACCCAGGGAGCACCCCAAAAGGCCTTCTCAGCTAACAAGGACTTTTCTACATCCCTAACTTCATCACCAAGAATGTTCCTCATTCTGCCTCCCTGAATTGCCCTTTCACTCGTAAGTTTGGAAGTGATCTTGGCAGATGTGAAGGGTACAGTTGAATCTGCTTCTGAGAAGGAGAATTCTGTAGTCTACCCTCTGGGCTCAGTATTAGCATCTTGCTCCTAAAATCAGTCAAGTATTTTAAAGTAATAGCATTTTTCAAGTGACTACTATGTATCGTAATAATCTCTTTATATGTTAACTCATATGTCTTAGACTGGGTTCCTAGAAGAGGAAAATCAGTGAAGCGTATATATAAATATATACAGAGATTTATTCCAAGGAAAGGGCTCACACAATTGTGGAGGCTAGTAAGTCCCAAATCCATGGGACAGCCCCAGGCTGGAGGCTTCTCCTGACTCACGTGGTAGCAGGACCCGACAAACCCAAAATCTGCAGGTCAGGTGTGAGGCTGCTGGCTTATGAGGCTGTGGGAGCTGGCAAATCCAAAATCTGCAGGTCAGGCAGCAGGCTGCTGGCTCACGTCCCAAGAACCAGAGGTCAGAGGATGATGAGGAGAATGCAGGATCAAATGCAGGATCGAGAGAGAGAGAGAGAGAGAGAGAGAGAGAGAGAGAGCTTTGCCAGAACATCTATTAATGCAGGCCACACTCTCAAGGGAACTCCCTTTCAACTGATTGGCTGCTCATATCAGGTCACAAAATGGAGGATGATTACATAATATCTGCCAAACCACTGAAAATCATGGCCTAGCCAACTTGACACATAATCTTAACCATCAAACTCATGTGTTTTGTGTTTACATATTTATATATGTTAGCTCATAATCCAATAGGTACTCCTATGATTCCTATTTTATAATTAGAAAATGGAGGCACAGAGAAATTAAGTAACTTCCACGAGGCTACACAGTATTCTGGTTATCTAGTGCTATATAATAAACCACCCCAACACTTAAAGATACAGTTTGGAATCATCTCTCAACTGGAGTTGACAGGTGCAGCCCAGTAGCTCCTGCCTGGGGTCTTCACACATTTGCAGACAGATGACAGCTGGGGCTGGGGTCCTTTAAAGGTCGGGTGCAGCTCTCTCTCTCTCTGCTGCCTTTCCATTTGACTAGCTTGAGCTTCCCCAGAGCAAGGTGGTCTCAGGGTAGCCAGAGATTTCACATGGCAACTGATTTTCCCCAGGGTGAGCGTTCCCAGAGAGCCAGGAGGACATGGCAAGGCTTCCTATGACCTCACTGCAAAAATCACACTGTGTCACTTCTGCCGTATTTCTTTGGCTCACAACAACCCAGATTCAAGGGGATGAAAGGATAGACTGTACCTCACAGTGGGGGGTGGCGTATGTGTACAGGGAGGGAAGAAATCGATGGTGACCATCTTGGAGGAAAACGACCACACGTAGCTAATGTGCAAACCAAGCCTTGTGCAACTCACCAGCAGCTTTCAAACTTCAACTGTAAGGAACTTTACATCATGACCTCTTGAATATACACGCACAATAAAACAGGTTTCATGAAGCACTGTTTCTATTCTATTTCATTGAAACAAAACAAAACTGTTTGGACCCACTGAATTGAATTCACAATCAATAACTTACCTGCAGTTTGAGAAACTGTACCATAGGATACTTCCTCAGGTATGTACTATGTTGTATGAAGGAACACAAAAGATTAAATAAAACCAATCAAATTTAACTTACAGCATAATCTGTTGGTAAGGCTATGGGGAAACAGACCCTTTCCTGCATTGTGGATAGAAGTGCAAAATGGTCCAACCCCAAGAAGGGCATTTGGCAGTATCTGTCAAAAATCGTAAATGACTTACCCTTTGTCATGGATTGAATTGTGTCCCTCAAAAAATCTGTCAGCTTGGCTAGGTCATGATTCCCAGTATTGTGTGATTGTCCACCACTTTGTCATTTGATGAGATTTTCCTATGTGTTGTAAATCCTATCACTATGATGGATTAGCTGCAGTTATATTGACGAGATCTACAAGATTAAATAGTGTCTTAAGACAATCCCTTTTGAGATATAAAAGAGAGAAGCGAGCAGAGAGACAGGGGGACCTTGTACCACCAAGAAAGCAGCACCAGGAGCAGAGCACGTCCTTTGGACCTGGGATCCCTGCACCTGAGAAGCTCCTCCGCCAGGAGAAGATTGATAATGGGGACCTTCCTCCAGAGCCGACAGAGAGAGAAAGCCTTCCTCTGGAGCTGATGCCTTGAATTTGGACTTGTAGCCTACTAGACTGTGAGAGAATAAATTTCTCTTTGTTGAAGGCATCCACTTTTGGTATTTCTTTTGTAGCAGCACTAGATGACTAAGATACCCTTCAAACAAACAATCACACTTCTGGGAACTTATCCTAGAAATAAATGCCTGTAAATGTATAAAATGAAGGATGTGCAAAGTTCTCATTGCATTACCTGTAATGGCAAGAAGTTAAAATCAGCCTATGTCATCTATAAGGGACTGGTTAGACCAGAGTATTCCACACAAAGGAATATGCCACAGATTAAAAAAGAGAACAAACCTATATGAGCCAATATTGAAAGATCTCCTGGATATATGAAGTGATAAAAGCAAGGTGTGGAGCAGAATGTATAATATAGCTGGTATCCTTCTGTGTTAGCGTAGTGTTTACCCAAAAATATGGTCTTTCCCCTTGGTTCCTGAGACATAATCTCTAAAAAAAATCTTGGAATTTAAGCGTCTTTGATAAGGACTCCAGGCCATACCTACCAGTTTAGGTGAGGTGATGAGGTGACTCTGGACTGGGATCTGGCCAGGCCAATCATCTCATGATACCAGCCAATCTCAGGGGAAGGGAATGGCGTTTGCATTACATAATGTGACCCCAGTAGAAGCTCTGGACACAGACACTCCATGGGCTTCCTGGTTGATGAAAGATATTCATGCACATAGGAGGGTAGCATCTCCCTCCTTTCTGGGACAGGGAATCTCCACATTGGGAACTATGGTGGTTAGTGTTATGTGTCAACTTGGCTAGACCATGATTCTCAGTATTATGTAATTATCCTCCATTTTGTGATCTGATGTAAAGGGAGTTTCCCTGAGGGTGCGACCTGCATCCAACATGCATGGATGTTCTGACAAGCTCTGTCTCTCAATCCTGTATCCAACTAATCTTCATCTGACCTCCAGTTCTTGGGATGTGAATCAGCAGCCTGCCATCTGACCTGCAGATTTTGGGTTCTTCAGCCCCTACAATCACATGAATCAGGAGAAGCCTTCAGCCTGATGCCTGACCCACAGATTTGGGACTTGCCAGCCTCCAAAACTGCATGAGCCATTTTCTTGAAATAAATCTGTGTATATATTTATATGTATATGCTTCACTGATTTTGCTCCTCTGCAGAACCCAGCCTAAGACGTCTGGCACCAAGAGGGGTTCTAGAGGAACAAATTGTAAGGACGAGTTTTCTGAATTGGTTCTCAAGTCTGACTAGTCTTAAAGGTGCTGATGACTCTGCCTCCAGTAGTAAAGAGGGCACTGCTAATCCATGGTGTAAAGTGACAATAGAAATATGCAAAATATTACCACCACTGGATCAAATATTTGCGAGAAATAAGGCTCTGGGTGATTAGATATTTGATACTTTTCTACAATTTTGTCAGAATGAGAAGTATAAGGAAGCTGCTTCGTTGGTCCTTCTTTCGCTAGACAAAACCTGCAGCCATCGAGTCAATTCTGACTCACAGTAACACTGTAGGACATAGTAGAACTGCCCCAAAGGATTTCCAAGGATCGGCTGGTGAATTCAAAACACTGACCTTTTGGTTAGCAGCTGAGCTTTTAACCACTGCGCCACCAGGGCCCCTTCACCAGGGATGAACTCAAAGCTTCAGAGTCACAGTTCAAGTCCCATATACTGCAAGTTGCCACTTGTTCCCTGAAAGAAAGCCTTATTTCTTGTAGTAACAGAGCTGATGTTGCTGAAAACCAAATCCAGAGTTTTATTGTAAGAGTGGCTGAGTTACAACACCAATTGTTTTCCCAACCTCGAATGGTGTCTGAAGTTAAAGTGAGGGCGTTGATTGGGAAGAAATGGGATCTTGAAACTTGGGATGGGGACATATGGGAAGATAATCAGGAAGCTGGGGACACTGAGCCCCTAAATCCCGTTGAATCACTCCTGCCACAGAACCACCCCTCTTACTCCCATCTGAAGAGATCACTCCATCTTTGTCTGCTAAGCCATCCTGCCTGGTAAAACAATTATCCTTTCTACCCCCATCTTATGAGATTAACCCAGCTGTGTCTGAAGAGCCTTTGTCTGAGATATCACCTGGGGCAGCACTTAGGGAGTTGCCTGGGGTGTCACCTGAGGTAGATGCCTTACAAGACATTGCTGAATGTCCTCATGGCCCATCCCCACCACCCATTTTTGCTTCTAGACCTTTAACTAGACTTAAATCCCAGTGATCCCCAAGACGTGAAGTACAAATTGTACCCCAGGAGAAGGTATGCTACACTCCAAAAGAACGACTTGATTTTTCTAATATATACAAAACAGAAACCTAGGGAATATGTGTGTGAATGGCTATTAAGGGTGTGGGATAATGGTGCAAGGAACATAAAGTTGGATCAGTCTGACTTTATAGATATTGGCTCACTAAGCACAGATTCTTATATTAGTGTTTCAGCTCAAGAGGTTAGAAAAGAATCTAATAGTTTATTTGGTTAGTTCACTGAAGCATGGATTAAGCAGTGGCCTACATTAAATCAGGCTGAAATGCCACACTTGCCTTGATATACTGTAGAATAAGATATCCAAAGGCTAAGGGAAATTGGCATGTTAGAGTGGATTTATCAGGTTGGACCTACAGACCCACCCATGGAGTGTCTAGAGGACACACCTTTCACCACAATGGTGAGGAACAAATATGTGAAGGGAGTACCAGCATCCTTCAAGACTGCTGTGATTGCTATTTTACGTAAGTCAGATTTGACAGTAGGAGCTGTCCTAACTGTATTAAAACACCTAACTACAATGGGGCTGACCCCAGGGTGGCAAAGTGGTGGCACTTCATTGCCAAAGACAAGCTGGGTGTGGTTATTATGGTAATGGACAGCAGAGTCAAAGCAGTAATCAGAATAATCTGACTTGTACAGACTTATGGCATTGGCTACTTAATCGTGGTGTCCCTAGGAGTGAAATAGATGGGGAATCTACTAAATATTTACTTGATCTGTACAAGCGGAAGAACTCTAGGTCAAGTGAATGACAGTCTATGTGAATCACCAGAGTAGAGAGTCATGGCCCCTCAATCAATTCTCAGACTTGAGTCAGTTTACAGACCCACAACCCCTTGAATGAAGGGGAGGCTGGGTCCCTTGAGGAAGGACCCTGCTACACAGCCAAAAATTTATACTGTTAATCTTTCTCCCAGCCTTCCCCAAAGGAATCTACAGCCTTTTACAAGAGTGACTGTTCACTGGGGAAAAGGAAATAATCAGACTTTTCAGGAATTATTGGACACTGACTCTGAACTGACACTAATTTCAGGAGACATAAAACATCACTGTGGCCCACCAGTCAGAATAGGGGCATATGGAGGTCAGGTTATTAATGGAGCCTTAGCTCAGATCCATCTCACAGTGGGTACAGTGGGTCCCTGAATCCATCCTGTAGTGATTTCCCCAGTTACAGAATGCATAATTGGAATAGATGCTCAGCAACTAGCAGAACCACCACGTTAGAACCCTGACATGTGGAGTAAGGGCTGTTACGGTAGGAAAAGCCAAGTGAAACTACCCCTACCTAGGGAAATAGTAAACCAAAAGCAATACTGCATTCCTGAAGGGATTGAAGAGATTAGTGCCACCATCAAGGACTTGAAGGATGCAGGGGTGGTGATTCCCACATCTCCATTCAACTCCTCTATTTGGCCTGTGCAAAAAACAGATGGATCTTGGAGACTGAAAGTGGATTATTGAAAACTTTACCAAGTAGTGACTCCAATTGCAGCTACTGTTCCAGATGTGGTTTCATTGCTTGAGCAAATTAATACATCTTCTGGTACCTGGTATGGAGCTCTTGATCTGGCTAATTCTTTTTTTCCAAACTTGTTTCGAAGAACCACCAGAAGCAGTTTGCCTTCAGGTGGCAAGGCCGGCAATATACCTTCACTGTCCTACCTCGCGTATATCAACTCTCCAGCCTTATATCATAATTTAGTCTGCAAGGACCTTGATTGCTTTTCCCTTCCACAGGATGTCACACTGGTCCGTTAAATTCATGACTTTACTGATTGGACCTAGTAAGGAGGGAGTATCAATGACTCTAGACTTATTCGTAAGACTTTTGCATGCTAGAGGGTGGGGAATTAACCCAACAAAAATTCAGGTGCCTTCCACATCTAGGGTTCCAGTGGTGTGGGGCATGTCAAGATATTCCTTCTAAAGTGAAGAATAAGGTGTTGCATCTTGCCTCTCCTGTAACTAAAAAGGAGGTACAATGCCTTCTGGGCCTCTTTGGATTTTAGAGGCAACCTATCCCTCATTTGGATGTTGTCTTAGGCTGGGTTCTCCAGAGAAGCAAAACTAGTAAAGCATATATATATATATAGAGAGAAAGAGATTTATATCAAGGATATGGCTCATGTGGTTTTTAGAGGCTGTAACATCCCAAGTCCATGTGGGCAGGAAAGAGGCTTCTCTTGATTCACTTAGCCACAGGGGCTGGCAAACCCAAAATCAGCAGGCTGGAGAGCAGAGCTGTTGCCGGCTGCGAAGATCAACGAATCTCAAGATTGGCAGGCAAGACCACAGGTAAGATGCTAGCTCAAGTCCCGAGAACCAGAGGTCAGATGAACAGGAGCCAGCTGCAAGATCTAGAACAAACAAAAGCCCCAGCAAGGAGAGTAGGAAGCACTAGGTGACAGAGGGTGGAGAGATGAAGGCTGAGGGGCGGTGAGCGGCCACAGGCCCTGCCCCTGCCGGTACCACTCACAGCAGATCCCATCATGGGGGTCATCACGTATTACATCTCAACAGGGAAGTGATCACAACATTATATGACTGCCAAAACACTGAGAATCATGGCCCAGCCAAGTTGACACACAATGTTAACCATCACAGGTGTGCTTCTCTGGCCTATTAAGTGATTCAAAAAGCTGCTAGTTTTGAGTGTGGTCCAGAACAAGAGAAGGCTTTGCAACAGGTTCAGTCTGCTGTGCAAATTGCTCTGCCACTTGGTCCATATGATCCGGCTGATCCAATGGTGCTTAAAGTGTCAGTGGCAGATAGAGATGCTGTTTGCACTCTTTGGCAGTCCCCTATTGGTGAATCACAGTGCAGACCCTTAGGATTTGGGAGCAAAGCCCTGACATCCTCTACAGATAACTACTCTCCTTTTGAGAAACAGCTTTTGGCTTCTTACTGGTCCTTAGTAGACACTGAACACTTAACCATGGGCCACTAAGTCACCATGTGGCCTGAGCTGCCCATCATGAACCGGGTGTTGTCTAACCCACAGAGTCATAAAGTTGGACGTGCACAGCAGTACTCCATCATTAAATGGAAGTGGTATTTACAAGATCGGGTTCATGCAGGACCTGAAGGCACAAGTAAGTGACATGAGGAAGCAGCCCAAATGCCCATGGTCTCCACTCATTCCCTCTCCCAGTCTGTACCTAGGGCCTCATGGGGAGTTCCTTATGATCAGTTGACTGAGGAAGAGAAAACTCATGCCTGGTTTACAGATGGTTCTGTGTGAGATGCAGGCACCACTTGAAAGTGGACAACAGTAGCAGTGCAGCCCCTTTGTGGGACCTCCCTGAAGGACAGTGGTGAAGGAAAATCCTCCCAATGGGCAGAATTTTGAGCAGTGCACCTCCTTATTCACTTTATTTGGAAGGAGAAATTGCCACATTTATGATAGTATTCTGATTTCATGGACTGTGGCCAAAGGTTTGGCTGGATGGTCAGGGACTTGGAAGGAACATGATAGGAAAATTGGTGGGGAAGAGGTATGTGGATAGACCTCTCTGAATGGGCCAAAGTGAAGATATTTGTATCTCATGTGAATGCTCACCAAAGGGTGACCTCAGCAGAAGGGAATTTTAACAATCAAGTGGATAGGATGATGCATTCTGTGGAAACCAGTCATCCTTTTTCCTCAGCCACTCCCACCATTGCCCGATGGGTTCATGAACAATATGGTCATGGGGGCAGGGATGGAGGTAGTGCATGGGTTCAGCAACATGAACTTCCATTCACCAAGGCCAACTTGGCTACAGCCACTGCTGAGTGCCCAGTCTACTAGCAGCAGAGACCAACCACTACGTCCCCAATATGGCACTATTCCTCAGGGCAATCAGCCAGCAACCTGGTGGCAGCTTGATTACATTGGACTACTTCCATCATAGGAAGGGCAGCATTTTGTTCTTACTGGGATAGACACTTGCTCTGGATACGGATTTACCTTCCCTGCACGTAATGCTTCTGTGAAAACTACCATGCATGGATCATAGAATGCCTTATGTACTGTCATGGTATCCCACACAGCATTGCCTCGGATCAAGGGACTCACTTCACAGCAAATGTGTATGCTCTAAGCAGGCATCGAATATATGATGCTGTTTCTCCCATAACCAGGATTTATGGGTCCAGGGATCAAGGGATCGCTAATACCCCTAGTGACCCACTGGCAAAATTTTTGCTTCCTGTCCCCGTGACCATATGCTCTGTGGGTCTAGAGGTCTTAGTTCCAAAGGGAGGAATGCTCCCATCTGGAGACACAACACTGATTCCATTGAACTGGAAGTTAAGAATGCCACATAGCCACTTTGGGCAACTTATGCCTCTGGATCAACAGGCAAAGAAGGGAGTTACCACATTGGCTGGTGTGGTTGATCTTGATTACCAAGGGGAAATTGGATTGATATTGCATAATAGAGGTAAAGAACAGTATGTCTGGAATACAGGAGATCCCTTAGTGTCGCAGCCCCTCACACGGGGCACCATCTGTCGCAGTGGCGGCGAATGTCGGGGCGGCGGAGACAATAACCAATTCCACAACTCTTACAGAGAAGTGGGGCCAGGAGGGTCACTCTGAGGAGTCGAACCTCGGCTACAGTCCAGGAGTTTATTTTATAGTCAATACAGCAAGCAGTGAAGCAAATAACAGAACAATGGGCTTTG
>NW_004443956.1:13536067-13551128 GCF_000243295.1 Trichechus manatus latirostris | reverse complement strand
GGTGAATAACAGTAAGTTTCGGGCAAGGGAGGAGGAATTCAGGTAAACAAGCCAATCAGTAACGGGTTTGGAAAAACAAGTCGTGACAAGT
Source organism: Trichechus manatus latirostris (assembly GCF_000243295.1). Taxonomy (NCBI): domain Eukaryota; kingdom Metazoa; phylum Chordata; class Mammalia; order Sirenia; family Trichechidae; genus Trichechus; species Trichechus manatus. The sequence goes on along the minus strand of NW_004443956.1, from coordinate 13,551,037 downwards.
CTCAACATGTTGGGGACAAGTGTCAACATGTTGTGCAGCATAGAGGCCTTTATACATCCATATTTTAATGGCACATATCCCCACACCTTAGGACGTCTCTTGGTACTACCATGCCCTGTGATTAGTCAATGGAAAACAACAGCCACCCAATTCTGACATGACTATTAATGGCCCAGCCCCTTCAGGAATGAAGGTTTTGGGTCACCCCATGAGACAAAGGACCACGACCAGCTGAGGTGCTTGCTGAGGGTAAAGGGAATGCAGAATGGGTGGTGGAAGAAGGTAGTTCTAAATCCAGTTACTAGCACATGACCAGTTGCAGAAACGAGGACTATAATTGTAAAGAATGACTTTATAATTATCTTTTTTTAGAGATTATGTATGGTTTAAGGAGATGCATACAGGTGCCAAGTTGACAAGGGGTGGACTGTGATGGTTAATGTTGCGTGTCAGCTTGGCTAGGCCATGGTTCTCAGTATTATGTGATTATTCTCCATTTTGTGATTTGATGTAACAGGAGTTTCCTTGGGTGTGGCCTCCATTGAATATATATGGATGTTCTGGCAAAGCTATCTCTCTCTCGATCTGCATCTGACTCATTATCATCTGACCTCCAGTTCTTGGGATACAAGCCAGCAGCCTGCCGTATGACCTGCCAGTTTTGGGTTTGTCAGCCCCTTAACCACATGAGTCAGGAGAAGCCTTCAGCCTTCAGCCTGACCCACAGATTTGAGACTTGCCAGCCTCCACAACTGCACTAGCCGTTTCCTTGAAATAAATCTCTCTGCGTATACATTTATATGTATACGCTTCATTGGTTTTGCTCATCTAGAGAACCCAACCTAAGACAGAAACCCTCCCAGACTTTGCCCTGTGCATATCTTCATTTGTATCCTGTTTTCCTACAATAAAACTGTGATCGTTAAGTATGGCCCTTTTTGTGAGTTCTGTGAGTTGTTCCAGCAAATTATCGAACCAAAAGGGGTAGTGGGAGCCAGCAGGTCAGAGGTGAGGGAGGCCAGAGTCCCCTCTTAGTTTGATGCTGACATCCTGAAGGGGTAGTGAGAAAACCCCAAACTCACAGCCAGCAGGTCAGAAGTGTGGGGGTCATGGCTACACCCAACTTGCAGCTGGCATCTGAATTCTTGGGCCCGCTTGTCAGTCTGGAGAACAGGGTCCTTTAACTTGTGGATCTGACATAGCTTTGCGTGGCTAGGGTCAGAGAAAATAGTGCTGTGTGGGCAGCTGGTGTCAGAACCGAACAGAGGTGAAAAAATGGAGATTTGATTTATGTTGATTATTATTCACTCAATTAGATGGAGAGAGTATTTTACAATTGTATTTGAATAAAGAAACCCTAGCTGGATACACACACTGAAAGTGGTTACTTATAGGGGGGCATGGCATGGAAGGGGACAAGGTGGGGGCAGCAGCGTCTCAATTTTTACATCATTTTGTTTTGACTTTCGAATCCTGTGAATTTATTTCCTACCCAAAAACATTAGTTTGATAACATAGCTCCTGCCCTCAGGATGCTCCCAAGTTATGTGGAGAAAAGATTTATATGTAAACAGCAAATGAGCAGTGCTTGAGCGAGTGATTTTAAAATGCAGTCGCATGAGAGGTCATTTCCACGTGGACTCGCCAGAAAAGCCTTTGTCAATTTGTGGCAATCAATTTCCTTCTTGAAGTATGGGTAGTTTATCAAAGGGTAAGAGGAAAAGGATGAGCTCAATCCAAATGGAAGAACATAGTATGAGCCTGTATGTCTCAGACTGTGCTAACACGGTCCGAAAACCAAACCCATTGCAGGTGAGTCAATTTATGAACACAGAAGATCGCCTATAAAGGCAGAAAATTCCTTGCTGGTCCTGACAATGTGTCCTTGACCTCCAATATGAGAAAAACGGACTTAAAATTATATTCATGAGAGTGTTTTTAATTGCAAGTTGTCACTACAAAGGAATTTTGGCTTCCTGTTACCTTTAAAATTGTGTTTATATAACAATTTAAACTGGACATCACGAAGCCCAATGTGATGAATGCTGAGCCTACAGGTGAGAGGGATGGAAGGCATCTAGGCAATAGCCTGAGATCAAGCAGTCAGAGTGGGAGAGAAACAATGTAGGAGAGGAGGTGGAGACCAGGTCCTGCTGGACCCTGGAGGGCATCGAATGCCAGGCGTGGAGGTTGTTGGCTTTTTCTGCGGGCAATAGGGAGCCACTGAAGGCTTTAGCCACCAAGGACCTTGTCCAATTTCTATCCTTTTCTCTGGGCTAGGCACACAGATGGTCAAGGGAGAGCTGACCTACCATTATCTTTGAGTTCTGTCCTATAAACCATGAAGCAGGTGAGTGCAGACTGAGGGGATGGAGGAGGCATCAGGGGATCTCGTGGGCAGCCAGCCTCCATTCCTGTGGAGTTCCACTTTCTCCTTTGTGGACCTCTCCAAAGGTTTGCTGGTGTCTCCACTCAATTTAAAAATAGACCTTGGGAAAATGTCTTTTCCGCAGAACAACCTGAAGGCCGGAATCCATTCACTCTGAGCCCGAGGACTGGAACGTGAAGCACTGTGTTGCACAGGTTGGGGGAGGTGCCCCCAGCGCCTTATAGGCACAAAGACAGAGATCCACGGTCTAGAAGGCTTGCATATAGGTGCCTAGTCAGGATGCACTGGTGAGGGCTGAGAGTTGAAGTGAGATGCCAGGAACAGGCAATCCAGAAGGGGTCCTCTGACTCTGGGAAGAGCATCTCAGGATCTGATCCGAATCATTTGTGCTTCTTCAGCGAGAAGCACAGATTCCAAATGGCTCCAACAGTAAGTAAATGAGAAATGCTGAAGACATGCTCAGGGAGATGTTTCTTTCTAGCGCTGTGTTGTTGCTATTCGCTGCTGTTGATTCAGCCCCGACTCATGGTGATCCCATGTACTAGACTGAATTTAACTGTTGTGATCCATAGGGTTTTTTAGAAGTAGATTGCCAGGCCTTTCTTCCTAGTCTATTTTAGTCTGAAAGCTCCACTGAAACTTGTTCAGCATCACAGCAACACGCAAGCCTCCAGTGATGGATGAGTGGTGACTGTGCATGAGGTGCACTGGCTGAGAATCAGTCCTGGGTCTCCCACATAAAAGGAGAGAATTCTCCTACTGAACCACCAGTGACTCCCGACTCCCATAAATCAAAAAGCAAACCGGTTGCCATAAGCTGATTCCAACTCATGGCGACCCTATGTGTGTGAGTGAACGTATGCTAGATAAGGTTTTCAATAGCTGTGACCTTTCTGAAGTAGATTGCTAGGCCTGTCTTCCGAGACACCTCTGGGTGGTTTCAAACTGCCAACCTTTTGGCTAGTAGTTGAGTGCTTAACCGCTTGAGCCATCCAAGGACTCACATAGTGGAGTCCAAACCAGGCTCAGCAGGAGGCCCAGACAGAGGGCCTGGCTGCCCTGGGACTTGGCCCTGCACTTGAGGGATGGTGACAAGGACATCTCAGTGACCAGATCCTCACCACGACAGACACAAACTCCATCCTAAGAGATGGTATCTTCGAGCCCAATTCCTAGGATGTGAGAAACAGGCTTCTCTTCCTTCCCTGGGAAAACAAAGCCACAAACAGCCCCCTGTTTTTTGTACCCAGCTCCCCGCTGGCACAGCGACTGATCTAGAAGTCTCTGCAGGCCATTTTCCTTCCCTCTCCTCCTTACATAACCAGCCCCTCCAGAATGGAATGGGTTTGTTGGCAGCAAAAAGCAAGCACCAGAAAAGCCTAGCAGTGCACCTGTTTGGGTCCGTAGTGCCGTGGCCTGTCCCCTCGCCTGCCAGGACATGCTTCTCCTGTCCTGCCACACCCACATGTCTCCACAGTGGCTTTTGCTGCCCCCCACCTGGGTAGTCTCATCCCTTTCAGACACAGCTCTAGCTAGTGCCTGATTTCTGTCTGGCATCAGCACCTGGGCATGGTCCACGCGGCCCCAGGGAACAAGGGGAGACCTGGCTTCCTGGGCATTTCTCCCTGATGGCTTGTTGTCTGTCTAGCCCTGGGCAGTCGTTTAGTCTCAGAGCACCACTTGCCCCTGCTTGAGCCTTAGACGGATGGATCCCTTCCAGCCTCTGGCCCTGGTCCCAATTCTGGGAGGAGGGGATGCACCTCACTCCTCTGCATTCTGGAATGGCGGGAGTGGTGGGTTCAGGGTGAGTGACTATTCACCTCCTGTTCTCCAGTGAACTGATGATTAGGGCATGTCTAGGGAAGCTTCCAGCAGGCCTCTCTGCAGGATCATAAGCCTTTGTCTTCTATAGTAATGACAGAGGGGTGGCCGAGGCCAGGTGTTGGACGATCGGTTGGCCAAAGTGAGTGGAGGCCATGTCTGGCTGCCGGCTGCTGTTGCTTTGTACTGGTGCTTATCCTGAGCCGAGATCTGGTCAGACCTCCTCTGGGGCAGTGTCTGGACGCAGGGTGTGTCCACCAGGGGGCGGTGCAGCCCAACACAGCCTTGGGGCCGCCACAAGACTTGGATAAAGAAGTAGGGTCATCATGTTGGTGGTGCAGGATACCATAGAATAGAATTTTGGGATTTGGAGAGCATCTGGGGTTCGAGCCTAACTACTCCTGTCTCAGATGAGGAAACTGAGGACCAGAGACCAGAAGTGAGTTTCCATGTTTATCCAGTTGGCCAGTGGCAAGAATCTGTATCCACGCCTATGTGGACTCCATTCATCTTCATTTTTAACAGCAGGTGCTAAATTAGTAAAAGGGACCCCCCCCCTCAAAAAAAAAAGAGCAACTTGGACATTTGAGAGTGATTAACTCATCCTGTGGGGAACTAGAGCCTCATGGGGACTCTCAGAAGCCTCATAGGTACTGGGCTCTGTGAGAAGGCATGCTGTCCTCCCAAAATGTACTGGTTTTCCACCTGAAGATTCCAGGTCTCCCACGATGAGTTGCCAGGAGGGCCCTGCCCTGGAAGGGGCAGTTGTGATTTGTCTCCCGTGGTCTCTGTGCAGCACTGTTGTTCAGACCTAGCCTGGACACACCAGGAGCCGCTCGGGGCAGAGTGTCCGTGGGCTCCAGTCTGGAAGACATGGTGGTTTCTGTAGTGCCCAGGTTTTTGGAGCAGCTGCTTACCCTAATGGCCATGATCATGAGTGTGAAGGATTCCTGGGAAATAACAAATTTATACAAAGCCAACCCAGTGACAAAAGGTTAATTTGGAACAAGAGCTTTGCCATGTCCCTGGAGAAAAGATGCAAAGATGGCAACAGAAGTTAGAGGATGGCCTTGAATAATAATTATAACATTTACAAGTGCCCAGTAAACACCAGGGAGTCCTGGGTGGTGCAAACGGTTAAGCGCTCAACTACTGGCCAAAAGAAGACAGGCCTGGTGATCTGTTTCCAATGGTCACAGCCTTGAAAACCCTATGGAGCAGTTCTACTCTGCACACTGGGGTCACCATGAGTAGGAATCAACTGGGCAACTGGTTTGTTTGTTTTTTTAGTGAACTCCAGGCTCCAGGCTGGTGGCTTTCCTGTCTTTTGTAACACTGTAAGACAGTTATTATCATCTTATGTAATTTTAGTAGGTTACTCTATTTGTTGAAATCAGCTAGGAAGAGCACCCATACCCATTGCTGTCGAATCGAGTCCATCTCGTAGCAACCTTATGGAACAGAGTAGAACTGCCCCATAGGGTTTCAAGGCTGTGAATCTTACAGAAGCAGACTACCACATCTTTCTCCCGCAGAGCGGCTGGTGGGTTCAAATCTCTGACCTTTTGGTTAGCAGCGGAGCACTTAACCACTGTGCCAACAGGGCTTCTTAAGAAGAACAGTGTGGTAGAAAGAGACCTTAGTGAGAAGGTGTACAACCAGGATTTCCTTCTGGCTGGACCACTGCTCTACCACGTGGCTGTGAGCACTCGCCTGACTCTCTCCGAACTTCCATTCCCCACCTGTAATAGGAAGGGTTGATGCAGATGATTTCTAAGAACATTTATGACTCTAGTATTACTCTCTGACTGCGATTCTCTGGGTTTAGGCTTCAGAGACTAGGGGTATGCCACAGGCCTGGGCTGGGCTGGCACAGATGTGCCCGGACACCAGTGCTGGGTGGATCACCTCCAAGCATGAGTTGCTGTCCTGGGTCTTGGGTGGCCTGAGGTGTAGGGTTGACAGGAGCCATGTTGCACATGGCGGTCAGAGCAGCAGTGCCCATGGATCAAAGGGCCAGGGGAGGGACATGGGGGGCTGGACGAAAGGTAAGGAATTGCCACCTCTCTACGGGAGGTAAGAGACGTGAGACTCTATCTTTCTGGGCACAAAGTACAAAAAGGGGTCAGAGGGTTTTATCCAAGGCCAGGAAAAAACATGCGGCTCATCATTACGACCTCTGGTGACATGTAGAGGGACAAAAGGTCAGCTCCTCTCTGTTCTCTGAAATCTACCTGCACTGCTTGAAAGCTCATCTAGTGCAGACACTCTCAGCCTTTTTGTCCACAACACAGAGAGAAATGCATTTTGTTTTACATCCTTGTGTGTGTGTGCATGGACAAAAGTTCTATGAAACACTGTGGTGTGTTCTTGCTTTATTCTAATTCTTTCATGGTGGTTGTGTACATCGTTGTCATGATCCACCGAGGGGCTGGAACTTCTCGTTTGAGAAACAGTGGCCTTACGTCTTTGGAGTGGCCGGTTCGTGCCTGGGATGAAAGTGGGTGTGAGCAAACAGACAGAAGCACTCAGCTCACAGAGCTCTTGGATTCTTTTTAAGCCCTTGGCATCTGCTCCTGCCTCTGAACTCCTTGTACCTTCATTGACAAAGTGTTGGCGCAGAGCAGGCGATGCAACGGCAAGGAGGGATAAGAGGGCTCCCTGTAGAAAGGTGCTTGGCATTGTTTGGGGAGACTCTTGAGATTTGGTTTTGTAGAAGTGGTCATTTGATATTCTGATGTTACAGAGCTGAGAACCAACGGACTTCATCTCCTGTGCCAATTCAAAAGCCACATGTTATGTCATTGGTTGGGAGCACACTGAGGTGTCTCTACAAGCCCCGATCTTGAGGCAAGTTCTCCCTACGTAGAGAGGAATATGTCTTGAAGCCAGCCAACCACTCTGTGACCTTACAGAAGTCTTCTCTAGGTGCCCCACTTTGTTTTAATCTGTGGGTCATTCCTACAGTTTGTCTTCCAGCATAAACCAAAACACCTTGATTGTCACTTTGACGCCACCACTGCCTGAGGGAGCCATGGACAGGCATGTGGGGGGCAGCTGTCCAGGGACTCAGAGTCCGACCAGGGCTGATTGGGGCTGTGGGACAGACCCAGCTCACTCTCCACTTTTTCCTTGGTTTTTATGTTTTTGTTTTTTTTCTTCATGAAGAGGACTTGAAATTGGGAGGCCCAGATGATGAAAAAGCATGTACTTAGAGCTAGCATTGTGCTGAATCTTGGGTGTCTAATGAGCATGTTGTTGGCACCCACAATGGTTCAATATCATGGCTGGTGGGTAAATAAGTCTTCTCCAGAAACCCAGGGCTTGCCTTTTCAGACCCTATTTTAAGGCTTGTCTTAGTAAAATTGTACAATGACAGACCCGAAAACAGCCCTCAAAATTTAGGACCATCCCCTCGTTTTAAAGATAGTCCATGTGTTAAGTTTGTCCCTGCCTTCAGAAGGCCTAAGCTACTCCAATTATCCCATTAGAACTTCATTCTCTTCTCATAAGGCATTTTTGTCTATGCAGATTCTGAGATGCATTTATTTATTTTTAATAATATTTTATTGTGTTTTAGGTGAAAGTTTACACAGCAAGTTAGGTTCCCCTTTAACAATTTTTATACAAATTGTTCTGTGCCATTGATTACAATTTTTACAATGTGTCAGCATTCTCATTATTTTCATTCTGTCTGTTTGGTTTCCATTAATCTAACTTCCTTTCCCCTCCTTGCCTTTTCATCTTTGTGTTTGGGTAAATGTTGACCGTTTGGTCTCATATAGTTGATTGTTTAAGGGAGCACATTACTCACCGGTGGTATTGTTTATTTTATAAGCCCATCTATTATTTGGCTGAAAGGTGACCTGCAAAAATAGCTTCAATTCCGAGTTCAAAGGTTATCTGACGGGGATAGTTTCAGGGGTTCCTCTAATTTCTATCAGTCCAGTAGGTCTGGCCTTTTTTTAGGAATTTGAGTTTTGTTCTACATTTTTCTCCCATTCTATCTGAGATGTTCTATTGTGTCCCTGCTCAGACTGGTCATTGTGGCAGCCAGGCACTGTCTAGTTCTTCTGGTCTTGGATCAAAAGAGGCTGTGGTTTGTGTCGGCTATTAGTCCTGTGGACTAGTTTCTTCTTTGAACCTTTTGATTTCCTTCATTCTACTTTGCTCCATGTGAGTAGAGACTAATAGTTGTATCTTAGATGGCTGCTCACAAGCTGTTAAGACCCCAGATGCTATTCACCAAACTAGGAAGTAGGACATTATCTTTGTGAATTATGTTATGCCAATTGACTAAGTTATCCCTCAAGACTATGGTCCCAAGCCTTTTAACCCAGTAAACCAATCCTGTGAGTTGTTTGGATATATCTAGGAAGCCTCTGTAACTGTGCCCTCTCTGTGGTGTGTTATATATGTGGATATATATGTAGAACACACAAATGTGTGTATACGTATGCCTACAGATACACCTATACACGCATGTACATTTACTCATGTATGCCTTCCTAATACACATATATGCATCCATATCTACCTATGTAACCACACACATATTTTTTGGTTGTTTTTACTGCTGTTTCAACATTGTATATGTTACAGCATTTACTGAAATTGTTCCTTTTTCTTGGGTACTTCTTAGCGTCTTTATTTATCTTGGTCAGGTTGTGCTGACTTCATCCATATTTGGTCTTGCCTTTCCCATCACCAAAAGTAAGAAGTGTCTACTATCTAGAATGTGATTCCCCCTTTGCTTTCTGTATGTATATCTATTCTTGACTTTTTATAATAGTGAAACCATACAATATTTGTCTTTTTGTGATTGACTTATTTCACTTAGCATAATATCCTCCAGATTCATCCGTGTTGTAAGATGTTTCATGAAGTCCTCATAATTCTTTATGGTTACATATATGTATGTACATACCACAATTGATTTATCCATTCCTCCATTGATGGGCACTTAGGTTGTTTCCATTTTTTGCTATTGTGAGTAATGCTACAATGATCATAGGTGGCATATGTCTATTCATGTCATTGCTCTTATATCTCTAGGATATATACCTAGGAGTAGGATTGCTGGATCATAAAGCATTTCTATTTCTAGCTTTTTGAGGATGCGCCATACTGTTTTCCACAGTGGTTTTACCATTTTACAATCCCACCAGCAATGTATAAGAGTTCCAATCCCCCCACAACCTCGCCAGCATTTGTTGCTTTCTGGGTTTTTTTGATCATTGCCACTTTTTGCAGGGGTGAGATGGTATCTCATTGTAGTTTTGATTTGCATCTCTCTAATGGCTAATGATCGCTAGCATCTTTTCATCTGTTTGTTGGCTGCCTGAATGTCCTCTTTGGTGAAGTGTCTGTTCATGTCCTTTGGCCATTTGGATTGTTTGTCCTTCTGTTGTTGAGTTGTTGAAGTTTTCTATATATTTTAGAGATTAGACCCTTATCAGGTACGTCTTTGTCAAAGATTTTTTCCCAGACTGTAGGTGCTCTTTTTACTCTTCTTGGTAAAGACTTTTGCTGAGCGTTAAGTATTTAATTTTTAGGAGGTCCCAGTTATCTTCCGTCATTCGTGCATTTTTAGTTTTGTTTGATAAGCTATTTATGCTGAAAATTAGGTCCCCTAGTTTTGACCCTATGTTGTCATCCAGGAACTTTACAGTTTTAGTTTTAACGTTTAGGTCTTTGATACATTTTGAATTAGTTTTTGTGCATAGTGTGAGGTATGGATCCTGATTCATTTTTCTGCATATGGATATCCAGTTTTGCCAGTGCCATTTGTTAAAGAGACTTTTTCTTCCCCCGTTGAATGTACTTTAACCCTTTGCCGAAGATCAGCTCCTCACCTTCCCACTTCTTCATTCTCATCACCAGCCACTCACACGGCACTCTCCCTCTCAGCCCCGGCTACTTACTACTGTCTAATTGTCTGCCCTTAGGCAGGTGGCTTAACCTCTTTGACCCTCACTATCTTCATCTATTATGGTTGTTATTGTTAGCTGCTGTTGAGTTGGCCAAGGGATTGAAAACAGCCAAGAGGTGAGTGTCAAGCCACAACAAAGACAGTTTAATACAAATGAGGTTAATCCAGCATGAGCAGCTCAAGCATGCCAAAGACTAGGGGAGAGGCAATAGTCGGGAAGTGAGCAGGAGGAGGGGCTCTGTGTGGGGCCTAGGAGCCCAGGTGCTAAGTAGGTCACTCACGGCCTTACTAGAGTCACGCCAAGCATCCGATAGGACTCACCTGGCATTTGTACCAACCACCCAGGTCCTTAGGATCCAGGGCACATAGAAATCAATCTAGAAACCAGAAGGGCAGACTCTTAAGAAGCAGATCAAGAAACACATTATGAACAGAAAGCCCAAATACTTCATTAAAAATGTTATGAAGGAAATATCTCCATTCCTCTATTGGTTTAGTGATGCTCATTGTTCATTGACACTCTGCTCAAAGGCTTGAGGCCTTTGAGAACAGTGGGGACTCATCTTGTAGTGTGAGAGTGGGAGATAATTATTCTATGACTAAGAATAGGAGATGGAAAAATGTGTGTTTTAGTTATCTAGTGCTGCTATAACAGAAATACCAGAAGTGGATGGCTTTAAAAAACAGAAATTTATTCTCCCACACTTTAGGAGACTAGAAGTCAGAATTCATGGTGCCAGCTCCAGGGAAAGGCTTTCTCTTTCTGTTGGTTCTGGGGGAAGGTTCTTGTCATCAGTCTTCCCCTTGTCTAGGAGTTTCTCAGCACAGGGGCCCTACTTCCAAAGGACACGCTTCACTCCTAGCTCTTCTTCTTGGTGGTCCCTCTCTTCTCTGTTCGCTTCTCTCTTTTATATCTCAAAAGAGATTGACTTAAGATACAATCTAATCCTGTAGATTGTGTCCCGACTCGTTAACATCATATAGGTTAGGTTTACAACACATAAGATAATTATATCAGATCACAAAATGGAAGACAACCATGTAATGCTGGAAATCATGGCCTAGTCAAGTTGACACACATTTTGGGGGGACACAATACAATCCATAGCAATGTGTTTTACTCTCAATATAGCAGCCCTCTTTTAAACCACTCCTAGTGTCCCCTGTTGTTGCTCAGTTCAGTAGATAAAAGCAGAGAATTGGTGCACTCACAGGCACCTTATAAACAATCTCATTAACCTCTGATTGGACAAATGAAAAGCAGAATTTTGACGTGCCCAATATCACCCAGAGAGTAAGCATAGAGCTGGGGCTGGAACCAGGCCTCTGACTCTGGGAGCAGGTTGTATTGTCAGTACCTGGGGGTGCAGGGCTGCAGGGGCTGAGAAGGGACCCTCAGTGGTTCCACAGCTTGGAGGGTAGAGAGAGGATCAGATGTTTCTGGTGCTCAGTGTACTGAGCCTGCTCAGTGGGACGGAGAAAGGAAACTGTCCTGGATGTATTCCTTCCTCAGTCGGAATGTTCTTAAATGTTCTTGACACTTTTGACCCTAGCTGGCTCTGGGATGGAGGCTGTGGTCGCTGCTCCGGCAGCCTTCCTGTTTGTCCTGCATTTTCACTTGGTCAGCTCTCTGTGTGGGGCATCCCAGCTGCATCAACAGAGGAGTTTTGGAAGGGAAAACATCAGGAAAGCTGAGGACTCAGGAGGGTATCTGATGGATACACACTCTGAAACACCTGCTGTCAGCGCTTAGTCAGGTGCAAACTCCTTACCTTTGAGGAGTCCCCCTCCTTCAGGAGCTCACAGACAAGCTGATTGCAAACATTGGATGTTTCACTGTCTTGTGGGAAGTGTTGAGACAAGTCGGTGGAAAGTTGAGTATAAGACTCTGAACTTTTCACAAGGTAGAACAGTGCCGGAATGTCAAGCGATTGCCATTTGGTGGTGGGATTCTTTATACTTTTCTATTCTTGAGAAAAAGAACTTAAAGAGAAAAAGAGTATCTTAAGCTGCCTTGGGAATGAACGACTGAACTATATAAATCCTCATGCATCTTCCTTTTTCCCCCAAGGTCACATTGTACCATGGGCGCTCGTTTTTCATGGAAGATGCTCCATATCTTTATAGCTTCCAATACCAAGTTGTTTTTCTATAACTGGCAAATAGAAATACCAAGGAAGTGGTGGGGATTAATAGAAAGAGCTCTGAGCTAGGAGTGGATGAAGCCAGCTTATTGTACCTGCTTACCGCTATCCAGCTGTCTGGCCTTGGACAGGTGGCTTAACCTCTTTGACCCTCAGTACTTTTATTTATTGTGGTTGTTGTTAGCTGCTGTTGAGTTGGCCTCTGACTCATGGCGACCCTGTACACCATGGAACAAAATGCTGCCTGGTCCTGCGCCATCCCCGTGATCACTGTGGCTCAGACCCTTGTGATTCAAAGCATTCTTATTGGTTGATTTTTTGGAAGTAGATTTCCAGGCCGTTCTTCCTAGCGCATCTTAGTCTGGAAGCTCTGCTGAAACCTGTTTGGCATTATAGCAACACACAAGCCTCCACTGACAGATGAGTGGTGGCTACACATGAGGGGCGTTGGCCAGGCATTGAGCCCTGGTCTCTCACATGGAAGGTGAGAATTCTACCCCTGAACCACCATTGCCCCTGTCTTCGTCCATAGACTGGGATAATACTTTTTGCCTTTCCTACTTGTATGGGTTGTTCTAAGGACCAAATGAGGCAACAACAGGAAGATTTAAGAACATACTAATGGCAGATTAACAGTCGTTATGTTGTTGATACGTTACTTTTTTTGTGGTAGATGTTTAGTTTTTGCCTGGATTTCTGAAGGGGGAGGGTAAGTGAGTTGCTTTTAAAGTCAACTCACATCTTGGGAATTTTCTCAAACCTATGATGAGGGCTCCCCTTTCTTTTTTGTCCTGATGCTTTCCTGGCAAGTGACTTTATTAGCCAAGATCCTAAAAATCTGCTTTCCCTGAAGACCCTGACAGTCATCTCTGAGCATGTGGTCAAGGTCTAAAATGTGTTTTGTGCAACTGATGAAAATTCCAGAGTTTTGAAGCTGTCTCTTCAATCTTAAACTTCTCTTGAAGCCTCACAGAGCCTCATGAAATGTCTGCCTAGTGCACAGTAGGGATCTGATTGGCATGTTGAAGGACTGGAAGATGTCAAGGGATTAGGGCGAGGAGTGGAGAGCAGCAGTGAGGAAAGCATGAAGATCTGGTAGGAACAGGGTAAATTCCAGGAGCCCGCGTCCTTCTGGAAATGTCAGCTAAGCTAAGAGGCCAGGTCCTCATTATTCTACAAGCTGATGGTCTTGTGACTCTAGTTGCAGCTAGAGATTTTCCCATACCCAGCATCTAAGGTGCCCAGAACTTCTTCGAGAGCTCAGGAAGATGAAAGCCAAGATTAGGATAATGGGAGTGGGGGTGGGGGGCCTTCCAGCAAAGCCTGCCAGTCTGCCAAGATGTAGGCACATTGCAGAGACCTGGTTGACTGGATACGCCATCAGGAAGACCTTGCACCGAACCAGCGATGGCTCCTTCCAGTGGCTGCCAGGCCAGAGGCAGCCCCTGAGAGAAGCAGGACCGAGGCTTAGCCTCAGCTCTTTCCAGAACATTTTGACATGAGCCACTTGGCCTCTCCAGGCCTCAGTGATGGAGCCTGGGTCTTGGGGCTGCTGTGTGAGGAACAGGGTGAGTATTTGCGAAATGCTTTCCCAAGTGGAAACTGCTGTTGCTGAACAAATGTTTGTGGGTAATGACCATGTGAAACATGAGAGGAATGTACTCATTAAAACTGGAGATAAGTAGCCTGCACCTGCCCCCATCCCTGTGAACCACATCAGGAAGCGGCTTCTGCAGCGCTTGTTGTTTGCTCTGCCTTAGCCTGTATTATGGTGCTGGGGTGTGTGGCGTGTGGAGGAGTTAATTCAGACACTTTTTAACACCTGCTCTATGTGAGATGAGTGCAAAGGTGACTTACTCTCCCCTTGATGGACTCAGTCTAGGTAGGGGAATAGACTGATAAATAACAACTGTAACATGGAGTGAGCAGTCCTATTGTAAAGTATGCCTACAGTACTGTGGGCACGGGACCAGAGAGTAATTCATTTTGCCTGAGGATGGGTTGAAGTCAGAGACAATACTTGGATTGGGCTTTGACTGATGCATAGGAGTTCACGCTGTAAATGAGGATGGCGGGGCAAGAAGTCAAAGGCCCCGAGACAGCAGGACAGCACTTGAGGGTGTGGGAATGGAAGGGACCAGTGCTGGCGATTCCCTGCTGTCTTTGTGCAGGCTCGGTGCTGGGGCTGGAGAGGGAAGATGGTGCCATCCTGTAGGGGCTGAGGGATGCCAGGGTCAGTTCTCGGGGGGCGGGTGGCTGTAGCTGAGTCTTGGGCAGGCGTTCGAGGAGCTGAGGTGCATTCCAGGCAAAGTGTCCAGCCTCGAAACTGTGTTTTGAATCACCAACATTTTGTTTTTAATTTTTTTTATTGTTGTAGTTTAAATGAAGTTTACATTTCAAGTTAGTCTCCCATACAAAATTTAATACATACATTGTTTTGTGACCCTAATTTCTCACCCCATTCTGCGACAGCACACTCCTCCTTTCTACCCCTGATTCCCTATGTCCATTCAACCAACTCCTAACCCTCTCTGCCTTCCCATCTCACCTCTGGACAGAAGCTGCCTCTTTGGTCTCTTATATCTACTTGAGCTAAAAGGCACACTCCTCACCAGTATCACTTTATGTCCCACAGTCCAGTCCAATCCCTGTCTGAAGAGTTGGCCTCGGAAATTGTTTTAGTT
>NW_004443956.1:13466243-13535967 GCF_000243295.1 Trichechus manatus latirostris | reverse complement strand
GGCCATGCTTTCCGGGATTCCTCCAGTCTCAGTCAGACCATTAAGTCTGGTCTTCTTACTAGAATTTGAGTTCTGCACCCCATCCTTCTGCTGCTCCATCAGGGACTCTCTGTTGTGTTCCCTGTCAGGTCATTGGTGGTAGCCGGGCATCATCTAGTTCTGGTCTCAGGCTGATGAAGTCTCTGGTTTATGTGGCCCCTTCTGTCTCTTGGGCTAATACTTTCCTTGTGTCTTTGGTATTCTTCATTCTCCTTTACTCCAGGTAGTTAGGACCAGTTGATGCATCTCAGATGGCCGCTCAGAAGCTTTTAAGACCCCAGACGCCACTCACCAAAGTAGGGTGCAGAACATTTTCTTAATAAGCTTTGTTATGCCAATTGACCAAGATGTTGCCTGAAACCATGGTCCCCAGACTCCTACCCCTGCTGCTCTGTCTCTCAAAGTGTTTGATTGTAATCAGGAAACTTCTTAGCTTTGGTTGAGTCCAGTTGTGCTGACTTCCCCTGTAGTGTGTGCTGTCCTTCCCTTTGCCTAAGATGATTCTTATCTACTATCTAGTTAGTAAATAATCCTCAGCCTCCCTCTCCACCCTCATAACCATCAAAGAATTTTTTTTCTGTGTTTAAACCTTTTCTTGAGTTCTTATAATAGTGGTCTTATGCAGTATTTGTCCTTCTGGAAAACACCAACATTTCAGTGGGCTGTGCTGGCAGAGGGAGGCTGCAGGGGTGGACCGGGCCTTGGCTGGACTGATGCTGAGGGCTCAGGCAGCACCCACTCTGGCTCACCCTGAGCAGCACCTGAGGAGCTGAGCCAAGCAAGGGAGCTGGCTCTCCCCCAGGCTGCACCTGGCCACCAACTCTTCTCTGCAAGGGGCCCAGGCATGAGGTCCTCCCAGGTGGTCCTCTCATGCTCCAGGGGTGAGCCCCCAGGGTAGGTGAGGCCAGAGCATCTGTGGGAGGTCAGCACATGCCAGCATGCTGCAGTAGCCATTGCCCTGCTAATGGAGGAGGCCCTGGGCTTGTGGGGGCTAGCACACTCAGGCTCGTGTTCTCCAGCTCACTCTGCACGCAGAGCTCTGCAGGATGGAGAGAACTGGGGCCAGACAGAAATGCTTGGAGAACAAGCCATCCGCCAAGGAGCGAGCCCAGGCTCAAGGGGCAGCGTGGGCTCCATGCGGGGTGGGCGGGAGGGGACGGGGCAGAGGAAAGGTGAAGGAGCAGGCCTCTGGATGTGACAACTTCCTGGGTGTGGGAGGGAGGAGGAGCAGGGCTGAGGGTAAAGGGCTACTTTGTTTGGGACGTGAGTGTATGGCGAGGTCCCACCAATGGCTGTGCCAGCTTCTGTCTGTCCTCTGGGTCACACAGCATGGGGATTACTGGTGGCTCACACAGCTACTGCCCCACCCCTCGGCCTTTCCCGAACATACATAGGCCTTCCCCACGCTGTTGAGGTCCCTTGTCCCTGTCCTGCCCTTCAGCCAATCCCCAAACACCCCTGGATGGGCCTCTGTCCCTCCCCACGCTCTCTTTCCCTCCTTTGCCTCTTCTCTTCCTGTCCATTTTCCTTCCTTCCTCCTCCCCCAGGTGTGGGGGGTAGGGTGACCACTGCTGGAAGTGGGGCTCAGCATTCTGGAGGGGAGCATGGCGTGGGGGGGGCAACTTTGAAGAGGGGCTAATGCTTTTTCACCCTCCTTGAACCTCGTTCACCACCTTGATCCCTGGTGGTTGGTTTTCAAGAGAAGGAACCAGCAAGGAGGGGTGCACACTTAGAGCCCTTTGAAGCCCCTGGGCCAAAGCCACGTGACTGACCAGTGTTCTCTGTGTCCTAGGACCTGAGCTCCTTCGCCATGCCGCTCCTGGATGGAGACCTGGACAGCGCAGAAAAGCATTCTCGCAAGGTAAGCTGCCTCCCTCTCAGCTTCTCCCGGCTTACCTGGGGGCCCACCGAGACGCCACTTGTCATGGTAGACACTGGGCCAGGTCACTGCACAGGCCCAGCCCCTCTCTGCACCTGCTGCCCCATCTGAGAACACTCTGGGGGGCTGTCTCCTGTTCCTCCTTCTCCCTCTGGGCCCGACTGCTGCTGTTAGAATCCCCAAAGCAAGCGGAGTCATGGAGAAACAGCTGGGCCCCAGGGACCAAGTAACAAAGCAAGGAGGCTGACAGCATCAATAGATATGAGATTTGGGGTCATCTGTGGTTTTCGGTTACTCTCCTTCACAGGTACGAGTTCCTCAACGTGTCCCGCCCACCACCACCCCCCATAGGCCAACCTTCAGTCTCCCCCTTCCACCTGGTTTTACCCTCACCCCTTGTCCAATGCCACTGCCTCTCTCCTCTTTCATCCTCCTTTCTGCTTCTCCTGGGCCACTCAGCTCGCTGCTCTCCTGGCCCAACACTGAGTAATTTCTCTTCCGTTAGGAAGCTGGTGTCTCCACGAGGCTGTGCTGGACCCGGCGGCCCAGCGGGAGTGTGTGAGGGTAGAGAGGGGATGAACGCTGCCCTGGGAGGGGTGTGGTGGACAAGAAAGAGTGGAAAGGCTGCCTGGGGTGGGGGAGTCCTCCTGGGAGCCCTGCACCTCTGACCGCTGTGGTGGGGATTTGAGGAGGGTGCTGCTGGCAGCAAGCCGGGTGAGAGAGGGGCGTGAGCAGATCTGAGAGTGGAGATACAGAGTGAAGGCTGACTCTTGGGCTCTGGGTGATGCCAGCCAAGACTAGGGAAGGACAGTGCTGGACGAGGCCAATCTATTCCCTAAGCATTTTGAATTACATGCAATTGAGTTAACAAATTGGTTTAGACCTGTGGGAGAAATTGGCTCTGCTCCCTGCCTGCCCGGCAATAAGCAATCCCACTAGCAGTGATTGGCCCAGCCAGAAATGGCTCTTAGAGGATGCAGCAGCTGTGGCCTCCAGAGCTTCCTGGGCTAGCAGGGAAGAGGTAGAGGGCCTGGAGGAGCAGTGGCCTGGTCAGGCCCGGCTGCAGGACTCACAGCGCTTGTTGCCATAAAATGCTTCCTTCACATCAGTGAGCACTGAAGTAGGGCCTCGGACTAGGGGAAAGACACCCAGAGCTGCTCTGGCTGGGGCGGGGCCAATAGTGCTGGAACCTCATAGCCCCACCCTGACCCAACTATGGCTCTCCAGACGGGTTCCCGAGTAAAGTCGTTGTCACGAATGAATGGTGTCTGGACAGAAAAGGACCCTGACAGCTTTCTTACCACCACCCAACATTGACTCAGAACTCTGGTGACATTAGCAGTGGTGTGGGGAAGTCTAGGCCGTGGGCCTTCCCCTCTCACAGGGTTAGGACAAGAAGGTGACTGGTTGTAGTAGACAGTGTCACCCAGCACGTGGCTTAGCGACAGAGGCCACAGAAGATTGAAGGAACCTAAGTTTCTATTTAACTGGGAAGGCACTTATTCTCGGTCTAACATCTTGTTGTTTTCCTTTTTTAAACTGTAGTAAAGTATATATAACAAAACATTTGCCATTTCAACCATTTTGACACTAGTTCTGTTCACTATGTTCTGCAACCATCACTACTATCCATTTCCAAATTTTTCCACCACCCTTAACAGAAATTCAGGAAAACGTATTCTTTAACAGTATCCTCTTTCTCCCTGTATCTTTTAGCACCTGATACAACCCAGAGACAGGCCTCAGAAGCGAAGTGTTGGGAAGGGAAGGGAGGGAGTGCTTGGGCCTCCCCTACCCCAACTCGAGCCCCAGCCTCATCCCAGTGTTGCCCATCTCAAGAGGGGCAGACACTTCCTCCTCCTGACCTGACAATTGTTGGTTCCACTTTCCATTAGATTCCACTAGCCTTGAATTTCTATCGGCCTAGCAAGGCCTGCCTTTTAGCTGGCAGGTTAGGTGACTGTTTACATGGACTAGTCTCCAAATTGCCCAGGAAGGGCTTCGCTCTCCCCCAGCCAAATTCTGTCCCTTAAATTAGTGGTCCAGTTCAAAATGTAAATACCCCTGAAAAGGAGAGCATGGTTTAAATTCTTACTGGTATCTAGTCCTTTCTGAGGATAAGTTTTGATAGGGAGTGTCTTGGTCTGCTAGGGCTACCATAAAATATTCCACAAACTGGGTGGCTTATAAGCACAGAAATGTATTGTCTCACAGTTCTGGAGGCGAGGAGTCTGAATTCAGGGAGTTAGCCAGGAAGGCTCTAGAGGAAAATTCCTTCTTGTCTCTCCCAGCTTCTGGGACACCTAGCAGTCCTTGGCTTGCAGCTGCAGCATAGTTCCATAGTCACGTGGCCATCTGCTTTCTGTCTGTCTCTCCTTTCCTCTTTTATAAGGACACCACTCAGAGTGGATTGGGGCCCACCCTATTCCAAGATGACCTCGTGTTAACTTAGCTGATAGCATCTGCAAAGACCATATTCCCAAACAAGGTTGAGCTCACAGGTACTAGGGTTAGGACTTCAACACATCTTTTGGGGGGACAGAATTCAATCTGTAACAGCAAGGTAGAAAGAGGATTAGGAGATGCTGCCAGGCTCTTACAGTAGAAAGGAGGGAAGTACTGAAAATGGGGAGGTGAGGAAGGGCTGTGCAGGAGCCTCTGATGTGCCTGAGGAGGCAATGCACCTGGGAACCAGAGAGCAGAGGTCATGGAAGCTGTGATGATTCCTGCCCCTGGAACCCTTGTCAGGCTATGACACCCCATGTGAGAGCCTCCAGGTCACACCTTTGAATCAGGTGTGGGTGGGTGGGAACTGTGAACTCAGATGTGAAAGATATGATCATGTTTCTTAGTTTTAAGGTAACTTAAATCTAACTCCAAGTCCCCCATCCTACCAGCTTGATGGGAATATTCGTTTTTGTCATTAATGGGGCTTCCTTCCTAGGCTTATGCAAAGGTCCCGGGGTCCTATACAGCAATACACTGATTTTAAAAACAAGGAAACTGACCTTCAGGACAGTGAGAAGACTTTCCATGATCACATGACTCCTTAACAATTGAGCCAAGCCTGAACCCAGCCTGCTTGATTCTTTTGTTTGTTTGTTTATTGTTGTAGTTTAAGTGAAAGTTTACATTTCAAGTTAGTCTCTTATAATAAAAATTTATACATACATTGTTATATGACCCTAATTGCTGTCCCTAGACTGTGACAGCACACTTCTCCTTTCTACCCCTGATTTCTCATGTTCATTCAACCAGCTCCTAACCCTCTCTGCCTTCTCATCTCACCTCCTGACAGAAGCTGCCCATTTAGGCTCATGTATCTACTTGAGCTAAGAAGCACACTCTTCATGAGTATCAATTTATGTCCCATAGTCCAGTCTAATCTTTGTCTGAAGAGTTGGCCTCGGAAATTGTTTTAGTTCTGGGCTGATAGAGAATCCAAGGCCATGCTTTGCTTGATTCTTAGTCCAGTACGTTTTCCGCTGTACCTGGGGCAGGTGGGGCAGGCAACACAGAGGTAGTGACTAAGGTGAAGCAGAGAGGCAGTTGTTAGGTACCGTTAAGTTGGTTCCAACTCACAGCGACCCTAGGTACGACAGAACAAAAGCAGAAGCTAGCAGCCTACAATACCACAGCGTGCTTCCTGCCCCTCTGGCTTGTCTCCACATCCCGGTAGCTTGTGAATCAGATCCCGATCCCCTTAGGGAATCCCTCCTCTTTGGGCATGGTGATTGGAAATCTTCCATGCTTGCCAAGTTAAATCTCTATCTGATACTTGAAGGCCTACTCCATTTCCTAGGTACCACTTAAAGGAAGATGGATGAAGGTAGAGGTGGCCTCGCTGCCTGTGGTCCCATTCAGGTTTTCTTGGCCATCACTGTCCTTAACACCAATTGATACAGGTTATAGAAACAAGGAACAGGGGCCTGCCAAGTTCCTCTCTTTACCTCTCTCTCTGGTGTCCTTTCCCTGAAAGGCAGCCACTCTTTTATGTAACACGTCTCTGTGCATAATCTGCTGGTCCCCTTGAATCTGCACAGCTGGATAGAGGGGTTCTTGGGCCAGGGTCTGCAGAGCAGGGCAGTGCCAGCCAGCACTCCGGCATCATCCAGCACCTTGCAATCACATGGTCTTGACCTCATTATTAATAGGGATGAATAGTGAGGGGCCGTTAAAATGGAGGTACAAGTTTGGGGTTTCCATGTCAGCTCAACTGTTTACTAATGGAATCCTTCTTGGATTTTGCCTTCCCCTCACTGCTGTCTTTCAAACTATAGACTTTTTCTCCTTTAGAATGTGCTCAAGCCTCTCCTCCCACAAGATTCCACATGACCATGGGTTCTCTTCGCTTGATCTGGGACAATCACCCAGCTCCCCTGTTCGTCTTTCCTGGTAACTTGCCTTCAGTGTAAGCTTGGACAAGATGCTTGCTCTCTCTGAACCTGTAATGATAGCCCTTACCTTTTATGTGTGTAATAATGTAGAAGGGTGCCAGCACCCAGAAGTGCTCCAGTGGTAGGTCCCTGGGCGAAGGGTGATCTCAGTACATCTCCTTTTAGGAGTGGAGAGTGAAATCTGCTTTAGAAGAAATGCAGCCACCTATCTCTTACCTGAATGATGCAAATGCTTCACTAGTGTGGCTTGAAACCTGTGGACTCTGGATCTTGTAGTCTGTCTCTCTTGGCTCTTCTCCCTGAGAACTTCAAGCCGTTTCTGTCTGGGCTTGTGGGTGCCTTGCAGGCCTCAGACTGAGCTGTCCCACCTCCAGCTGGCAGACTCCTGGGGAAGTGGTGCCAAGCTAAATCTGGACCCCAGGACTGGGGTCCCGCACCCTCCCCACTCGAATCTGTCTCCCAGGGAGGAGTCTCCCTGACTTTTCCCCACTGCTCTCTTGGTCCCCAGGATCCATATGTATACCTTACCTTGAGGCCCACCTTTCCTGGCCTCCCTTTTGTGGCCCCCAAGGATGCCTGTTGTCCAGTCTTTTGATCACCCTGGTCTCTCCTGAGTTGGCCCCACTAGACCCTCACTCATCCTGACGTACCTGGAATTTTCTCCTTCCCTGTTGGGAAGCGGGGCCTCAACTCCCCTCCCTTCTTCCCTGGTGGGGAGCCAGGCCTCACCTCTCTTCCCTCCTTCCCTAGTGGGGAGCCAGGTCTCACCTCCCTCCCCTTCTTCCCTGATGGGGAGTCAGGCTTTGCCTCCCTTCTCTCTCTGTTTTGGCACCAGCCTGAGTGCCAGTTCCCTACCAGCCTCTATGAAGCGAACAGACACTCTGAGCCTCTAGGTGCTTTGTACATCAAACCTAGGACTCGTCCAACTAAAATCCTCAGAGGATTCTCTGTGATGGCTCCATAAAGGCAGAGCTATGGCTGGCCATGGTGGCTTTCACTACCACTCATTGTTTGTACCGCTGCCCAGCCCACCCCAGCTGGAAACAGACCAGGTGGATAGGTCTTCCAAAGTCAGCCCAGGGTCTCACTGTCCAGGAGGATGATTCCATTCACAGTATCCCATGAGAGATGGCCGGCCAAGCAGACCCAGGACCCACACTCTTAGGCCACTTTCAAGGAGAAGAAGGAAGGCTTGCCTCCTGGGCCCTCCTCAGGCTTGACTTCCGGGTGCCTGGCCTGGTGGGCCTGGGATTCTGAAGACAAGATGGAATTTCATTCAGTAGGATCATGAGGTTCCTCATCATCCATCAACCTTATTGGGCATTTGAGGCCCTCTGTGACTGGTTTTCCAGTGGCATTTGGCTCAGCTTTCCCCATGGCCTGTCTGTGGTGGCCCCTGGACTCCTTCCTCTGGCCCAGGCCCATCCGAAGGTCATCTGGCTTTCCAGGCCTTCCCTGAGTGCGCTTTGACAGGCAGGTTTTTACCCTTTGGAAACTTTCTTCATCAGCACCATCCTTATAGCACTATGTCTTGCCTAATGCTATAGCTGTTGGTCTGCCATTCTCTGAGAGCTCTTGAGGACCTCGGCCTTACTGTGTGTCCCCATTACCCTCCGTGGTTCTGAGCACCAGCACATGGGCAACTCTTCCTCCTTAATGCAAGGATCACGGTTAGACATGAAGACTATCTTTGGGGCTAGACTTTCGAGTAGTTCGTAAAAGTGACTTTAGTAGCTTAACAGTCAACCTCTGGACCTTATGCTTGACCCTGACTCCTCTGGTATTCTCCAGGCCTTCCTCCAAATGTTTCTGCCGCTCTCTGGGGTGTGTGGTGTGATAGGTAAGGACACAGGCTCAGAGGTCAGACTCCTGCCCCAACACTTAAAAGCATTATGATCTAAACCTCTGTGCTCTCAGCCAGCACCTTCTCCTGCCTTCTGGTTCAGTAACACTCAGTGCAAGATGATGAGGGAGACACTATGGAGGCTTCCAGAATAGTCTGTTTTAAATAAATTTGGCTGTACCATTCCCTTGCTTAAGATACTTCAGTGGTATCCCTCAGAAAAGGATGAGGTCCTCAGCACAGTATACAGTGCCTGTCCATGATTCAGCCTGGCCCTCTCTCCCACCCAAAGTTCCACAAATATCAAGTATCTCCTGGTACAGAACTCATGAGATGAGAACTGATCCGATATATGTGGTGTAATCACTATGTGCCAGAACTGTTAAATGCTGTTCTTGTACTGCACCCTTCATCTTCACAACCCCATGAAAGAGGCCCAGTGCCCTCATTTTATAGGTGAGAAAACTGAGATGGTAGAAACTGGAGCCGAGATTTGAATTTGAACCTCCATCTCCAGAATCCTGGCTCACCTCCTGCTTCAGGATGTACTCTCTACTTCTCGTCCGTGCTTCTCCCCATGCTTTCTATCAACATCTCCCACCCCTGTCCATATGAACATTCTGCCCACCACCGGAGGAGTCATTAAAAGTTATTCTGTTTTTTGTAATTCATTTTAGTTTTGCTGTTGTTGTTGAGAATATATACAACAGAACATACGCCCATTCAACAATTTCTACATGTACAATTCAGTGACATTGATTACATTCTTTGAGTTGTGCAACCATTCTCACCCTCCTTTTCTGAATTGTTACTCCCCCATTAACATAAACTCACTGCCCCCTAAGTTTCCTATCTAATCTTTGGAGTTACTGTTGTCAATTTGTTCCCATATAGATACAGTGAAACCTGCAAAAACCAGAACTTGTGTAAGGTGGAAACCTGTCAGAGAAGGAAAACTCAAATATTTTCCATTAAAATGAGCAATAGAAAAGTGGTAAGACTGCACCTTGTCAGAGGCAGAAAACTAATGAGACCCGGAAAAACAAGGCAGTCCCACTGAGTTCTGGTTCTCATAGGTTTCACTGTAGATCTTAAAAGACCATAATGCTCAAAGCAGACATTCTTTACTAGTTAAGCTAAACTACTGTTTGGTTTTAAGAAGACTTCAGGGGATATTTTTGGCTTAAGGTTTAAAGATTATTTCAGGGCAGTAGTTTCAGGGGTTCATCTTCCCTCTATGGCTGCAGGGAGTCTGGAGTCCATGGAAATTTGAAATACTGTTCTACATTTCCCCCCTTTTGATCAGGATTCTTCTATAGAATCTTTGATCAAAATGTTCAGTAATGGTAGTTGGGCACCATCCAGTTCTGGTCTCTTGGCAAAGGGGGCAGTTGTTCATGGAGGCAATTAGACACACATTCCATTTCTTCTTCCTATTCCTGACTCTCTCTTTCTCTGTTGCTCCCAGCAAATAAAAGTTATTCTTGAGATTAGAAAAAACTTCAGAAAGCCTGAATCCCATAGATAGGTGAGATAGTAGCTACACCAAATACAGACAGAATGTAAGTGATTTTCAAATAAAATGGTTAAAAAGGAAAATTTTTGACTGCTCCTTTGTAGTGAGATGAGTTTCAGTCTGTTGTTCTGTAGCCCCCAGCACTGTTCAGTGAAGGAAGTAACAAGGCTCCCTTCTGATTCTTTAGGCAGGGTGGAGAACCCCCAGGCAGAGGTCAAACCCTGGGGTGGTTAATGGTGCTGATGGTGGCATTGTGTCCTTCTGTGAGCTGCAAGCTCGGAATCAGGGTGGGCCCTCTGGAAGCACTTACTTGGGTCTGGCCCCCACACAGTGCCTGGAGCAGGATGCCCTGGGCCTATTACCCATCCCCCAACAGGTGGGCTTGGACCCACGTTCTCAGAACTCTGCTGGTCACCAGCCAGGGTTTTTCAGGGCTTCTAGGGCCTGCAAGGTGGCTTGAAAAGTGCTAGACTGCTCTCTGCCAGGCCTTGTGCTTGCCGCCGGCAAGTCACTGTTCTTTCCTGCTGCTGGAAGGTGGAGCCCTGAATGGGGATGCCCTTTCTGCTCCAGTGTTGTATGTTTACCAAGTAGTAAGAGAGCAGCAGCTTAGCATAGGTTAACTGATTACTGTGCAACTGGTGCTTTGCTGACGTTCATAGGTGAATCTCACCCGACCTCAAATAGCCTTTTGAGGTGAGGGCATATTTTACAGATGAGGAAACTGAAGCTTAGTGTGACTCAGTAGCATGCCCAGGATCGTACAGTAAGGGGCAGAGCTGGGCCCTGAACCCAGGCGTGCCCCACCCAGAGTGCATGGTCTGAAGCCTTTCTGAGCAGGAACACACACTTACAGGGCACACTTGATATGTCACTGAGTCTGTGAGTTGTGTGCCTTGGCTTAAAATTATGGGATCCATTCCCCAAAAAGCTAAACATAGAATTACCATATGGCCCAGCAATTCCACTCCTAAGTATATACCCTAAAGAACTGAATGCAAGGATTCTAACAGATACTTGTACACCAGTGTTCACTCAAGCACTGTTCACAACAGCCCAAGGTGGAAACAACCTAAATGTCCATCAGCAAGTGAGTGGATAAACAAAATGTGGTACGTACATACAACGGAATACTACTCAGCCATAAAGAGAAATGAAGTCTTGATACGTGCTATGATATGGAAGAACCTTGAAAACATCACATTGAGTAAATTAGTCAGTTACAAAAGGACAAATATTGTATGGTCCACTTTTATGAAATATCTAGAATAGGCAAGTGTCTAGAGACCAAAGTTTATTAGTGGTTACCAGGGGCTAGGGGAAGAGGAAATGGGAGTTATTGCTGAAGGGGTACAGAGTGTTTGGGGTGATGAAAAACTTTTGGAAATAGATAGTGGTGATGGTTGCACAGCATGGTGAACGTAATTCACGTCACTGAATTGTACACTTAAAAATGATTAAAATGGCAAATGTTTTGTAATGTATATTTGACCACAATACCTTTTTTTAAATAAAAAAAAGTTGTGGGTGTCCAATAATTTTTCAACCTATGCCTTATAGCTACAATTGTAAGTAATCAAGGAAGTGAGGGTCTGAGGTTTGGGCTTGTTGGTTTTGTTCGTCCTGACCTTGAACAGCATTCCTCTCGTCCAGAGCCAGGGCTGCAAGGAGGAAAACCCATGGTCTCCTAGCACCAGGGTCCCTTGGGATGGAGGCCTGCTCCCTTCCAGATCACAAAGATGTGTGTGTCTCCTCCTTTGTGGTAGGGCAGGAGAACAATATTCCATCATAGTCATACCTTGAGAAGGACAGAAGTAAGGTCTTGAGAAGTAAAGGCCAGAAGGCAACTCAAAGGTTAAAGGATAAGAAGCATAGTTTTGAGCCACCTGTTCCCACGCCCCTTCTCCCTTCCTCTCCTCCACCTAGGAGGTGTCACCGGGCCTCTGGGATGGGGTGGCCAGCCAGCCTACGGATGGGCCGTCCTTGGATCAGATGCTTATCCCACTCCATCCTGGGCAGGAGACCAGGAGGGGCAGCTCATCTCGAGGGGCCTTGGGCTGGCCAGTGTGACAATGACAGGTCCAGGAGGCACCTCTGCTTGTCTGTCTCTGCAGGTGGACAGCCCCTTCAGCTCGGGCAGCCCCTCCAAGGGCTTCTTCTCCAGAGGCCCCCAGCACCAGCCCTCCAGCCCCATGTCTGCTCCCGTGAGGCCCAAGACCAGCCCCGGCTCACCCAGAACCGTGTTCCCGTTCTCCTACCAGGAGTCGCCCCCACGCTCCCCACGCCGCATGAGCTTCAGCGGCATCTTCCGCTCCTCGTCCAAGGAGTCCTCCCCGAGCTCCAACCCCTCTACCTCGCCTGGGGGCATCCGGTTCTTCTCCCGCTCCAAAAAAAGTAAGCACTGATGCTATTGTTTCAGGTGGATGCCGGGCTGCCAGGGCCTTCTCTGCATGTGGCTGGTGGCCAATGGTGCCTGCGGGCTCAGGAGCTGGTGGTGACTGTCAGTGACTGGGTGGTGGGCGCATGAGTCTGTGTCTGTCCCCCCTGGGAACAAAACCCTTCAGAACACAGATTCCACCTGTCCTTTTCCTCCTGCACTAACCTTCTATCAGAAGCTCATCCATCTGGTATGGCCTGGCCCCATGGGGTCACCATAAATACCGCGTGAGACCCCCAGTGTCACTGGTAAGGACAACCGAGTGGAACCTGTGCCCCCCCACCCCCACCCCCCGGCATTCTCTGAAAAGCAGTAGTGCCATGAAGCTGAGGTGAGGCCCACTTACCCAGGGCCAGAGGACCCAGACTTTGCTCTTGTCAGCTGACATGTTGCACCACTCCCTGCTGTTCCATATTTGGGGGTTGGAGTCTACCTGTCTCTAGCGGAACCTGACTTTGTCTGTTGGGCCCTGAGCATCAGGGAATAGACCTGGAGTTGATTTACTGGAGAAGGGGGTAATGATAGGAAATGCGTGCATTTAAGAGGGAGTTTCTTAGGCTCGTGGGTGTCTGAGATGTGAGGACAAAATGGTCTCAAATTGGCATAATATGAAATATACCAGGAAAGCTGTAAAGCAGATGGGGCTCATTAGCTCCTCTCCTGATTTTCAGTGCCTCTCCCTACTCTTCCCAACTCCCTCTGCTGACTTAAAGTGCTTCTCTGGGGGAAGACAGTGATTTGGAAACCACATCTGCTCTCGAGCCTCAGAGATTTGGGGCGTGTGCTCCTTTCTTTCCAGGCCATGTCTGCATTCAAGAAGACCTGCCTGGTTAGGGCAGTGCAGTTGCTGTCCAGTTGGTGGCAGAGTACAACTGTGCTCCATAGGGTTTTCCATGGCTAATTTTTCAGAAGTAGATCACCAGGACTTTCTTCTGAAGCACCTCTGGGTAGACTTGAACCTTCAACTTTTTGATTAGCAGCCTAGTGCATTAACTGTTTGCACCACCCAGGGATACTCAGCCTAGAAGACGAGGTCCTGAGAGTAAAATTTCAGTCCTTATGACTTACAAGGAAACGGGGAGGGGGTGTCTCTTTTTTTTCTCTTTTTGGTGGTGTGGGTTGTGATCCTAGTACCCCTGAGGTCATCCCTGTGGATGTCTGCCTCTCTGTCTGTTGATAAGTCTGACTATAAACACACAACCTACAGCCTGAGTGAGGTGTGACCTGTGGCCCCGTGGGCCTCGTGGCAGGACACTGGGTGGATGTGGTCGGAGACCCCAGGTGCAAAGCCTGCGGGGGGCAGTGCATTCTCGAACTGCAGTCATCACATGCTGGGCAGCACTTGTTTACTTGACAGACATCTTCGTTATCTAGTGCTGCTCTAACAGAAATACCACAAGTGGATGGCTTTCACAAAGAGAAGTTTATTCTCTCACAGTCCAGTAGGCTACAAGTCCAAATTCAAGGCATCAGCTCCAGGGGAAGGCTTTCTCTGTTGGCTCTGGAGGAAGGTCCTTGTGATGCATCAGTCTTCCCTTGGTCGGGGAGCATCTCAGCATAGGAACCTCGCGTCCAAAGGACTCACTCTGCTCTCAGCACCGCTTTCTTGGTGGTCTGAGGTCCCCTGTCTGTCTGCTCACTTCTCTCTTTTATATCTCAAAAAGATTGGCTTAAGACACAACCTAATGTTGTAAACCTCATCAGTATAACTGCCACTAATCTATCTTATTACACTATAGTGATAGAGTTTACAACATATAGGGAAATCACATCAAATGACAAAATGGTAGACAATCATACAATACTGGGAATCATGACCTACCCAAGTTGATAGATATTTTTGGAGGACACAAT
The DNA here is from genome assembly GCF_000243295.1 of Trichechus manatus latirostris. Lineage (NCBI taxonomy): Eukaryota > Metazoa > Chordata > Mammalia > Sirenia > Trichechidae > Trichechus > Trichechus manatus. The sequence continues at coordinate 13,522,005 of NW_004443956.1, read as the reverse complement.
TTAATCCATAACAGTGGACATCCTGAGATCCTCAAGTGTTTCTTCAGGTACCACACCCAAAAGGAGAGAACATCAACCCTTGACTCCACTAGGACACCCCGTTTCTTTGAAGGTGGCACCACGCGCATGTGTTGGTGACCGCAGAACTAGGCCTGGCTCCAAACTGCTCACTGCCAGTTGGGGTATGGTGGGTGTGTGGGCGTAGCATGGTAGGCCTGCTAACACCAGGGGAGTTTCTGAAGGCATAGCCACGGGCAAACAGGAGACCATGTTCGGAGGCCAGGGAGAGCCAGCAGGAAGGGGGCAGGGAGCAGGCCATCCCCCTGCAAGGCACCAAGTCAGGGCCAAGGCAGCGTGTGTTCTGAGAGCGGAAGGTCAGCCCTGCAACCAGTCCCTGACCATGAGGTGGAGGTGGCAGAGGTCCCGGGACCCTGGTGAGGGCAGTAATTCAATAAACAAACAACTCGGACATACCACTGATTTGGGAGCCAGTCAGGTAGTGATGCACCCCACACCCAGAAGCCTGAGACAGGAACACAGGCCCAGGAGCAGCAGACTACCCCACCCAGCACATCTCTGTGTGTCCATGCTTCCAGGACAAAGTAAGCTGCTTGACCGATTCAGCTGAAACAGTTCCTATGTGAATACGTAGTCAGCTAAGCATCCCAGGAGGCGCGCAGGGCTCAGATGTCTGCAGCGGCCACGCAGAGCCCGCTTGAGGCATTCACGGGCCCCAAGGGTGAGCATCTGTGCCCAGCAGGGTTTGCCTAAGACCCTCCGTGGATGGGGGCAGCCCTGGACAGGATCCAGGTACATGCCTCTGCCAGGCACGTCTTCCTTCACTGTCTGGAGGCAGAGCAGCACATCTTCTCTACCTGAATGGGGAAAAGAGTCCTGGGCCTCATAGTTCTTTCTACATAAACCAATGAAGATGCCTGTGCCTGTGGGGCTGGGGCACCTCCTGGCCTCTCTTTATGTGCACCTGCGGGGCCATGGGGCAGCACGCTTTTCTCTAAGTCAATGTGTTTTCACCTAACTATGAGACCTTTCTTCTCCCCAGCCACCTTGCATAAAAAATTTCTAGAGATTTGGACTCAAAGTACTTGTGTGACATTAGGGAAATAGGGCCTGATCCAAGACCACAGCCTTTTTACCCACATTGAGCTCACCCACCACAGAAGCCAGAGCCATAGGGAGACTTGGTCCAACCACCAGCCCTCACAGTGTTCTTTGCCCAAGTCTGCAGAGCAATGTTCCAGGCCCCTCTCTGGATCTCCCCTGGGCGGTTTTGGGACACTGCAGCTCTAATGGGCTGTTTACTATGTAGGCAGGGCAGCCCCGGAATGGGTGAGGCTGACCTGCCTGGGTCAGGTCGGAGCGGGCAGTCAGGTGCTGGGGCTGGAGAGGAACCCTGGTGAGGTGGACGTGGATGTGGAGTCACTGTCCCCAGGGATGGGGCCTCGGCTCATTCCTGCCTTTGATCATCTTCTTCCTAGAAGTTTGGTACTGCCCACTGCCCTACTTAGGAATGAGCTATTCTTTTAAGATCTGAGCCCAATAAATCATTTCAATGTCTTAAAATATTTCTCCTTTTCACTATCTTGACCTTATTTATGATTTTTAGATTTTCATCCCTCTTCAACTGTTTTCCTTCAGTCCTTGCCGGACTTGCAGACCAACAAATAAGACAGCTAGAAGCGGGTATGAGGGACTTAGTTACCTAGTGCTGCTATAACAGGAATACCACAAATGGGTGGCTTTAACAAACAGAAATTTATCTTCTCACAGTTTAGGAGGCTAGAAGTCTGAATTCAGGGTGCTGGCTCTAAGGGAAGGCTGTCTCTCTCTCTGTCGGCTCTGGAGGAAGGTCCTTGTCTCTTTTGAGCTTCTGCTCCTGGGCAGTCTTCATGTGGCTTGGCACCTCCCTTCCCCCCATCTCTGCTTCTTTTGCTTGCTTGTTTAATCTCTTTCATATCTCAAAAGAGAATGACTTAAGACACACACTACACTAATCCTTTCTCATCAAAATTACAAAGACACTCCACTGATTCTTTGAAATCTAAGTGGCCTTGGCCCCACCCTTTGAGATACAGGTAGCTCTGCTTCCTATGCGCCTACCAACAGTTCTGCTGAACTCCAGGCTGCTCCAAGGATGATTCTTTTCTTTTCTTGGAGGAGAACAGATGTAGCTCCTTTGGCCTGTTTCCTGCCTGTAGAATTCCAAGAGGCAGACAGCATTCTTTCTCCCCGCCCCTTTCAGTCTGGCTGATGGGTTTTCTGCTGTGGTAGTTGATTAGATCCAGCAGTCACAGGTTTAATCCCTTTAACAAAAGATTGCATAGCCATGTCATTGGTGAACATTCCAGAACATGCGGCTTTAGTTTGTACAACAGAAGTTTTTAATCTTTGTTTTCATTTTGCACAGTTCATTTTTAAGTCCATCTCTTTCCTCTCAAATTTTACAATAAGCAGCAAGGAGAAACCACACAGCCCTGTTAAGATCTTACTCAGAAATCTCCTCAGCCGGATATCCAAGTTCATCACTTATAAGTTCTACCTTCCACCAAACATTTGAACATAATTCAGACAAGTTCTTTGCCACTGCATAAAAAGCATTTCCCTTCCTCCATTGTCCAGTCACATGTTCATCATTTGCTTTTAAAGCCTCATCAGAAGCACATTTAATGTCCACATCTAGCGTCATTCTGTTGTTGGAGCCATAGGTATTCTCTAAGATGATAAAGATTTTCTCTATAGCTTTCTTCACCTCCTTCTAAGCCCTCACCAGAATTGCCTTTGAAGTCCATAATTCTACCAACAATCTCTTCAAGGCAATCTAGGCTTTTACTATTAGGCATCTTAAAACTCTTCCAGTCTCTACCCAATTCCAAAACTGCTTCTACATTTTAGCTATCTGTTAGAGCAGCACCCTACTTCCAGTATCAAATATCTTAGACTGGGTTCTCTAGAGGAGCAAAACCAGTGAAGCGTATATATATATAAATATATTTAGAGAGATTTATCTCAAGAAAATGGCTCACACAGTTGTGGAGGCTGGCAAGTCCCAAATCCATGGGTCAGGTATCAGGCTGGAGGCTTCTCCTGATTCACATGGTTGCAGAGGCTGATGAACCCAAAATCAGCAGGTCATGGGGAAGGCTGCTGGCTCATGGGGTTGTGGGAGCTGGTGACTCCCAAGATCTGCAAGTCAGGCAGCAGGCTGCTGGTGCATGTCCCCAGAACCGGAGGTCCGAGAATGACGAGTCGAATGCGGGATCCAGAGTACACAGGCTTTGCCAGAACATCTGTATATATTGGATGCAGACCACACCCCCGAGGAAACATCCTTTTCAACTGATTGGCTGCTCACATCAGATCACAAAATGAGGGATGACTTCATCAGATCACAAAATGGAGGATGATTACATCACTCCATAACTGCCAAACTACATCATTCCATAACTGCAAAACCACTGAGAATCATGGCCCAATCAAGTTGACACACAATCTTAACCCTCACCGGAACCATTTAGGGAGAGAAAACATATGCATATAATGGTTTAGAGCATATATGTAACTTCTGTTTTTAAAGAACACCACCCATCTGTCAATTTGTCATACTGTGTTGCTGTAATGCTAGAAGCTATGCCACCAGTATTTCAAATACCTTCAGGGATACCTATGGTGGACAGGTTTCAGCAGAGCTTTCCGACTAAGACAGACTTAGAAGAAGTACCTGGCAATCTATTTCCAAAACTCAGCTAATGAAAACCCTCTGGATCACATTGTCCAGTTACCAGCAATCATGAAGATGGCACAGGACTGGGCAACATTCTGTTCTGTTTGTCACCATGAGTCAGAGCCGACTCGACACCAACTAACCACAACAGTTTTTAAGGAGGATGTGCACTAGGCTGCCAGTGACCACCTCTGAGTAAAGGACTAGGATGGACGTGGGAAGTCAAAGGAGGCTTGTGCTTTCTCACAGGCATTCAGGTTTTTTGAGACTATTCATTTATTTATTATTCATTTTATTCATTTATTGGTAATTAAAATTGAATACATTTTAAATACCTGTTGAGAGTGCAGACCTGTATTTTGGGCAGGCACAGATGTGGTAGGAGGTGGCAGGGCTTGGCAGGAATGCCTGGGAACAGCTCAGGTCCCAGTGTTAGTGCCAGGTGGAGAGCTAGGAGGGGTAGTTGGAATACAGCAGCGAAGGAGTTTGGGGAAGCGAGCAGAAAAGAGTGCGTGCTCATTCGCCGCATGTGAAGGTGGTGGGGATAGGGCAGATCTGAAGTTCCCCATCCCCTCTGCTGGGTGGGAGCCAGAGCTGAGGTGTAGGTGGAGGGGTGGGGACGGTCTGCGCTGGGCGTCACAGCCATGAAGCGGCAGGGCTCGGAGGAGCCCAAGTGATGCCCGTCATGCCTTTGCTCTGGTGGCTGCCCTGCCCAGGGAGACAGATTCCCTCACCTGTTCTTTAAGGAGCCACAGGCTGAGGGAGGAAGGCAGGTGAGGTAGCAGAGTTGGGCACCCATATCTCCCTCTGTCCGTCTGTCTGTCTGTCTGTCTGTCTCTCTCTCTCTCGCATGCTGAGGAGCGCTCATGGGGGCTGGACTCTCAGAGTGGGCCGTCAAGAGGGTCCAAGACCTGGCTGCTTCCAAGGCGCAGGCCAGGGGGCTTATGGCAAGGTCAGGGCCTGGGAGAGAGTGGGGGAAACCCCTGGTCTGCAGGGCAAAGCTGTGGAGGCCTGGGGGGTGGAGCTTGCATGTCCTCCCAGCTCCGCCCCCAGAGCCCAGGCACAGGCCGATGAATGTGCCCAGGCCCCTGCACTAACCAGCCGGAGTCCACTCTGGACCTCCCTTCTGAGCCCCTACTTGTGTGCTTTCGAGGTTGGGGACTATAAATTGCTTTTTACCAGGGCAGTAATGCAGGAAGCTGCTAACAGTGCCGTGACTGGGGCTATGCACTGTGGTGCCACCACTACTTCTGCAGGGCTCCCACCGGGACACGCTGGGAGTGGGGTAACCACCTCCTTACCATCGGTATGAACATGGCCTGGGGTGTCTGGTGTTGAAGGGTCAGAGTTTCAGCTCCCTAGAAGGCAGTTCATGCTGCTTTTCTCTGTTTAGGATTTTAGAAGGCCCTTCAGAAAGTGTCCAGTTGGTATCTCTTGAAAGGTGCCATCAAGGTGATGCCCACTTCTCCACTATCTGCCAGGCAGCCATGGTGGACACTGGAGGGCTACCGACTGGCCCTGGCCTGCTCACAGGACAAGAGTAATTAGGTTAGGGCAGGGACAGATTACCCAGTAAGCAAGGTAAGCATGTACTTAGGGCATCAAGAAAACAGGGGCACCAGTTGTCCTAAGCAAAGATGCACAGATGCAAAACAGACAGGAAACAACGAAGAGTGAGTGCCACAGTGGAAAGGAATTGGCAGGACACTAAATGAAATTGATACCTTTTACAAATTTTGTATACGATAAGATATTTTCCTTTTCATTTCGGACCAATCGGGTATAACCTCACATTCAGTTATTTCTCATCGACCACATACGAACATGCCAGTGGCACTATAATCATGTGACTCATGAGGTATCTGGTCCTGCGTGAAGGGAACCAAAATGTGTCTTCAAACGGAGCCTACCCTTGTATTTCTGTCACATCTTTGCATTGCTCTCGCTCCCATTGGGTATCAGCAGTAGTCCAATGAACTGTGAAGATGTGGCCTCTAAGGACCAAAACTGAGTGCCAAGTTTTTAAGTATTATTTCAAGATGAAAACACTTGTCAAGATCTGCAGACAGCCCCTCAACAAACATCTTATGATGAATGAAATTATTTCTGACTGCCTTGTAAGTGCTATTTCTTTCGACTATCTCAGACCTGAAGAACAAAATTACATGTTCCAAATCAATTTCTTACCAATTTTCAAATATAAATTTTTGTGTTAATGCCTAAATTCGAATGTAAATTTTATTTTATAAATTTTACTTGTTTTATAAATTTTATTTTCCATTATTCAAATGTATTTGCTACAGTAGAACCAAATTTAAAAAGTGATATAATTTTATATCCAGGTAAAATGGAACAGCAGCAACTAAGTGGAGTGTAAAAACGAAAGCTCACAGAAGATAAACAGAAAAGGATTTGTGAATCCCTAAAGACAATTCCAAAATTAACTTCCTTTTTAAAACATAATGGATCAGAAGAGAGTTCTTCTGTTGAACGCAGGAATTTAATGGAATCATTGTACTAGTACAGCTAGTGCTGAAATTACCAATAGCAATATGAATATAACAGCATTTTTCCAAATTCTGCATCCACTTCTTTCTGTAATAAAAAAATTAATAATGGTGTAGAAAGTGAAACTATTTTAGAATCTGAAATGCCACATCTGCAGACCTCATAAATAACAGAAATACAGATCCTGTTTGTGGAATAATTTTTGTTCTAATAACATAAATTATTGGATTGAAGGAGGGCCAAGTGATTATCAACATCACGGTGGACCATTTGAAAATTTGTGTTGAAAATTTCTGGATGGTAAACAAACAAGGTTCTGTAGCCAGAATATATTTCTAGGGTCCAAAGCTAATGGTGAACATTGTAAGAGGGAGTGGCTACTGTATTCTCCATCAGTCGGCTCTGTATATTATTTTGTTTGCAAACTATTCAGTTCTAAATCATTTAATTCTTTATTTGCTACGGATGGATTTAGCAATTGGTGCAACTCAAATATGACTGGTAAATATGAAAACAGTCCAATTCACAGAGATTGTATGTTGTCGTATTTAAACCGAAGACATGATTTTGGCTTAACTCATGAACTGGAAACACAAAGTAATGAAGAATGTCAGTAATTGGAAAGCCATTTTGCAATGCGTTGTTGCTGTCATTATAACAATTATTGAACATGGACTATCTTTTGGAGGAAGAAGTGAAGTGTTTGGATCCCCTCAAAATGGAAATTTTCAGGGTTTCCTTGAACTTGTTCAGTTTGATCCATTTTTAGCAGGTCACATCTCAAAATACGGTAATGCTGGAAAGGGCAACCCATCATATATGTCTAAAATAACGTGAAGAATTAATAAACTTCATAAGTGATAAAGTTCAATCAACTATTTTCAGTGAAATAAGTATAGCTCGATATTTCAGTTTGTCTGTAGATTCCACTCCTTATCTTTCTTAAACAGATCAGCTAAGTATTGTTTTAAGGGATCTATCTACAACAGATGGAAAACCTGTCGAGCAATTTATCACATTTACTAGCTTAAAAAGTCATACCAGTGAATTGCAAATCAAGTACTTCACTATTTATGTGAAGTTTACAAAACTGATTTTTCTAAGTGCAGAGGCCAGTCCTATGACAATGCTGCCAATACGTCAGGACATTATAAAGGCATGCATCAGAAAATTTTAGAACGTAATGAATACGCCATTTTCGTACCATGTGGTGCACATCCGCTTAATCTTGTAGGACGTAGTGCAGTGGATTGTTGTCCAGAAGCAGTTAATTCTTTTCAGTGTTCAGTTACTCTACACATTTTTTGACGCCTCTACTCACTGATGGGCAGTTGTCAAACATATTTAGGCAGTAATTGAGTATTAAAATTCTTTCTAATACACGTTGGGAAATGCATGCTGTACCAATAAGGGCAATCCTGGAACCGTGCACTCAGATTCTAGATGCCTTACAAAATATTGCGGAAGACTAGATACAAAAAATGAGTTATAAAAAGAGAAGCTGAAAACATTGCCAACAAAATGAACACTAGAGTATGTATTTATGTTGATTATGTGGAATAGTATATTGTAGTATTGTCATCAGACAAGTCGAGCTCTCCAAGATTCAGAAGTAAATTTAAAGACATGCACAGATCTCTAGCAGTCATTAACAGAATATTTACATAATTTAAGAGAAGATTTTGAAAACACAACAAAACAGAACTGCCAACTACTGATTATGAAGCAGTTCAGAGTCGCAGAAGCATTAGAAAGAAACAAGTAAATGATGGAAGTGCTCCAGAAGTATCACCGAGTGTCAGAAATCAATTTTGCACAACCACATACTACACCATCATTGACACATTTGAATCTTTCATGAAAAGAAGGGCAAAAGTGTATGAAGTTATTTCAAATAGATTTCACTTCTTAAACAGTGTGGACATACCTGATGAAGAACGTATGAAGGCATCCGAGAAATTAGTGCAGGCTTATCTTGATGACTTAACTACAGACCTTTATGGAGAAATGCGACAATTTCATTCTTACACGAGAACCAACTTTACAGATTCAGGAAAGACAAATTTTACTCATGTAGACATGTATGATTCCATAATAGAAGATAAAATACAATGTGCACTTCCCAATGTTGAAATTCTTTATGCATATTCCTAACTTTAATGATCACAAACTGCACAACAGAATGCTTATTTTCATCCCTAAAGAGACTCAGAAATCCTCAGCATACGACAGTGATTCAAGCAAGATTCAATTCATTTAGATATTGTTTAGCAGTTTAATTGGGACGAAATCATTGAAGAATTTCTAAGAGCAAAGAATAGAAAGAAATGTTTTTAATTATAACACATTAGAGATAAAATATCAATCTAAAAATAAAATATAGTAATTTGTTGCAGTATTTGTTTTCTGATCATTAAATTTTCTTTTATGACATCTTTTCATTTGTTCATTTATAATTATAGCATTTATTATGAAACAAGCATAAAAATTGAAGTATGAGCCATTTAAAGCAAAATTGGTCAAAGTTAATTTTTCATTGTGGGAGATCAACAGAATTTTACATTAATTGTTGAAACAATTAAGTTCCCTGACTCATTTTCCCTGTTGTAGAATATGTGGAATATTCTTTTTGTAGAAAATGTGGTATATAGTAAAATCTTAGTACCTCGCATCCACTGAAAATTTTATAGTCCAGTCCATCTCATTCCTCTAAAATGGTATACACCACTTTTGTGTTCAATCACTAATATTATAGTCACATTTAAAAAGAAATCACATAATGGATAGCTAAGACACACACACACACACACACACACACGTACATACCCATGCGTGTGTATAGATATAACTCACATATCCTGTTCAAATGCATGGGTAAGCAGAGATGAGGGCACCACAGATTATCAGTGCTTAGGGCCCTCACATGCCTTAATTGGCCCTGGGTTGGGGTGGGGGTGTGTGGCTTCTCCACAGAAACCCACTGGGATGGCGTGTTGAGACCAGGGTGAGCCTGGTCCCCAGAGAAACAGCCCATGTTGTTGCCCTTGAACCACACAGCCCAGTTCCTTGGCTCTTCCCAAAGGAAGCCAGCCCCACCCCAGTCCTTCGTCACTTAAGTGGGAAGTTCCAGGTCTGTGTTTAGGTGCTGCCTGCAGTACTTGCACTCTAGTACTCCTTGGTTGGGAGGGCCACTGGACTCCTCTCCACTTGATTTTTCAATTGTGCTTGGCACAGGGCTTGCTTGAATAGCATGCAATCTATCTGCTTTTCCTCATGCTTGAAAATCTATTCCTGTATCAAGATACCCAGACTATATATTGCTGCCCCTGCCCTAGAATGATTTCACAAAATTGAGCTTGAGAGCAATGCCATCAGCCTGAATGGAGGATCTTTATACAAACAGCCAGCCCCACCAGCCCACTGTGTCCAGTGTAGGATGTTTTAGACACTGTCCATTACCCAAGACCCCTGGGAGAAATTTCCTGTCTGGTCTTGGTACCAAGAATTGCTGTACTTCTGAGCAACTGGATTGTTTTTGACTATAATGGACACTAATGGTGTAACAGCCCAGTTTTCCATTTGCATCAACTGCTAGAAATCTTAGAACCAAATCTGTCAAAAAGGGCCATTAAGGGCTATATTTCCAGCCTTATTTCTGATTCTATATTTGGTCCCCATCCTTTCACTCTCCTCCCCACCCCCCTGTTTTTTGAACGAGGAAGGCAGTTTGTTGGAAAGATTTGGGGGTATTTGTGGAGTTCAAAGAAGGACTGCACATCCAGGACTCGGGAAGGAGCCAGGCTGGCCCTGGGGACCTCAGCAGCAGGGGCTCACACATCTTCCCTCTGAACTCTGGAGGATCCCAGCCTTTGTGTCTCTCTACTTGACATTCTAAATTCCTCATGGCAGGTCTCCGATTGGCCCAGCTAGAACCCCCAAAGCAGTCAGTGTGGCCAGGGGGCAGGGTCATGCAACAGAGACAGAGCTGCAGGAACCCCAGGTGTGGTCAGGAAGTTCCCAGAGAAGAGGCCCTAGCAGGTGACCTAACAGGTCACATTCTACTCCATCACTACCCAGCATTTGCACACACCCACACGCACACACACACACACTGTCCCCATTTTTGCAACAATGCCCTCTTCTGACTTGATCCAGTTACCCGACATTCAATGGTAAGTGCGTGCTCTGCTCCCAGTATTGTGCCCCACCATTATATCTGGGAAGGACGGCACCATGGTCCACTGCTTTCAGAGCCCTCAGTCTTGAGGTGCTGCCCATTGCTCCTCACGTTCTGTCCACATCCTGCCTTTCTGTCCTCTAACTTGTGGCTTAAGTGATAAATGTAGAATCTAAAGTTTTAACAGCTCCCTAGGTGATACTCATACATGCTAAAGTTTGAACACTGTTATGCATTGTTATTATTAGGGGGAAAGAAAGAGGAAAGATAGAAACTACAATCCCTATAATTTTAAAAGAGAAATTTAAAAAAAGAAAAGGAGGTAATTCAATCTTTAAACACCCCAAGAACAAGAAAGGGAATACAGGAGGAAGGAAGCTATACTTCTAAATTATACAACTGGTCATGGAACCAGCAAGTACCTCACTGGTGTTCTTTGCCCAGGGAAGGGAAGCAAGCCTTGATTCTGGAGGGATCTTATCCCTTGGTGGTCTTGCTTGCTTGAAGCTGTAGTCCTTCACTAACTACTGCTGGTCTACTGGAAGCACAGTGGTAGGTCAATTCAAGTATGTCTTGGGGTGTCTGGGGTTTTCGTCTATACACTTTCCAGCCGCACTGTGTAGTAGCAAATCTACTTCCCTTTGATGATCAGGGTCAATCATCCCAACCAATACATAACCCACTTTCTTGCCTTTTCCTCTAATACAGGGGTTGGCAAACTACAACTCATAGACCATATGCAGCCTGCCACCTGTTTTTATAAATAAAGTTTTATTGAAACACGGCCACGCCATTTGTTTGTTATTTCTATGGCTACTTTTGCTCTACAACAAAACTGAGTAGTTGCAACAGAGACCGTGTGCCCATGAAGTCTAGAATGTTTATCTGGTCAATTCTGCTCCAGTACCAGAAGAAGTCTAAGTGGCTGTGGGGCAGTAGAACCTTCCCGTACAGTGTATCTTTATCTCTAAAAGAGTTTTTACAGTTGGATTTAGGATTGTCTTGCCTTTGGAGATGAGGAAGTGTCAGTATGTTCAAGAACTGCATTTTTTTAAAAAAGCAAAAATAACATTGTACAGTCAACAAGGCATGACTACAGAATGATTTAATTTCATAACTTACCAAACTTTGCTCCCTGATGTTAAAAAAAATTATAATGCCTACTCTGTGCGTTCTAAGTGCATTATATGTAATAATTCTTTTCATCTTCATGACAAGTCTATGAAGTAGTATTTTTACCATTTTATTGAAGTAGAAATTGAGGCATAGAAGGGTTAAGTCACTGTCTAAGGCCACACAGCTAGTAAGTGGGGGAGCCAAGATTTGAGCTCAGGTGGTCTAACTCCAGATTCTACTCTTCACCCCAATGCAACAACTCTGAGTTGACAGAGAAACGGAGGAGTAAGTCAGTCCCCTGGCCTGATGACAAACGTTGATGTTAGTCATTTTAACTCAGACATCTTAGATCTCACCTCTCCTGACATTTCTAGAAGAATTCCCCCCTCTTCTTTTATAAGTTCCAGATTTTATCTCCCAGTTCCTTCCCTGTCTCCTAGACAAGCCTGCTGGAAGAGCATCTCCTTCACACTGAGCTGTCAGAAATACTGTTTTTCTCACGAGTGTTTATATTTCTATTGGAAACAAAGGCTTTTGGTTTGGTTTAATCGTAAGGAATGATTTTTGAATTGTGAAGTTGAATATCTGCAACCATAGTAATCCAGCCTTTGAATAACCAACCAGTGTATAGGTAAACCTAGTCCTGTCTACTTACTGAGGTGAAAAAACAAGTCTATTCCAACTCATGGTGACCCCATGTGTTGCAGAGTAGAACTGTGCTCACAGGGTTTTCAAGACTGTGACCTTTCAGAAGGATTGCCAGGCATTTCTTCTGAGGTGCTTCTGGGTGGGTTCAAACGGCCATTCTTTCAGTTAGTAGCCAAGTGTGTTAATCATTCGCACCATCCAGGGACTTCTACTATTGGGGAAGAGCCTGGGGATTTGACCAAGTGCTGAGGAGTTCAACTTCACACCTACTCATTCAGTTCAGGGTGGTTATGGTGAATGTGAAGGAGAATGAGGCCTGGTTTCCCCTTCTCCCCGACTCCTAGGGACCCTGTGAGCAGGGTAAGAGTGAACCTTACCAGAGACCCAGGGAAGAACCTAGTTTCTTGAAACAAGGACAGCTATATTCATACACTGGACAGTTCATTATTCCTTTAGCAATCAGGAACAGTGTTGTTGTTTTGTTAAGTGCCTTTGAGTTGTTGAAAAATGATATTTGCAATGAATAAGTCGTTGGTCTTGCAAAATTCTATCATGCGATTTCTGGTGTAGTTTTTATCACCAAGGCCATATTTTCCAACCAATCCTTCTTTGTTTCCAACTTTCGTAGTCCAATCTCCAGTAATTATCAATGCATCTTAATTGCATGTTTAATCAATTTCAGATTGCAGAAGTTGATAAAAATCTTCAATTTCTTCATCTTTAGCGTTAGTGATTCGTGTGTAAATTTGAATAATAGTCGTCTTAACTGGTCTTCCTTGTAGGCTTATGGATATTTTCCTTTCACTGATAGCATTGTACTTCAGGATAGATCTTGAAATGTTCTTTTTGACAATGAATGCAATGCCGTTCCCCTTCAATTTGTCATTCTTAGCATAGTAGACCATATGATTGTCCAATTCATTATGGCCAATACCAGTCCATTTCAGCTTACTAATGCCTAGGATATAGATGTTTATGTGTTCCATTTCATTTTTGACGACTTCCAATTTTCCTGGATTTTCAAACTTCGTACATTCCATGTTCCTATTATTAAATGGATGTTTGCAGCTGTTTCTTCTCATTTTGAGTCATGCCACATCAGCACATGAAGGTCCCAAAAGCTTGACTCCATCCACGTCATCAAGATCGACTCTACTTTGAAGAGGCAGCTTTTCCCCAGTTGTCTCCTGAGTGCCTGCCAACCTGAGGGGCTCATCTTCTGGCACTGTATGAGACAATGTTCCTCTGCTGTTCATACAGTTTTTACTGGCCAGTTTTTTTCAGAAGTAGACCACCAGGTCCTTCTTCCTAGTCTGTCTTAGTCTGGAAGCTCCACTGAAACCTGTCTATTTGAAATACGAGTGGTATTTGGAATACGGGTGGCATGGCTTCCAGCATCACAGCAACACGGAAGCCACCAGAGTACAACAAACTGACAGATGCACGGTGGTCAGGAACAGTACTTCCTTACAAATCTGAAAGTCGTAATACATTCTTTAGAATATTCTTCAACAATGGCAATCTTTGTCTTTGAGGACGGATTTTCTTTTTGAAAAGAGATCACTTTGGGCAAATAATGGTTTGGGTCTAAAGTTAAGATGAATATGTAATAATGAATAATGAAACTTCTGTTCTTATTAATTGTAAATTGGCTTTAAGAATGTGGGTAGGGAAGTGAGTGCAGGCTTACCTCTGCAGCAGAGAACCACTGGTTCTCCCAGGTGAGCAGTGCTGTGCTGTGGTACTTATCTCAGCCCCACACTGCATCCCTTCCTTCTCTTTCCTGGAATTATTTGAGGAGTGTCCCTCTTACGTGAGTCGCACCATCCTCATTATTACGTTTTTGGAGGCTTAATGGTTATTCTGCTTCAATTCCTGCCATAGTGCAGAACATAAAACACTTCAGTAGAGAATACATTTTCAACTTGGATCTTTCTTCCTTCCGTCTCCTTTGAGTCCGTCCCAGTGGACAAGGCATGTTGCGGTGAGAAAGCTGGGCCAGTAAGGAGGTAGGAGGACTCACTGTCTGTCCTCAGGAAGCTCAGTGAGTGTTGACTGACCGACCTGAGGCGTGTGTTGAGAAGTTGTAACCAGTATTGGGGCGTGGAAGCTGATAGCATTTCTGTCCCTTTTCCTCACGCCCCTCAGTGATGATCTAACCTAGGATGATAGTCAACATATTGAACAACCAGTAAGGCCAGACACCTGACCATGAGCAACAGAGTGGGCTCAGCCTTAGCACTAGAGGTGCCCTTTTGTCCTTGGCGTCCCCTCTGTGGGTCACCTCTTTTGCTGGGGAGGGGGTTGTTGGGTGTCCCAGGAGGGGCAGCTGGAGGCCATGAACAGTGACTTTTTACTGCCTGGTACACAGTATTTCAATGTTTTTACCTAGCGTGGCCGTCCTGAAACATCACAGCCTGGGCACTGCCTTCCTATCCCATGAGTTGGGAGTAGAGGAAATGAGTGAGGAGTGTGTCAAGTAGTTCCCATCTCCTGTCTCTCAGGAGTCAAGGGCATTAACTCTCCCCTTTCTTCTAGGTTATGTTACTCAGCTCCTCGGGCCACCACCAAGGAGACCAGACCCTCTGTGGTCCCAGTTGAGCTGCAGCACCCTACCAGGTGGGCACGGTGGAGGCTGCACAGGCCTGGCCCCTCATCCCCACCCTGGGACAGCCAGAGGAGGGAGGATGTGAGTGAGGAGCTGGCTCTCCACTGAGCCGGCAGGGGGGATTGGGAGCAGGTGAGGCAGACAGCACACTGTAGACCTGGGGGAGCATGAACTGGATCTTCTATAAACATTGAGTATATGAGGTGTGGTTTGAAAAAAATCTGACTGTAGTTTTACATTTCTGGGCTTGAAGACACTAACCCTACTTTTTCTGAGTAAAACATCAGTTTTTCGGCATTCTGGAGTGAGTCTTCCATGAATGAGAGATGAAATATTTACAATCTATATGTGGAGATGTTGCAGAATTGTTAGGCACTCTCTTTCTGATAAAAGCTATAATGCCCTTTGATTGTATTCCTTCAGTGTCTTCTCAGTGATGGAAATATCAGGGCAACTGCTTCTTAAATCATAATGCATAGGCCCTATATATTAGTTGTCTATTGCTGCATAACAAATTACCCTAAGACTTAGTGGATTAAAACATCAACATTTATTATTTTTGTTTCTGTTGGTCTGAACATGAGCATGGCTTAGCTGGGTCCTCTGGCACAGAGTCTCTCACCGGCTGCTGTCATCTCAAGGCTTGACTGGCACTGATCCACTTGGTGCTCATTCATGTGGTTGTTGGCAGGACTCAGATCCTCACAGGCTGTTGGCTAGAGGCCTCCCTCAACTCTTTGCAACATGGGCCCCTCCATGAAGCATCTCATAACATCAGAGCAAGCAAGTGAGAGGACGAGAGAGAATGCCAACAAGACATAAGTTATCGTCTCTTTTTTAAATAAGCTATCTCAGAAGGGACACACCATCATTCTGCCATATTCTATTTGTTAGAATCAAGTTACTTCTTTTAACACGAGAGGGTGAATACCAGGAGGCAGGATCATTGGAAGCCATCCTAGAAGGAGCCTCCCAACCCTACAACCGTGGATCTCAAGGTGGACAAAAGGAAGGAGAACTGCTATCTGGACCTGCTCGGTCCTGTTCAGACTCCTTTCCCAAGCCTCTCAGCTGTGCTTCATGCTGCTACAGTCTCTGCTGTCTTCATCTGTAGTGGGCACTTGTCTCAGCCCACCAGGGTCTTCTGCTCTGACCCACCCCTGAGACTTGGTAATGAGCTGAGGGGAGTTTTGTGAGGGAAAGGCAGAAGGTCTAGAGACATCAACACTACCCTCATGTTCTGCCTGGTCCTGGCCTGGAATCTGAGCTCCTGAAACATGCCTTCTGATGTTGGTACAGTGAGGACTAACTCCTGGCACTGGACTGTAGCCTCAGTGGTCTTTTAAGACAGATCTTGAAGATCTTTGATGTCCCAAACTATCTTGATGAAGACTGACTTCTGATTCCTTTAAGCCTTACAATTGCTAATGGGTTTTTAGTGGTATCGTTGCACACTGTATTCCCCTCACCTCTAGGATGGCCTACAATTTGAGAAGAGAATCCAGCCCCCTGAATAACTGATGAGGGGCTGAATGATAAAATCTAGAAGTCTGGGGAAGTTCAGCTCTCCATAGACTAAGACTTGACCAATAGAAATTTTGAATTGTGAGGAAGCTGGACAGGTAAATGTCCTTCTCCTTTCTAACTTCTGTGGACTACTCCAAGTATGGCTCCTTCCTGTAGCCACATGAGCACACCTCCTGAGCTCCCAGCAGCCTTGTGACAACCCATCCCATGTGTCTTCTCCTGCCGCACCTTGCCTGGATCTAGCATCTTAATCCTTGCCTCAGGCTCTGATTTCTAGAGGAAAGTGTCTGAGAAGGATGGAGACTATAGAGTAATGAGGACTTGTGGGTAGCAACACTGAATTGTAGTGCCACAGTCAGGGTAAGAAGAAAAAAAAAATCTAGCTTCAGCTAACTCCTGCTTTGAGCACGTCTAAGACAGTAAAGTCTGGTTTCAAAAAAGTCAGTGACTGATGACTCACTTCACAAAGTGATTTGTCATCGAATTTGACAACTAATGAGTGCTTATTGCGCCTCAGTGCTGAGTGGACATGGGTAATTAGAAGAAATATAAGACACAGTCTTTTCTGCAAGGAGTGCCTATGTCTCATCTTCTCAACCAGACTGTTCACATCAAACAATCAACGTGTTAAACTGAACAATACAGGAGAGGTGGCGAAAGATGAGCGGTCAGGAAAGGTGTCATGGGAAAAGTCAACACTTTAGCTGAGTCTTGAAGGGTAGAGGAGTGAGGAGCCTCTTCAGCAGAGGTAGATCAGATGCCCAGTGCACATGGGATGCTGTGATTTCTTTCTCATGAAGCACAGGTATGCCTGGTGAACTGGCCATCCACAAGCCCCTTCATGAGCAGCAGGAGCCAGGAAGGGGCGCTAGCCCCACAGAGCCTTTCTTTACCCAACAATAGCTTGTTTATACACTCCAGCTCTTCTCCCTCCCATGACTTCATCCAACACCTTTTCTTCTTTGCACGTGTCTTGTTGCCAGGCCCAGGTGTGGGGTGAATTTTGCCTCAGCCTCACCTCCCACTGCCATGTTGCCCTCCTCCAGCCTCCTTTACCCTATTGTTGACTTCAAAATCCCTCTTGTTGACAAGAGTCTTCCTGCAAGAGTCTTAAGAAGAAATGGATTTTGATAAAAATCCTATTGGCCGTAAGCGAAGCTGGAAGAACAAAGGCTTCAGGTTCACAGCCAGCCGCTCCCTCACCTTCCTGCCGAGGTTGGATGAGAAATGATGATGATGAAATGATCTCTATGTTCTTTTCAGAAGAGTGTGATGTGGGCTGGGTGTTCTGTTTGGTGGTCTGTTTTGCTGCTATTTATGCACTGTCACAGAACAAGGGAGATGAAGTTGAGTCCAAAATTGCTATTTATTACATTCGCTGGAGGGACTCTAATACCCAGGTAGGCTCTGTACACAACAGACACTCAAAACCATTCATTTCTGAGTGAGTAGTCTATCAGTGCTCAGAAGGCACCCACCGGTAATCAAGCCACACAATTGCCATACTCAACACCAAGTTAGTGGGTCAGGGTCAGGAATGCAGAGGTCAGGATTCAGGTAGGGATTAAAGTCAAGTTATCAGGACAAGGTTGGTTGGGGAACTAGGCAAGATAAGTAACAGACTTCAAGCACTGTTAAAATATACAATTTCCTTATAAAAGAAAAGTTAATCCCATTTAACAAAGAGAAACAAAGGTTTAGCAGCAAGTTTTAGCCCCTGATCTTTCCATCAGTGAGGGCTGAGGGGGAAGGTGTATGTTCTTCCAAGTCCCCATCCAATTCAGAGTCCTCCATTCTTCCCAGGCGGGGAAAGCTGAAGACGGAATTGAGACCATCTTGGCCACTGGCAATCCCTCTTTGCCTGTCTAGGCACAGCAACTGACTCCACCCACTCTTGGGCATCACAGTGGTGGGAAGCCAGCGTAGCTTGAATGAGCCCCATGGTCTCCCACTTTTCTGGTGGGGCTTCTAAGCTGAACAATCTGGCAGTGCCCATGCCACCATCAACACTCAACCTTACGCAGGGAGGAGGGATGCCATGAGAAGGAAATCTGTGAAGCTTCTTGTTCTCACTGCCTGGGGACCCTCTGGCAGGCAGTGGACAGCTCATGGTACTAATGATGGGTCATCAGAAGGGCTGGGTAGTGATAGGTCTTCAGCTCCAGTTTCAGTAAAACAGGTTTAGAGGTGAGCTGCCTAAAGGTATAAAGGATAAGTAGCAAAATGACAACACAACTGCAATAATAGCACTAATCAAGATTGATGGCACTTAAAAGAAATCAGGTGGACCCTCTCTTTTCTTGGAAAAGCTGCCTTTTTGGCTGGTTTCCCAGGGCAGGGCCTTGCCAGGCAGAGATGGGCGGCCTGGGAGGACCATTGAGGTCATTGGAGCTGGGTTGCAGGTTTATCACTGCTGTTTTGTAGATTTTTCTGTCACTCGTTTGGTCATGTCATTCCCTTGTTAGAAATTTCAGGAAACTCTTATTACTTGACCAAAGCTCAGATGTCCAGATGGACCTAGGGCCCAAGAAGCCATTGGTGACTTTGGAGAGAGCTAAGGAATTAGAGACACTGGATGTCTCTCCAGGAGTCTGGGTCGGAAGCGAGGTGAGAAAAGGTGTGGCAGACCCTCGGGTCCTCTGACAGCCGGGGCTCCTCTGCACCCACCCTGCAGTGTCTCCACCAAGAGGAGTGAGAAGAAATGAGGTCAGGTCAGAGTGGGTGTGTGTGTGCAGGGCTGGGGCAGAGAACCCGCAGTGATCAAGATGAGATGGAGGCAGCTCAGACCCTGTGCCTCTGAGCAGGGACCAGCAGCGGAGAGCCACTCTCCTGGTGCTGGGCTGTGCTGGGAGTAAGAAAGAACCATTTGCGTGAGAAACTTCTGAGAACTGGGGGCTTACTGGAGCATAGCTGAGCCCTTCTCGCTGCACAGCCAAAGCCTGGTTTCATTCAGGGCCTAGCCCTAGGACATGGGTTATGATTGGGCTAATCCAGTTGCAATTGTCCCCTTCCCATTACTAGTGACTGGCTTCTGGGTGAGTCTGTGACCTAGGTCTTGCCAACAAAACATAAGGAGAAGTCTGCTGGGGGTTTAAGTAAAGGGTTGCCTCCCCGGCAGAAAGAGGTACCTGAGGACGAATTCCCTTTCCTTCCTTTGATGTGGTATGAGGACACGATTTCTAGAGCCATTGGCCATGCTGTGACCCTGAGGACAAAACCTGACTCACAAAGATGGCAGAGCAGGAAGGTAGAAAGACAGCCCTCCATGTGGATTACATCACTGAGATATCCAACTCAGCAACTGCCTACCACCAACTTCTCATGATTCTACATAATACAGTTCTTATATTTTAGCTCCTTTTAAGTATTATTTTTCTGTTATTTATTGTCAAAGCATCTCAACTGATTTACACATCTCTTGGCCCCACGTGAGCTATGGATGAGGTGAGCTCTTCACTGATGGCAACCAAGGCAAGGCTGGTAGAGCTAATCTGATCTCCCAGACAGAAGACTTGGAGAGGGTTGGCACACAGACAGACTTTAATCCCCACACCTACCCCCGCTATAAAGGAAAATAAAGCAGGGTAAGGGATGGTTGGGGGGGGGCGGTGCTCTTTCACACAGGATGGTCAGGGAAGTGCTCTCTGATAAGGTCACCAGGCTAGAGCCAGGGAGGAAACCCTGTGGAGGTCTAGCGGCAGACAGAATGCTGAGTGCACATTAGCAAAGGCTCATTATATACGTCAGTCCCTAGCTTTTTTCCTCCAGAGGTCACCCTGAGAGAAGTAAATAAGCAAGCAGGTTTATTTCGGCAGGCTTTTGGCTAGGTCTAAATGAGGTCTGAGTTCTTCCTTCTGTAAATTCACTTTTTCTGTGTTCTCTCTGTAACATCCCTCCAGGTTTCCTTTAAAAAAAAAAAAAGTTTATTTTTGAAAAATGCCAACCTAGTCTTAGATGAACTGAGAGGCAGGGGGGGTGGCTTGTTGCTACCCCAGTATATTTAAATTATTGGGAGAACTGGTAGGCCTGGAACCACACAAGAGAAGGAAGACCTTAGATATTAAATCTTTCCTGCATTCAAGACAAGATGAATTTAGTATTTGTCCCCTTTTCACCTTTATACTCTGCATGTTTACTTAAGTCTGACTTCACACATAGAAAAAATGTGGCGTGAGCGTAGGGATGGATTACCCAATAATCAAGGCACACATGGGTTTACTTGTGCTTACTTATCTGTAGTGCACAATTTCATATGGGTTTCACCACATCTTTGATTACCTTACATTACCTTGCTAACTGTAAGCCCACTTGTGCCTTGCCTACTGGTTAATCTACCCTTGGATGAGAGAGTAGGTCTGGATGCCATTGGCCCTGGAATGGCCCCGCCAGGCTGGGCAAACCTCTCGGAGTGTTTTGGCTTTGTGGCCAAGTGACCACTGAGGGGCGACAGAGCCTCGTAAGCCGAGCCTCCTGTGGGGCAATGCAGTCCCACTGTCCCTGTGGGGTTTATTCCATCTTGGGGATGTTAACGCAGACACACCTCCCAAACAGATGAAAGCTGATGTGACAGAGCAGACACACAGACCTCAAACCTGACCACTCTGGCCAGGTCTTTCAAGGGGTGAGGGGGTCTTCACAAATGTGTTCCCTCGCCAGAGTCCAGTTATAGCCGCTCTGAACTAGGCCCTGGGACAGTGGGGCAAGGCGCCCTGCAACATGGAGACAGCAGCCTTTGAGGGGCAGCTAGGGAATACGTGTCAGATGTAAAAACACGAGGGGCTGAGCACTAGGAAGAAAACAAAGGGTGCAGGGATAGAGGGCTGGGAGGGCGCTGTTATCTGTGGGAGGGTCAGGACAGGCCTTCTGGTAGGGAGACATTTGAACAGGAATGGGAGAGAAGCCAAGGAGAGCCAGCAGATGTCTGTGGGCACAGCATTCCTGCAGAGGGAGCAGCCGTGCAGGTGCCTGAGTCAGGAACCACCTGAAGTCTTCAAGGAGCTGGTCAGTGTGGCTAGGAGGGCGAGAGGGCTGTGAGGTCAGAGAGGTGGGGCGGCCTTGCAGACAGCTAGGATCCCAGGTGCCAGTGAAGTGCCAGGGAAAACCATCGGAGGGTGTTGGCCAGGGGATTAATCTGGAGACTGTGCAGAGAAGACATGGGAGAGATGGAAGCAGGGGGACCAGCTAGGGGGCCGTGGATGTGGACCTCAGATGACATAGACCTCAGCTTTCCAAGAATTTAAATATACCTGGATAGCAACAAGCCACCATCCCTATCTCTTAATTCATCTCCTGACCCCTTCAAGGCCTCCTTGAAATCTTACTTCTTCCAAAAGCCTTCCCTGACTACGCCATCTCTGAGTAGTCTGCTGTGCTGACATATAACTCGTATTAAGCATCTTTGCAGGGTGTGTCCCTTTGCAATACGCTTCTGTTGCCTTCTCGTCTTTTGGAAAACCCTGTGTTTAACTTTGTGTATGCTTGCCTGTTACTCCCTCAGCCCTTCCAGTCCACAGACCCTCCTCTCAGCTCTAGTCAGGGCCAGAAGCAACACCAGCCTGCAAGGTACGCCTGCTGTCACCCTACAGGGGAGGAGTCCCTAGGTGGCACAAACCATTAACACTCTGCTGTTAACCAAAGGTTAACGGCACCTCAGAAGAAAGGCCTGGTGATCTACTTGTGAAAAATCAGCCATTGAAAACCCTACAGAGCAGTTCTATTGTGACACACATGGGGTCTCCATGAGTCAGAGTCAACTCGACGGCAGCTGGTTTCAGTACAGGGGAGGAGCAGGGCTATCTCTGGGCTGTGAGTGTATCCAGGTATACATATTTCTCTAGATGAAGACTGGAAAGCCATTCCAGATTATAGGAAGACAGCTGGCCAGTGGGCAACGAGGTTCTGAGGAACTTTCTTCTCCTTGCTTCTGTGGGCTCCTGACCTAGAGCTCAGGCACCATTATTCCTTCCCCTCCTCCCTCAGATCTACACCAGCTTTTAGGAAAGGTTCTGGCAAACACATTCAAACTAAGATGGACGTTATAGAAGTTGAAAGTTACACATGTCAAGGGTCGATGCACATGTGGCTTATAGCTGAGAAAGAATTTCTAATATCAAAACCAGATGAACTAGATATTCTTCTGGAAGCCCCCACAATCATCTAGAGAAGGGGCGCTCAGCAAGACGGTGGTATTCCAGCGAGCTGGCCCCAACTGAGCAAGAAATGGCGGCCTGACTCACCGGGCAGCCATCCACGCTGGTGGCTCTGCTGACAGAAGTCCTCCCTGCTGGGCATTTGGACATTATCTCTGCCCTGTTAGAAGAAAGGAGTTGGAAATGGCTAAGCTGTACAACCAGTGACTCTCATTACAGGGAGTGCTACTCGCAGGCATCTGAGTGGCTCCATGAGCCCAGTGAAGGAGGGGGCAGTGCAGGACACTAAAAGGAGGCCACTGGGTCCATGACAGCTGTGGCTTCACAGCTCTAGGCCATAGCCCCCAGTGAGAAGTGCATTTTATGTTGCAACCCAGTATAGGCACAGATACAACTAAAACCATTTTTCATGAAACAATATTTACCCTGGGCTATGCACTCTATTTTCTCTTCTCTTCTGATTCATTTTAAAACCATGCTTTATCTGACCCACAAAATTTATTTCCCAACCAGGGGGTAATTGCAGCTTGGCAAGTAGCACCCTAGATGGTCAGAGACCAGGGTGATGTGTTTAGAGGCCTTGGGAGGCACATCTGGCCAGTGGAGCCCCAGGGCATAGAGAAGAGTTGGGCTTTAGCCAGATGTGAAATGACAGACATTCAAAGCACAGGCTTCTAAGACCAGCTCATGCCCCTAACCGAGGTCATATGGACTTTGAACACCCAACATGAATTTAATTTTCTCCACTTGCAGTAAAATGAGAAGACAGAGCTCACCACAGATGGCTCTGGCACTGCTACGGGTAGCACATCTCAGCTCTTGAAACCCGCTTTCCTGCGACTGTGGGGCTTCAGCAGAGGCTGATAGGGGAGCTGTTTGAAATTTGAATGAGCTTTCTGAGAAGTTTATTTAACTTGTAAAACGCCTAGTCCTTTCACACCCTTTCAGCATTGGACCAGAGACAGCTCTTCCTTTATATCCCAGCAACTCGAGTTTACATTTCAAATAAAAGTCTGTTTTCCCATAAAATGCCAAAGGTTTGGTACTACGTGTGGAGGAATGACCTCTGCTTTTAAGAATTTAATTTGGAGTCACCAAGTCTTCGATGTCCACGCCAAGGGCTTTCCAGGGCTGAGTAGCTGCCTGCTCCAGCTTGCTCCCAAAGAACAACGGCAGGCAGTTAGACGGCTACCGATGTCAATAGGGCCCATTGTACCTAAATATAGAGCCACACCAACGAAATTGGGGTCAGGCCTGAGAAATTCTCATGGTCCAGATTTGAGGTCTGGACTCTGCCAGCTCCTCTACAGACCCACTGAGCCTTCCTAGTCTTCCCGTGCACGTGGTCACTCGATTTACCTGTCACTCAGGGGCCTGCCAGGAAAATGGAGATGACCCTAGGTATTTCAGACAGATGGAGCTTAATGCAAGGATTAGATGTATAATTATATGACTGTGTGGTTATAAAAGGTGTGGAAATGCTGAGAAGCCAAACAAGTGTCTGGGAGGCAGCCCAGGGCCAAGTAACGAAAACCCTCCGTCTGCCGTTCTGGGTGGGAGAAAGAAGGGAGGAGGGGGCACCGAGGGAGCCTGTGGCAGGGTGGGAACCATGGTGGTCTCTGTGGCTGGAGCTGGAGCCAGACACGCTGCCCTGGCCTCCTCCTTTCCCCCAGCCCTGAATCTTCTGCCAGGGCCTCCCTTAGGTAAACCCTGCCAGGAGCCAGCTGAGAAGGGAGTTAGCTGCTCAAGGCAGCTACAGGGGTTGACCCCTTGTGTGCCCAGGGCGAGGAACCAGCACACCTGGTGAACGTGTCGCCAGTGACGCCGTGCAAGTGGGCACTGTACGGGTGCCTGGGATGCCATGAACCGAAACGCCCCCAGAACGCGCTCACGTTGCAGGGATGGGAGTCTTCTCCTCCAGCGCACTGGAAGCAGACGTTTCTCAGGAAGTCCTTGGTGGCACCTACGCTGAAAGGAACCATGTCTAGAAGGACCCCTTGATGCCCAATTGGTCTTCTCTTCCCTTCGTCTGCAGATGCGCTTGTTTGGCGCATGCTCATTGAGCTCCGCTGCGTGCAGGGCACTGCTCGCCCTGCTCCTCGCTTTCAGGGGACCCGGGTGTGTGCAGAGAGGCTGGGGAGCCCAGAGGGGAGGAGAAGGAGAAGAGAGAAAGGAAAGGAAAGGCGGCCTGGAATGGAGTTGCGCTCGCCACTCCCTTGCTGTAAGAAGCCTCACTTGGAGCAGGGATACAGGTGAAGCCTTTCCTAGAAGGTGAGAGCCCGGGGAGAGGGCGATTCCACCCTGCGCCCTACATCCTGCCTGCAAACCTCCTCCCAAAGGCTCGCTCCTGGGACAGGCAGGGAGTCTTCTCTCCCCTGCCCCGACCCAACTCCAACAGCCTTTTGACTCTCCCGCCCTTCCTCCTCTGCTCAGCCTCCGCTCCGCTCCAGGGCCTGATCTCCTTTTCTTCGCACATTTTCTTCTTACGTAAATCAACTCATCTTATGAGTTCTTCCTCTTAGAGGCTGTACCCATTGCCTTGATCAATACAGTAAGACGCCTGGAAGCTGAAAAGTTTCAGTAGAGCACTGGGGGTGGAGGCTGGATGTATTTTGTTCATGAGGCAGGTAGAAATACTAACGGCCTGACAACTACCTGGAGTTGGTATACACCTTGGTATACACCAAAAAAAAAAACAAACAAAACCTTTTGCCCCCGAGTTGATTCTAACTCATAGTGAGGCTATAGGACAGAGTAGAACTGCCCCATAGGGTTTCCAAGGAGTGGCTGGTGGATTCGATCTACTGATCTATCGGTTAGCAGCCCAACTCTTAACCACTACACCACCAGGATTCCTTGGTGTACACAGGTGATAGATATGTCATGTATCTCGTATATAATACCATACAGTCAGGTGTTAAATTGTGTGGTGTGGATGTGGGTTGGGAGCTGGTGAGACCCGGAGACATTGTTAAGGGACCTGGACCCTAGAGCCTGTGAGAGCTGTGTTCGCTGCCTTGAAAACTAATCTGTGCCAGCAAGAAGAGGGGTCTTTTAAAACAGGGGCCTGCATGCTTTTTCTATAAAAGGCCAGATAGCAGATATTTTAACTTTTCGAGCTATATGGTCTATGTCACAACTACTCAGCCATAGATGTGAATAAACAGGCACAGCTGTGTTCCAATAAATCTTTATTTATAAAAGTAGGTGGCCAGCAGGATATGGCCAGTGGGTTGTAATTTGCTGACCCCTATTTTAAAGTATAAATCTGATCATGTTACCCCCCTGTTTGACCCTTCAAGGCCTCAATCCAAAATCTCACCATGGCATACAAGTCCCACATGACCTGGCCCTTGGCTAGCGCTGGCTTCATCTCATAGCATGCCCCTCCAGCTCCCAACACTCCCGAACCTCTAACATGCTAAGCATTCTCCTGCCTCAAGACCTTTGCACATGCTGTTCCCTCCCCTCTGCCTGGAACACCCTGGTGATGGACATTATGCTGTGCTCCCAGATTCCCCTTCAGAAATGAAAAACTTAGTCCCCCAGCAGCTGGGAATGCTGCTGCCAGACTGCCCTCAGCTGTCAGCCCTCTGTGGACATTGCCCTCAGGTAAAGAGAACTTGAGCAAGGTCTTGTCCCTTCCTGGGATGGCCTGCATTCAATCACTGACAAGCGTGTGGATATAAAGGGCTGGCACCTTGCCCCAACTCAGAACCACTCTGAAGGATCAGCCCAGCTTTAGAACTCCCTGCAGGGCCGGCTGGGGCCTCACGGGGTCTGCACTGTAGCTCAGCCTCTCCCTCTGCCCTCTCCATCTCCCTTCCCCTCCTTGTAATGATGATGTTCCAAGAGTACTCCGTAATCAATGCCTGTGTGCTAATCTCCATCCCAGGGCCTGCAGTCCCTCCTCCAGACACCACACGTTTGCCCTCATGCAGGTCTCTGCCCCAGTGTTCTGTTATCAGGGCAGCCATTTGTAGGGAGGGATGGAGAGAGGCAGCAGAACTTGAGCAGGGCCTTGGAGGGCAGGTGGGCACTAGTTAAGTGCAGGGGCTGAGAGTGCACTGGAGATGTGAGAGAAGGTAGGCTTGGAGGCAGGAAAGTAGGGGAGACGTGAGCAAGGGCGCAGCCTCCCTTGGGGCTACTCATGGAGGCTGTAGGAATGGCCCCGGGTCCATCCCCAAATGTTACCAAACCCCAGAGTCACCATATACGTGGCTAAATAAGATTTGCTCTGTTTTGTCCAAGTCCAACATATCAGCAGTGTTCAAGAGGCACCATTACGAGGCTGCAAGAGCACGATTGTCTCCCCAGGCCTTCCCTGAGCGGCCTTTGCTCTGCCAAGGCCCTACGCTCTGTGGGGACAGTTCCCTCGCCTGGGCTGGAGCCTCTGGATTGTAACAGCTGATGAAGTCTGAATCCCGAGGTTGACAATACTTCAAAAAAATGTGATTCATCCTGCCTGCCCACAAAGAAAGGAAAAGTATGTGTGGCATCTAAGTTTCCTGAAAAGTTCAGCCAGCACATTGCAGAGTTATGTGTCCTGGCACCGTGAGGGCTCCACGGAGAGCGCCCCCTGGTGGGCACCACACGGACATCCCTGACAGGAGGGGCAGTTATTCTTTCCAGGGGGGTCTCCTTGCCCTCAGCAAATGATAGAGTTCTCAAGCCCAGGACCTGCTTGACTGGTGTTACAACCCACAGAAGATGATAAAGGAGATGCTAACAAGGGCCACATTCTTGCCCTGCCCAGTTTATCTCTTAATTCTTTTTTAACATAACATTTTGACAATTTGAAACTTACAGAAGTCGCAAGAATAGTATAAAGAATTCTCATATACCCTTCACCCAGATTCCCAAATGTCAGCCTTTTGCCACATTTACTTTCTATCTTCTCTCTAAGTATATAGATACGTGTTGGTGTTTATATGAAACCTGACTGTTGAGAATAAGTTGCAGCCATAAGGTTTTCTTATTGCTAAATACTTCAGTGGATATTTTAGAAATAGAATGGGAGCAGGTTTTGCTGTGTATATTTTCCCCAAAAATAAAATTAAAAACAAAAATAAAAAGAAGGTGCATCCAGACAATACAGTACTATGTGTCTGTAAAAAAGAGTGAAGATGATCTCTTTGAACCAATATGGAATGATTTCCAGGATACAGTACTAAGTGAAAAAGAGTAGAGTGTAAAGGTATCTATATACTGCTACATGTTACATAATAAAGAAGGGAGAATAAAAAGTACACATGCATGGATTGGTAATTCTGAAATTACTTTGTGTATTCAAGGATTTTAGAAATATCCACTGAAGTATTTAGGGATAGGGATTACCCGAATCAGGAAATTAACATCAACACAAGAGTATTAGCTAAACTACTGACTTCACTCAGATTTCACAAACTGTCTTAGCACTATCCTTTTTGAAAGAGGAAATCGCAGATCATGCGCTGCGTTTAGTTGTCCTGTCTCCTCAGCCTCTCTTAGTCTAGATCAGTTCCTCAGCCTTTTCTTGTCTTTCACGACACTTTTGGAGAGGACAGGCCAGTTATTCTGTAGAATGTGCTTCAGGTTGTTTTCTCTGAGATTTCCTCATGGTTAGGGTCAGTGGAGGAGCCCATGGTGGCACAAACTGTTAAGCACTTGACTGTTAGCCAAAAGGTTGGTGGTTCGAACCCACCCAGAGTCGTCTCTGAAGACAGGCCTGGCAATCTGCCTCCAAAAGGTCACATCCTTGAAAACCCTATGGAGCAGTGCTGCTCGGCACTCACGGGTTCACCGCTGAGTCCAAAGCGATTCAACGGCAACTACCAAGAAGGGTTGGAGGAGGCCACAGAGGTGAGCTGTGTGCTCGTCACCACACGGGGGCGCTGTGGGGATACAGCCCATTCTGGAGAAGGCAGGTGTTTGCCGCTGCCATGTCCAGAGTCTGCAATGTTATTTTCCTTCCATTTGGAGTTTATAAATGGTCCGTGGGGAGCTGCTCTGAAAGTAGGCAAATATCCTCTTTCTCATCAAGCATTCACTTACTTGTTTTAGCATCAATCAATGATGCTTGCCTGAATTGTTACTATGGTGGTTGCAAAATAGTGATTTTCTAGTTTTATCACTAATTCTACATTTATTGGTTGAAATTCTACTGTAAGGAGCAGATTTTCCTTCTCCCCTATGTATATATATGTAGCTAGGTAGGTATGTGGGTACGTGTGTGTTTATATGTATATATTTATATCTGGGCTCATGGATTCTTATTTTCTTCAGTGGGCTTTAATTAATTATTATCATATTTATTCTGATCCTCAAATTGTTCTAGATGTGGCCAGCAGGAGCCCCTTCAAGCTGGCTCCTGTGTGCTTTTGACTGTCTCCGTCATGTTTTAAGCGCTTCCTTACTTTCTGGTACAGCAAGGTGTTACAGGCTTATTTTGTACTTTTCCTGCCCAGTCGTGGAATCAGCCATTTCCCCAAAGAGCCCTTGTTACTTTTAGTAGAGAATAGTATTTAGAAAATAAGATCTAGACACTAGGTATGTTCATTGCTACTGGGTGTCACTGCTTCTAGGCCCTCTCAGAAGACAGAGCTAGGAAATATCTGTAAGCACGCACACACACACACACACACACACACACACACACACACACACACACACACACACACACACACATATAGTTGTTGTTGGCTGACATTAACTCAGCCATGAACATCGGAACGAAATGCTGCCCAGTCCTGCATCATCTCTGTGATCGGTTTCGGATCGGACTATTGTAAGCCATAGGATTTTCATGGGCTGATTTTTGGAAGTAGATCACCAGGCCTTTGTTCCTACAGGCCTTTCTTCCTAGTCCATCTGAGTCTGGAAGCTCCACTGAAACCTGTTCATCATCAGAGCAACATGCAAGCCTCCACTGACAGACAGGTAGTAGCTGTGCATGAGGTGCATTGGCCAGGAATCAAACCCTAGTCTCTTGCATAAATGGAGAGAATTCTACCCTTGAACTACGACTGCCTTACATACACATAATAGCATGTGTGTACACATACACCTGTATATTTTTATATCTATCTATATGAAAAACCATGAGTTCATACTGATAACTCCAATCCCAATCAACAGCGCAGGGTTTATTGGCCTGTTTTTCTGTTTTTCTGGCCTGTCCCATTCCCACTACCCACAATATACTTACTTATTTCCTCAATCCTTGAATACACAAAGTAATTTCAGAATTACCAATCCATGCATGTGTACTTTTTATTCTCCCTTCTTTATTATGTAACATGTAGCAGTATATAGATACCTTTAGACTCTACTCTTTTTCACTTAGTACTGTATCCTGGAAATCATTCCATATTGGTTCAAAGAGATCATCTTCACTCTTTTTTACAGACACATAGTACTGTATTGTCTGGATGCACCTTCTTTTTATTTTTGTTTTTAATTTTATTTTTGGGGAAAATATACACAGCAAAACCTGCCCCCATTCCACAATTTCTAGACATAATGATCAGTACAGTTGGTTAAATTCTTCACGTTATGTCAACATTCTTGTTATTTCTGTTCTAGCTGTTTCACGTCCATTTACTTAATCTCACTGCCCCCCAACTTTCTCATCTATGCTTTAAAATAGCTGTTGAGCCCTTGGTCTTATATAATTTTTTTTTTTAATTAACACAGTACTCGAGGGTGACAATCTTTACTCTTTAGGCTAAACTATTACTGAGTTTAAAGGTGACTTCTGGGGATAGCTTCAATTCAAGACTTGAAGAGCAGCTCAAGGCCATAGTCTTCTCCAGACTCAATAGGTCTAGTAAGTCTGGATCCTTTAAGAATTTGA
This sequence comes from Trichechus manatus latirostris, assembly GCF_000243295.1. Classification (NCBI taxonomy): domain Eukaryota; kingdom Metazoa; phylum Chordata; class Mammalia; order Sirenia; family Trichechidae; genus Trichechus; species Trichechus manatus. Next base: position 13,491,699 of record NW_004443956.1, on the reverse strand, counting down.
AGTTCTGGTCCACGTTTTTCTCTCTTTTTATCAAGATTTCTCTATTATGTTCCTGATCAGAATGTTCAGTAGTAGCCGGGCACCATCTACTTACTCTTGTCTCAAGATGGGGGAGGCAGTCGTTCATGTAGACAATTAGTCCTGTAATTCCGCTCCTTCTACCTTCTTTTATTTTATTTGACCACTCTCCTATATATGAGCATATGTATTTTTGTATTATTGGAGGTATATCTTCAGGCTAAATTCCTAGAAGTAGGATTGCTGGATCAGAAGGTAAACACGCATGTGGTTGTGTTAGATACGGCCAGATTCACCTTCGTAGAGTTGGTGCCATTTGTATTCCCACCGGCACCATCTGAGAGTGCCTGCTTCTCCACAGTTTTACCAACAATAAGTGTTGTTAGACTTTTTAATTTTTGCCAATCTAATGATTGGGAAATGGTATGTCAGTGTTTTCATTGCATTTCTATTACGAATGAGGTTGGACCTCATTTCTTATGATTAAGAGCCATTTTCATATTTCCTGAGAACTGTCTATTCATGTCTTTCGCCCATTTTTCTTTTTTCTTTTTTGGTTGTTGTTCTTTTCCTCTCAATTCTTAAGAGTTCTTTGTATATGAGGACCATCAGCCCTTCTTCTGTAACATATTACAAAGATTTTCTCCCAGCTGTCATTTGCCTGTTGATTTTGTGTATGGTGTTCTTTTGCTGTGTCAATCCTTTTTTATTTTTATGTAGTCGAATTTATCAGTCTTTTCTTTTGTTATATCTGGATTGTTAGTCATTGTTAGAAAGGCTCTCTGTCTTAATCATCTAGTGCTGCTCTAACAGAAGTACCACAAGTGGATGGCTTTTAACAAAGGGAAGTTTATTCTTTCACAGTCCAGTAGGCTAACAAGACCAAATTCAGGGCATCAGCTCCAGGAGAAGGCCCTCCCTCTCTGTCGGCTCTGGAGGAAGGTCCTTGTGATACATCAGTCTTCCCTTGGTCTGGGAGCTTCTCTGCACGGGAACCTCAGGTCCAAAGGACGCGCTCTGCTCGTGGCACTGCTTTCTTGATGGTTTGAGGCTCCCAAGTGTCTCTGCTCACTTCTCTCTTTTATATCTCAAAAGAGATTGGATTAAGACACTATCTAATCTTGTAAACCTCATCAGCATAACCTCATCACAGTGATAGAATTTACATCACATAAGGAGATCACTTATAACCTCATCATAGTGATAGAGTTTACAACACATAAGGAAATAACATCAAATTACACAATCATACAATACTGGAATCATGACCTAGCCAAGTTGCTACACACATTTTTTGGGGGGGACGCAATTCAATCCATGACACTCTCCCTCAATCCAGATTAGAGAAGAGTTCACCCCCGTTTTCCTTGAGTACTTGCAGGGTATAATTGTCTACGTGGAGTTTTTTCTCTTGCATGTGGTATGAGGATCCTTGACTCTGTTCCTAATAAAAACGCCCTCTGTGCACATACCCTCCCTGGCGCTCTGTGGCTCTGCTCACGAGCACACGTCCGCTACTGTGGACCAGTAGGGAATGATTTCTGCTGCTGTTTAGTCTTCTGAGGTGGTGAGGGCATCCAATCTGTTGAGCTGTCCACTGTTAAGCTGAAAATGAAGCTTACCATGCCCTGTGCTTTGGGACTGAACAAGGCTTACTCTGTGATTTTCCCAGGTTAAAGTCGAGGCCGTGGGAAACTATGGTGTTAGGTTAAACTTTTGCTTTCGGTATACTTGATGGGAAATAATGTCTGTGTCTTAAATCTGAAAACTAGTGGAAGCTATAAAAGTGGGGTTTTATAGGGATGGGGACAATTGCCAGTAGAAATTCTTCTTGTCCTCTGTCTTAAATTATGGTAGTCAAAAGGTTGAGAAATGACAGGAAACTGAGCTTAAGCCTTGAGCTTGAAAATGAGCAGTGGCCTCAGAGCCTGGGCCTAAAATCACGGGGTGGGGGTTGCGAGCTGGCTGGGAGGTCTGGCACAGCTGCCTCAAAATCCACCTGCTACTGGGTGGGAAGTCCTGGTTTAACTGATGTTTGCAGAGGGAGAGGAAGGGAGGGAGAGAGGACAAGGAGGATGGGACAAGGCTAATCTGAATGGGGGGTGGGGGATGAACGTGCTCAGAACTACCTCTGCCTAATGATTTTAAGTCCACACAGATCTCTGGAACGCTCTAGAGTTTTTAAGCTCATTCTTTTTGTCTGGATCTAAGACAAAAGCACGTATTAGGTCTGCTCCCTGAGTCAATTTACAAGCCTTGCTTTGCAGGTGGCTGTGCCTGGGAGGAGGTCTGCAAAGCCCTGACCCAGGTTTAGCCCCACCTCGACCGTGGAGACATCTCTGTCCCCAGGTTCCCAAGTAGTTGGAAATAGCACATGCTTTGAACTTATCGCCCTGGTGTGCCCATCAGAAAGTTGGCCCTTGGCCTAGTCCCATGGGAAAGGTCCATATAAACTGATTTAGACTACATGTCCAGGCCAGCCATCTGCAATACACTGGCTTCTGTCTTCTCCCTGATGCCAGCCCAGGGCAGGATTGTGACTGATGGACCACCTGATGGACTGCAGCAGGGAGCACCCACAGGAGCCCTTCTGGACCTGTGAATTCCAGCCATGAGTGGATGGACCTCCTGGTGTGGAGTAGACGAGCTGAGGCCAGGCGGGCAGCAATAGTGCCTGTGAACGCTGTCTGGAAACAGCCCGTGTGACCTTCTGCCTGGGGTTGGGTGTCAGAGGGTCCTTGGGTACTCCAGCCGTAGTCTCTGTATGTCTTGATGACCTAGCCATGACCTTCCTTGCTGGTGGGTGCCTCCCTCTTCATTTCTCTGCTGGCCATGTTTTCTTTGAGAATGAACTGCCAATAGGCCTGCACCAGGTGGACAGAGTCTCCCTTCCTGTTGTACCCTCTGTCTCCCTTCTGGGTCCTTCTCTCCATCCTCAGGCAGCTGGGCTTGTGATCAGGACCCTGACAGCAAGGTTTTGATGGCCAAAGCTGCCTTAGTGAGTTGCCCCTCAGTGGTTGCCCCCAGTGGTCACTTAAACATGTTAGAAAGGAGGTTGAAGTGGGTACCAGTGACTGTAGTTCACGGGCTCAAGGGAAGGACCGTCTTCTGGTAGAAGGAGAAATCAGGAGAAGAGCTGAGGGACAAGGGGTGGTCTCATTGCCCCTCTAATGGTAGCTGTGTGCTCAAACAGGGGAGACTAGCTCAGGGTCTTTTGTTGTTGTTAACTATCATTAAGTGGGCCCTCGACTCATGGCAACCCCATGTACAATAGAACGATGCCCAGTCCTGCACCATCGCCATGATCGATTTGGGATCAGACCGTTGTGCTCCATCGTGTTTTCATTGACTGACTTTCAGAGGTAGATCACCAGGCCTTTCTTCCTAGTCTGTCTTAGTCTAGAAGCTCCGCTGAAACCTGTTCAGCATCATAGCAACCTGCAAACCTCCACTGACAGACAGGTGGTGGCTGCGCTTGAGATGCAGTGGTGGTGAATCACCCTTAAAAGCTTTCAGAGAGGGGAGAGAAAAGACCGCCAACTCTGTGGAAAATCCATTTCTGAGTTTACTTTCTGGCCATCGGGAGCTCTCTTGCTTGACTGCAGCCTCTTCTGCTATGGTGTATGTGGGCCTCTTGTTTCAGCATTTCCTCCCCTGACATGGAGACACCTGAAGGCCCCTCTCCTCTAGCCTGTAGGGCGCCATGAGGAGACCCATTGGCCTCTTGCTCACCCTCTGTGCTCCACAGCACCCTGGGCCAGCCCCAAGTGGCCCAAAGGCCGGGACGCTGGGTTACAGATGCCTTTGTGAAGTGTTAGCCAATTCTCTTCCTGTCATCCCTGAGGGGAGGTTAGCGTGAGTGTTCCCAGACACTCTGCAAACAGAGATGGGAGGTGAGAGCCAGACAGCAAGAGGGGCTCCTTCTTCCCACCGCTGGTAAGACAGTGCTTCTCAGCCTTTTTTCTGGAAGTCACTCCCTAAGGAGGCTTTTTAGACATGTTTTTCTAATTGCCTCTCATGAAATTTTAATAAAACGGATATACTGTATATCTGTTTATGTACTGTATGTATATCTGTTCTTTATGTACAAAAAGAGGAAAATTTTTTTCACCCCCCCAAGAACCAATTTTTGTCTCCCTGGGGGCAAAGCTGCCCCACTGAGAGTGATGCTTTCGATAGAATGGAATTTGAGGCCAGCGACAGTCGGTAAGTGTAGGAACATCTGATGAATTTGGGATCTGGCCAGTCTGAATTAGTGAGCAATCTCAATTATAGAACATCTTTTTTATATCTTGTCAACATGAGGAATGAACTAGCTATATATGTTAACTTTCTAGGTATCTAGAAAGTTCCAAAATGATGCTGACTGTTTAATTAAGTACCAAAACATCCTCTTTTTTAAGTGTTAGATTCGTTTTACGATTTGCAGTGTAGAATGCATCCTATTTTGAAGGCACTTTTGAAGGGTGTCTTTGTAAGATACTTTCACGGCTGACTTAGGGCCGTCATTAGATGGTCCTCTAGGCGCTGGAACATCTGGCAACCCTGAGATGGGATAACTGCTTTCTGGACAGTGACACTGCTGAGTTCTTTGTATGAGGTCTACCTTCTTCTTTGTGCAGGTGGCCAGCATCCCCACCTAGCATGCACCCACACTTTCCCCACAGCAAGTGGCTACTAAGAAACCTGGTTTTTAAAATTATGGCTAAAAAAGAGTACATTTTTTAATAGGAAGGCCCCTTGGCTCCTCATTCAAGAAATAAAGTACTTGAGCTTGGAATATTTTGACTGATGAGAAGGGTGTTATTGGATCGCCTCTGATTTCTCGACTGCATTCCTGATCAGGAGTCACCCGACAGGCTGGCTCATCCCCTGGGCTCTTTCCTGATGATTCTGAGCAACCTCTGGCCCCTCTGTGTGCTTGGAGCTCCTGCTGACCACTCACATTCCGGCTGAAACTCACGGTGGTTCCAGGCACAGTGCGTGCGGGCTAGTGCAGCACTTCAGAGGCCATTTTCAGGGTAGGCACTGCCTCAGTGTGTGTGGTGCAGTGACTAAGAACTTGGCTGCTAACCATAAAGGTTGGCAGTTCAAATCCACCAGCCGCTCCTTGGAAACCCTATGGGACAGTTCTACTCTGTCCTGTAGGGTCACTATGAGTCAGAATCAACTTGACGGCAATGGGTTGTTTTGGTTTAATGCCCTCTGTGTGTAAAGCGCTCTGCTGCTTACAAGCTAGTTTTGCTATTTTATCTCACTTGGTCCTTTTAAAAGCCCTGTGAATGGGCACAACAGGCGTCTTGATCTCTTATAGAAGAACGTGGGAGAATAAACTGGCTGGCTCAAAACTGCGTGTCAATAAGCACACCTAGATTGCTTTAAGGCTCCCTGGGGGGCACAAGCCGTTAAGCGCTTGTCTGTTAACTGAAGGGTTGGTAGTTTGAACCCACCCAGAGGTACCTTTGAAGACAGACATGGTGATCTGCTTCTGAAAGGTCGCAGCCTTGAAAACCCTACGGAGCAGTTCTGCTGCTCGGCACACATGGGGTCGCCATGAGTCACAATCGACTCAAGAGCAACTATTAACAAAAAGAACAGATTGTTTACGGTGCTAGGTGTGGCCTAGGTATTTCAAACATTTCTACCCATCACCTGGAGTCCCTGGGTGGTCCAAATGGTTAATGCAGTTGGCTGCTAACCAAAAGGTTGGAGGTTTGAGTCCACCAGAGGCGTCTTGGAAGAAAGGCCTGGCAATCTACTTCTGAAATATCAGCCATTGAAAACCCTGTGGAACACAGTTCTACTCTGATGCCCATGGGATCTCCGTGAGTCAGAATCGACTTGACAGCAACTGGTACAGCTACCTGGGATCTTGTTTTCTTGTTTTATAATGTACAGTTCTTACTTCTATTTTATTTATTTTAGTTCTGCTTTAGATGAAAGTTTACAGAGCAAATTAGTTTCTCATTAAATAATTAATACACATATTGTTTTGTGACATTGGTTGCCAACACCATGACATGTCAACACTCTCCCCTTCTCGACCTTGGGTTCCCCATTACCAGCTTTCCTGTCTCCTCCTGCCTTCTCATCCTTGCCCCTGGGCTGGTGTGCCCATTTAGTCTCATTTTGTTTTATGGACTTGTCTAATCTTTGGCTGAAAGGTGAACCTCAGGAGTGACTTCAGCACTGCGTTAAAAGGGTGTCCAGGAGCTCTATTCTCAGGGTTTCTCCAGACTCCGTCAGACTAGTAAGTCTAGTGTTTTTTTGTCAGAATTTTGTTCTACAGTTTTCTCCAGCTCTGTCTAGGGCCCTCTATTGTGATCCCTATCAGAGCAGTCAGTAGTGGTAGCCGGGCACCATCTAGGGGTGCTCAGACCTCACTTCTAAAGCAGCAGTTTCCAAATGAATGAAGTGTGCAAGCAGTAGGTGTCCTCCTTCATGAGCCTGATCTGAAAAACGAAAACCCTGCTGGGTGCCTGGGCAAGTGAGGGCGAGGTGGGGCTGACTCTGGCCTGCTGAGCCTGTGAGCTAACAGCTCTTCTCCCCTTGCCGAGGGTTCTGTACATCCTATCTCATTTGATCTCTCTAATTATGTAACTTAGGGAGAGCATGAAACAGAAAATCTAAATATTTGGCTTTTAGAACCTTCTGAATCTGGTTTTTAAAAACCACTGCTTTGTAGTCCTCATTTGGGCCCAGGGTTCACCCTCTGGCCACTTTAGGCAGCTGGGTTAGGGCCAGGTTCTTGTTATTCCCATGTCTGCCTTTGAAGCCCTTGGAGCCCTTGGAGTCCTTGGAGCCCTTGGAGCCCTGGGCCATGGGCTGTGAGGGAAGCAGGAGCCCTGGGCTGTGAGGGAAGCGCACTGGTGCCCCAGGGCTGCTGTAACAATGTACCAGAAACTGGGTGGTTTATATTTACTGTCTCATGGTTCTGAAGGCTAGATGTCTGATTTCAGGGCGTTGGCCGGGCCATGCTCTCTCTGAAGGCTCTGGGGGAAGATCCTTTCTTGTGTCTCTAGTTGAGCTTCTGGTAGCCCCAGGAGTTCCTTGGTGTGTAGATGATCTTCCCTCTGCCTGTCTCTCTGTGTCTCTTCTCCCCTTTTACAGGACACCACTCAGATTGGATTAGGATCCACCCTACTGTAGTATGACCCCATGTAAACTTAACTCATAACATCTTCCGAGACCCTGTTTCCAAACAAGGTCATGTTCACAGGTAGAAGGGATTAAGACTTCAACATATCTCTTTGGGGTGACAATTCAATCCATAGCAAGAGGCCTGGACAGATGGCTATGTCGTCAGCCGCAGGGACTCTAAGGTCCATGAGAAAGCATCACATAAGACCCACACTGAGTGCATTTTATGGGGCACATGAAGCCCCTTTAAGACTTTAAGGATACCTAGGGATTTCATACTTTTTTGGGTTATGCACTTTGGCACACTAAAATAATTATCACCATTGTTTTTCACACTTTCTGTACTCTTCTGTATTTTTTTTCATTAAGATCCACCTATTGTCACTGCCAGTTCTCAGTGGGTTCAGACATTACTGGTACGAGTTGAGCTACGTGAGCCAAAATGGTTTCTCTTTGCCAAAAACAATCACCCTCTCGTCACCCAGACAGTCTGAAGTCCAGGTGCTGTGGGAGCTGCCAGGCTGTGTGTGACTGTGAGTGTGTGGGGTGAGGGTGGATGAGTAGGCATGGGGGCCTGAGTCAGGGAGGGAAGCGCCTGGGAAGGGACGTGGATGGCACCAGTGAGGTGACACAGTAATCTCACTCACAGTCAAGTGCCACAGTGACCTTTAGAATTTTCCATGAAATCTGACACAGTATTTTGCAACCAGCAGGAGAGCTCGAGCAAATATCTGCTAAGTTGCTGCTCCTGACTCCGGATGCTCCCTCTTACACAGTGAGATTTGGTTTGGATCTCTGTGGCCTTTCGGAGATCTGGGTACTTTTCAGGTACCGTCTCATGCTCCTCAAAAGGTTTTAGAATGAGTTATTGATTCGTGTGTCTTCAAGTTCTTCTCCAGCCTTCCAGAGAAACGGCAGCCGGTGCCCTAAATGTCTCTGGATGAGGAGCCAACAGGCCCAGTGACTGATCCACTCCGTCCCTGTCTTCCCATGTGATCTTGGGGAAGTTGTCTGACTTCTTGGAACCTCAGTTTCTTTTTATTTCTTAAAGTGAACAGCAGTGCCCAGTCTCCCCACCACATAGTGTGGTTGAGAAGAACTTAGGAGAGTGCTTTGGGAAGTCCGCATGCTCTGTGTAACTGGCAAGTGCTGTGAGCAAGGGGCCCCCTCTACTCCGGCCAGGCCGCTCTTCACAGGTTCCATCTCCACAGGGCTGCCAGGCCCCAGCCTGCACCTCCCCAGGCAATAGGTCTGGACGGGAATGAGAAGCCCAGTTTTATGTCAGAACGAAGGCCCGGGCTGAGTCTCATCTACCTTTGTGTCACCCAGCCCCCCTAGTGACAAGTTCAGTGAGCATGTCTTTAGCTGCACATAATTCCACACGTAAAGTGACTTCACTAATAAGCTTCTGGTATTAAAAATATAATTGGAAGTCCAGTGACTGGATGGACTTCAGGGGGATTGATGCTGTGGGTGTCCCATGTGCTGACCAGGTGGACTCTGAAGGAGGAGGACAGGCCTGTCTCCATGACTGGCTTGTAGGGAGGTCCATCTGGAGCTCAGACCAATTCTCAGAACCCTGTAGGGGTGGATTTTCCTATTGGCAAGGTAAGCACGGTACTTACTTACCTTGCTTACCAGATCATCTGTAGTGAACAATTTCACATTTTTTCACCACATCAGAGATTCTGCTCTAGGTATGGCTGGCACCTGTCTCTCTCCCAACCCCACAGCACCTGACAGGAGTAAATGACACAGTAAGCAAGGTAAGCAGGGCTTACTTGTGCTATCCTACAAATCTGTAATGAAATTCTTCACCACAGATGATCTGGTAAGCACGGTAGCACCATGCTTACCTTGCCTATTGGATAATCTGCCCCTGAAAACCTGCGGCGGCGGCACATTCATGGTGGGAGGGGGGCATAGAGTCAAACGGAGGTTGGGTGTCCACCATGGTGTCTACAGCAGAGGTCAAGAGTCCACATTCGGGACAGGACAAGTCCTGGTTGGCACTATTGAAGCCTGGAATAGAGCCAGGTTATTGGGACAACAGATGCCTTTGTGTCTTAACCCCTCTCCCCATGCTGTGGAAGCAAGGCGTCCCAGACCACCCTCTGAGAACTCTGAAGGGTTTGACTGGTTTACCCAAATTTTGGGGTCACCAAGATCCCCAGAGAAGTCCTGCACAGGAGAATTGTAAGAAGGGGTTGTTTTAGGCTGGGTTCTCTAGAGAAGCAAAACTAGTGAAGGGTATATATATATATACCCAGAGAGAGATTTATCTCAAGGAAATGGCTCATGTAGTTGTAGAGGCTGGCAAGTCCCAAGCCCACAAGTCAGGTGTCAGGCTGGAGGCTTATCCTTACTCATGTAGCTGTAGGGGCTGACAAACCCAAGACTGGTAGGTCAGATGGCAGGCCGCCGGGTCGTGGGCTGCAGAGGCTGACAAATCCCAAGATCGGCAGGTAAGCTGCTAGCTCAAGTTCCGAGAACCAGAGGTCAGATGATGATGAGCCGGATGCAGGACCCAGAGCAAGAGCTTTGCTGGAACTTCCATTTATATACTGGAGGTAGGCCACACCCTCAAGGAAACTCCCTTTCAAATGATTGGCTGCTCATAGTATATCTCATCATGGAGTTGATTAAATCATTACATAACTGCCAAACTACATCATAACTGCCAAACCACTGAGAATTATGGCCCAGCCAAGTTGTCACACAACCTTAACTATCACATGGTTCAATGCTGATGGCATGGAAGTGCGGTGCGCTGCACACTGATGTGGCGAGAGCGTTCTCCGCTATGATGTGGACACTGAAGCTGAGATAAGGAAGCCCTGTCCTGTAACCCTCTTCCCATTCTCCTCCCCTTTACCTTCCTCCCCCCCACCCCAGTATTGTCATTTGTTAGACATGTACCTCTACAGTCTAGCTTTTTAATGCTTTGCAGGATTCAGGTGTCAAGGAGGCCAGCACACCTGGTGCACTAAGCAAGGGGCAAGGTAAGCAGATCCTACCTTCATTGCTAACTGTGTGGTAAGGATCAGCATGAATCCAATTCCCAAAGTGTGGAAATGAATCCAGTCCTCACTTCTTCCTTCTCCAATCTCGTCACCAGCCACTCACACAACACTCTCTCCCTCTCAGCCCCAGTCACCTGGAGCTGGGTCAGAGCTCACATATTAGAAGGACACCTGCTTTCAGACTGCCAAACAGGCAGACACCAACCCCTGCTGGTTCTCACTGCCCCGGTATGTTCAAAAATTCCCTGGAACAACTCACAGAATTCACAGAGTACACCATGCTTGCTGCAGATTTATTACAATCAAAAAGGATACAAATGAAGAGACCCATAGGGTGAGGTCTGGGAGGGGTCATAGCACAGAGCTTCCATGTCCCAAACAGGGATGTGCTACTCTCTCCTGTGCATAGTCACCAACCAGGAAACTCCAACTGAGCCTCCGTGTTCAGGGCTCTTCTCAGGCTCACCATGTGGCCATGATAGACTACATCATGCCTCATGAGGTTTAGTCAGCATCAGGCCCCCAGGTGATCCCTCTTAGTCTGGTCAGCCCCCCATCATTAGCCTCAGGTATTGGTATGGATCAAAAGAACTGAGAACAAAGGCCAAATTTCTCTTTGAAAGGTGATTCCACACCTCACACCTGGTTAGAGTAACTGGACCATCAGCCCTGACCACACTGCTGCCTTAGTGTAAGAGCTTCAGTCACAGGGGGCCCTGCCAAGGACCAGGACCATCAGCCACACCCTGCCCTTGGCCCTAGGGCAGTCTGCTAATGCAGTGCCAGAGATGGGACTGCTGCCTCCAAGGGGACCGCACAGCACCAACCTACCTCCCTGCTCTGAAGCCACCTGTAATAATTCATTCAGAAAGTACCAATTATATTTCTTCTGCATGCCTAAGGCAAGGTCCCTGCTGTCAGGAGCTTTCAGCAGAGAGAATTTTTGAATCATCTCTCTAGCTGGAGGGAAAAGAAACACACAAGCCATAAAATGATGAAGCAAGCCAATAGTGTGAAATGTCTCAAGGTAGGACTCCTCAGAGCCATTTTATTTTTCTAGCTGTCAAGGATAGCTTTGCAGTTGAAAAACTAGAAGGGCAGAAAAACATAAAGAACTCAATTTTCTAGTTCCTCTAATTCCACCCCCAAAATCTCATCTAGCTGCTGTCAAAGTGCTGTTGCCCCGATTCCCAGTCGTATTCCAGTCTTCTTGTGCAGTGGTTAAGCACTTGACTACTAACCAGAAGGTTGGCCATTCAAACCCACTCAGAGGTGCCTTGAAAGAATCAGCTTCCAAAAAGGTACAGCCTTGAAATCCCTATGGAGCAGTTCTACTCTGCACATGTGGGGTCACCATGAGTCAGAGTCGACTCGACAACAACTAGGTTTTTTTGTTGTTTTTTGATATTCCAGGCTTCAGGTAGCACCAACCAGGAGAGCGACTTCAAAAGTGCGATCCAGGCAGGCCCAGGCCCTTTTAAAATGCACTTCCATTTTGGGAGCCACTAGTTCCTTCTGTTTTTAAGCCATTCCGTTTAGAAAAACTTCCCCAGAGTGTGGAAAGATTTCCACCAGAACATATCCCTGCTATCTGAGTCACCAGTGTATGAGGAGCCTTGCCTTTCATTGGTTTGGAACCAGCAACTGGTGGAAACTGTGAAGAACAGGATGCCTAGTCCCCCCATCATCTGAGTGGCCAACTTAAGAAATTCCAGGCATGTGGGACTAGAGCAGGATGACCCCAATGATGAGAGAGTGGACTGTTACATTTTCAGGAATTTCGCAAACCAGTGCATGCTATATTGATAACCTTGAACTGCACTGAGTTTGGAGTGTTTATACCACAGAAATTGGCAAACACTACAAACTGGTCCTCCCTCCCTACACTTCTGATACCCAATGTCATCAGCAGTCTTCTTCTGTGCTCTTGAGAAAAGCTGAGCCTGGGACGAATGTTTTGAGCGAGGTCAAAAATACACGATGGTGTAGTTGGGAGTTGATGTCCACTGTTAAGCCATGGCTTTCCTTAAAGCTTAACTTAACCCTGCTTCCCTGCTCCTCCTACCCAAAGCTTTCCAGAATCCAGCCTCCTGGATGGAGACCAGGACTAAGCTAAAAACAATGTTTTGCTCAACCAGCCAAACTCCACCATCTCCTTTCCTTAGTAACAGAATAGTGACCTGAATTATCTAGTTAATTCTTTCATTCATTTTTCCTAAGCTAGCAAAGCCTACAGCCTTCAGTATAGATTACACCTCAACATGAAGAAAACAAAAATCCTCACAACTGGACCAATAAGCAACATCATGATAAATGCAGAAAAGATTGAAGTTGTCAGGGATTTCATTTTACTTGGATCCACAATCAATGCCCATGGAAGCAGCAGTCAAGAAATCAAACGATGCATTGCATTGGGCAAATCTGCTGCAAAAGACCTCCTTAAAGTGTTAAAAAGCAAAGATGTCACTTTAAGGACTAAAGTACGCCTGACCCAAGCCATGGTGTTTTCAGTAGCCTCATATGCATGCGAAAGCTGGACAGTGAATAAGGAAGACCCAGGAAGAATTGACGCCTTGGAATTACGGTGTTGGTGAAGAATATTAAATATATCATGGACTGCCAAAAGAACAAACAAATCTGTCTTGGAAGAAGTACAGCCAGAATGCTCCTTCGAAGCAGAGATGATGAGACTTCGTCTCACATACTTTGGACATGTTATCAGGCGGGATTGACCCAGGGGCTGCAACAGTGGGCTGAAGCATAGCAATGATCATGAGGATGGTGCAGGACCAGGCTGTGTTTCGTTCTGTTGTACATAGGGTCACTATGAGTTGGAACCAACTCGATGGCACCTAACAATAGCAACATAGCCTTACTGCCCTCTTCAAAGGTACCGCATATTTGCTATCGAGCAGATCCGTGGAGTGTGGAGGCCAGAGCTCAGTAGCAGCTGAATTCTAGGCCTACAGGGCACAGAAAACAATAGTGTTTTCTCCACTCCCATGCTGAGTGACCTAGGAGTATTATCTGGCAGGTACGCTTTGTATTTCTAAAGCACAGCACACCCATTCATCAAGGCAGCTTATCATGGTCACTACTTGTCTAGGATATGTGCAAGGTGGACTAGTACATGAATGGAGACTTTTAAATGTGGCTCTTTTTCTCTTTTGCCTTTAAGTTTCCCAGCCTGAAGATCAAAACCTAAAAGTGAGAATGTAGATAGAAGCCTTCCCTCCCAGTCACTCCAGCCCACAGTGGTCTCTAAACTCCTATGGGAGTCAACACATGGCATACCCAGATTCTTGCCTCACAGTTGTAGGGTTTTTCAGGGCAGCATGTGAGGAAGGATGGTATAGGGGAAAGAGGTGAATTTTGGAATCAGATTAACGAGGGCTCAAGTCCATGTTCTACTAACTTGTCAGCTGTGTGATCTTGGTGAAGCCACTTTTCTGATTCTGAGCTTACTTGTCTTTAGATGGCGTTAACAATACCTGCCCTGCAAGGTTGTTGGAAGGATGAAATATGGTAACAACTGTGAGGTGACCAGCACTCTGCCTGGCCTATGGCCGGCCCTCGATAAATGGTAGTTCTTATTTTACTAATTAAAATATAGTTCTTAGAGGACAAGAATGTCTTTGAATTATCCTTAGCACCCGATCCCCTCACTCAACAGCTGCCCTGTGCATCTGATAAAGGCTTAATAACAACTTGTTGAATGAATGTCCACATATACACAAGTGCAGAGCTGCTAGGCGTGCCCAAATTGCTATTATTTTCGACACAAACAACCTCATTCACTTTAGTCAGTAAACAACGAAATATTATTTCTTTCTATGTAATGTGCTATATAGTACAAGGATATCACCTTGGCTTCCGTGAAAACTCTGCCTTCACCTTTAGGTAAATAAGCCTCTTTCTGACTGGTACACTTGTTTAATGGGCCTTCCCTAAAGAGATTTTGCTTTTTTGTTATTCTATTTTTAAATCAGGAGAAGCTTTCAATTTCTGTTAGGAGTAGAACTGAAAAAATAAATCTAAACATGGAACTCCAAAAACTACCTACTTAGTCTTTTTCAGGATTTAATCACGGAAAGTTGGGGCCCCTGTATGTGACAACAGAGGTAATCCTCTACGATTTTGGGGAGCCCACTTTGAGGGATTATGAGACTTGTTGCTGAAGACCAGCTTCCTAAATAGGCATTATATTGGCCTGGCCTGGCCTCTCCCCTCATCCCCAGATCCTCCAACCCACAAGACCCAACTCAAGTTACCCTTCTCTGTGCTCGCCACACTCCTGCCGCTGTGGTCCTGTGCCCACTCATTACAGACTTTCTGCTTTTTGGTACACTTAGTATTGTTTAGCAGTTACCTTTGTCTCTCCAAGTAGTTTGCAGATTCCCTGAGGGCAAGATCTATTTTGCCTGTCTCTTCATGCATCCCTGCTACAATATCTGATTACTTATCAATCGGTCCCAGAAGGAAGAGATGGCACAGTGAACTCAGGGTAATTGGAGGACATTTTAATAAAGAGGACTAGTTTCCCACATGGGCAGGCTGTCTGGGAGCCGCAGGGGATGTGCACTAACTCAGGCCAGTGATGGCAGGGCTGGGCCTGAAAGTTGGAGGAGGGGGTACCAGGACCCGAGGTGAAGGCTGGGGCATGGGTTTCCTTGAGAGGATGGACCCTGCAGAGAGTGTCTGCCACTCCCCCTCTGTCTCCTGCATGTAACTGTAAGCAGGAAGGAAGGAGCCCTCCATGTAGCCCAGGGAGTCAGCCGCTGGGCTAGAGCAGAGGGCATATGGAAACCGTCAACATCATTACTCCTAGGGGCAGGCACCTTGCTGGGTGCTTGGGGTCCCTCCCTTTTGGGATGCACAGTTTTTCCAGTGGTGAGTGCCATGTGGCCATATGGAGTTTAAAAAAAAAGATTGTCATCAAGTTGATTCTGATGTCTCACAGGAGGGAAATCCTCCTCCCTGAGGTGATCGGGTGCTTATTAGAGGAGGCGACATCTGAACCAGGCCTTGAACATTTCATAGGGTTGCATCAGGGCAAGATGGACACAGAGGGCACCAAGGCGAGAACAAATGGGGTCAGGAAAGTGGGGGAGTGTAGAAAATCCAAAGTATACCCAGAGAATGGAAACCAGATGGCTTCGGCCAGTGCAGAGGGCTTACATAGGACAGCATGGGGACAGGCCTGAACAGGTTCTCAGGGCTGGGCCAGGCCTTAGACTGGTTCCTCACCCTGCAACGTTTATCAGCACCAGGTAAATTGTCACTCAGATAGTCATTCATTTGGTAGAGATGGCCCAAGAGAAGCCAAGAAAGTGGCTTCTTGATCTACTTGGCAGTGACATGGCCAGGAGGTCACTGTGGATTGAGACAGGGCCAGGCCCAGTAGGAAGAGAAGGGCAGTGTTATGGATTGAATTGCATCTCCCCCAAAGCTAGGCTGAAGTCCTACCCCCTGTACCTGTGAACGTGATCTTGTTTGGAAATAGAGTCTTTGAAGATGGTACCAGTTGAGGTCATGCTGGGGCAGACCAGTACCAACTAGTTGCTATCGAGTCGATTTTCACTCACGGAGACCCCATGAGTGGTCTCCTATGAAAGAGGAGACAAGACACAGAGACACACAAACACACAGGAAGAATGCCGTGTGATGGACAGAGACAGAGCGGTGAGTCTACAAACCAGGGAACACCCAGGATCACTGCTGTCACCAGAAGCTGGGAGAGAGGTGGGAACAGATTCTCCCTCAGAGCCCTCAGAACCTGATCTCCGACTTCTCGCCTCCAGAGCTGTGAGGCATGAATTTCTGTTGTTCTGAACCACTCACTTCACTATGGCAATCCTAGGAAACTCACACACACTGACATATGGATTGTGGCTGAAAGGGGTTAAATCTAAGAAAGAGGCTGGGCCAGCCAGGTGTGTGGGGTTGAGCCTGAAAGGCTAGAACCAGCCTAAGGCACCTGTGACTGACAGGAGTAGGCACAGGGGGCCTGAGGCACCTCCTCCGCGCCTCTGTGGGCTGTGGCCAAAGCTGGTCACAGGCCCCGTGGGGATAGCGGATTTGGGCTGGCACCAAGACTCCAGGGTGTCCTCCCACTGGATACGGCTTGTCCGTAGCCTTTCCTCTCCTCAGAGATTCCACTTCGTTCTTTTCCCACCTGTTGCTCCAGCTTGGGGGCCTTTGTCTTGAAGAGGAAAGCCAGACTCCTCTTTATCTAATCCAGAATTCACATTGAGTGAGCCAGTGACAGTAATGATAGTGATACTTCTGGGTGCTAGAATGTGAAAGAGGAACGAGAGTAGGCGTGAGCAGCAAGGGAGCCTTGAGAACATAAGGACTGGACTAGATTCCCTTTCAGGTGAAGTCCAGGCACTCCTGGAAAGCTGCTGTATGTGTTTTCCACCTCTCTCCCCTAGCCTCAGTTTCCACCGCGCTTCCGACAGCTAACAATTAGACCGAAGAAGCATGTGGCATTGCAGTTTTGAAGGTTACCTCACCCTCATGGGCAGCCAGGGGAATCTAGGCTACTAATCATTACTTGGGGGTTGCTTAATGAGCCTGACATGGTCTCGTTCTTTGTGTAGTGATGTGGGAAGGATCATCACAGACTCAGTTATCACGGGAATTGCAGAGTATTGAAACTAGACTAAATCCTAAAATGACCTGATCTAGTCTTGTTTAACAGTGGGGGAAACCAAGGCCCAGAGATGGGAAGTGACTTGCCAAGGTCACAAAGCTAGTTAACAGCACAGAAGTAAATTCCTCATTAGCCTAGGGATGATATCAGTAAAAAATATTGAGAATATTTTTCCCACTTTGTGCCTTCCAAATTTGTTTTTTTGATGTAAAACACATACAAACTAAAAGTTCTATGGTTTATTTTATTTTACAAGGTTAGAGGATCAGATTAGGAGCTGAGGAGATCACAGTTCTAGTCCTGATCCTGCCATTAGCTGCAGAACCCGGGGCAAAGCACATCACCTTCCTGAGCCTCAGTTTCCCCATCTGTAGTAGAAGGGGTTGGACTAGATCAACTCTAAAGCCTCTTGGAGCTCTGTCACTCTGTGATTCTCAGCAAGTCCAGAGCTCAAATTACACATTTGCGGAAGACACTTGCATTAAGTTCAAGAGGAACCCGTGTCCCCTCCTTAAAGAACGATCAGCTGCTTTTATCGAGCAGAGACATGAGCTGAAACAGATCCAGAGATTTCCAACCCAGAGACTTGCTGCTTCTCCACCAAGAAACAACCAGAATCTTCTGACCCGTGGAGCCCTGGAACACATGAATCAAAATAGTTGTGTGATGTCATGTCATAATGGGAATGTGCCCCAGCCAATTGTTGCCAAGAATTGTCTGTGCAGGGTGGTTTCCTTTTACAGTCTTTTTAAAGAGACATCGTGCCGGTCTGCACATGACAGTCCCTTTGGAAGGGCTGGCGCTTCCTTTGCATATTTAGTCTTCCCTCCTTTTTAATGTTCAGCAGAAAAAAAAACCTGGCGTTTATCAGTGAGTGGCTGACCTTAGCTACATAAACAAATCCACAGGCAAGTTCTGAGTGTGCTTCCGGCAGCTTTTTGCCTACTTAAGGACAAGAGCGGCTGATAGCTCGGAGCACGGCCAGAGCCAGCTGGGGCTGCTGCAGCTCTGGTGGCCTCGCACCGGCCGGCAGGACCGACAGCGGCGGGATTCTCCCGTGTGCACTGCGGCTGTTGGCCCTGGGGCGCGACCCGCTGCTGCGCTAGGTGGAGGACCTCAGGGAGGACTTGGGGACAGCCAGCTGCCACCAGAGGCAAGCTGCGCCGAAGAGGCTGGGGTGAGCTGTGCCCACCCGCCTGCCCGGCGCCCTGCACCTGCCCAGCCGATGCTGCGCCCCTGCGGGCCCCCGCCACCTGGGGCTGACACTGGTCCTACCGCTCCTGCTGTGCACACCTGTTGCTGCACCCCCAGCCGCAGCTACTTATGAAGCGCTTTGGGAGTCTCAGGGGCAACAAGAAACACAAGGACCAAAACCGGAGCAGTGAGAGGCGCCAGTCAGAAACTCATGGCCTTTTTGGTAGGACCCTGCTCTTTCCCCCAATTCTTCGGTGGGCTGGGCCAGGGGGTGGGTGCAGGGGGGCGCCCCGGAGTGCACCTCGTCCCAATCAATACCTAGGTCTGCAGTCCCGTTTGACTGTGGTATAATCCATCGATGGGCGTGGTTACCTCCTAATTAATACCTAGGTCTGCAGTCCCTTTTAACTGTGGTATAATCCATTGTTGAGCGTGGTTACCTCCTAATCAATACCTAGGTCCACAGTGCCCTTTGACTGTGGTATAATCCATCGTTGAGCGTGGTTACCTCCTAATCAATACCTAGGTCTGCAGTCCCTTTTAACTGTGGTATAATCCATTGTTGAGCGTGGTTACCTCCTAATCAATACCTAGGTCTGCAGTCCCTTTTAACTGTGGTATAATCCATCGATGGGCGTGGTTACCTCCTAATCAATACCTAGGTCCACAGTCCCCTTTGACTGTGGTATAATCCATCACTGGACGTGGTTATAGGCACAGATTGGTAAGTGTGATGCTGCTGTCCTGAACGCCAAGCACGTCTTTCTCTCTCAGACGGTTTGCTTTCTCCTGCCCCACTTGACCGGTGAGAACACAGATTAGTGATCAGCCAGATGGTCATTCATTTAAGCACCAGCAGGGGCTTGGGAAGAAGTAAGAATTGGGTTTCCAACTATCAACAATAAAACGTGCACATGTAGAGAAAACTAGTCTTAGAGGTGAGGAGGAGGACTTCTTCACTCCCCTGGCCCCGTGACCGAGCAGCCTCACAGATCAAGGGCTCATGTGGGATGGGAACCAACACCTGCCGAATCTGTGCCCCTAGCTTTGTGGTCTTCCTGGATTCTGGAACCTTCTCCATGCACAGGGGTTGGGACCAGCACTAAAGTGTGGTTGCTCTGACATGTGGTGAACCATCTATGCCTGTTTAGGGTGTGGAGTGGGTTTTGGCTGTGTCTGCCTGGCACCATGCAGGTAGATTCCACAGCATTCGGAGCTTGCTGGGTGCCTGGTTAGGACCTAAAATTATGTGGTAGATTTCACTTTTATTAAGAGTCAGACTTCACCCAGTACTGATTAGTACTGCTTTCATGACATGGGATAGTCCTGAAAGCCCCTCTGTGAGATGGGCCAGCAGCTGGCTCCCACGCTGTTGTTTTTCTGCCAATCACATTCAGAGTTGGGAAGAAACAGCCACCAGATAAGAAAAGGTGGGGAGGCTCAGGGGCATATTAAATCACACCCCTTAACTGGAATCTTAACATGTTAAGTGGCAAAAAATTTCTGTGTAGTAGGGGAAAGACGTTGGAAAAACCTCTGGGCAGTAAATGAAAACGGGAGTAGTAAGAAAAGAAGGTAAACATGAAATCAGCCTTGTCTCTTGCTGTATTCAGTTCAGCAGGCATTTATTGATGGCCCCTGGTAACATGGAGTCCCTAGGTGGTGCAAACGGCTAAGCATTCGGCTGCTAACTCAAAGGTTGGTGGTTTGAACCCATCCAGAGGTACCTCAGAAGAAAGGCCTAGCGACCTACTTCCAAAAAAACCAGCCATTGAAAACCCTGTGGAGCACAGTTCTACTCTGGGGTCACTGTGAGTCAGCTGGACTCCAGTGGTGTGTGTGTGTGTGTGTGTGTGTGTGTGTGTGAGTGTGTGAGAGAGAGAGCGAGAGCGAGCGAGTGAGCGAGAAACCTTAGTGTTATGGTGAGTACTTTAGGGAGCGCAAGATAAGGGCATGGTTCTTGTCTTCAGGAGTTTTCAATCTGGTAAGGGGGGGAAATCCCATGAAAAGAACTAGAGAATACTATCTAATCTCCCTCTTCGAATGCAAAAGTGAATTTACATGGGAATAGGATGCCACCTATGGGAACTGAGACAAGCAGAGATGAGTATGACTGCGATTCATAGACGTGGTTTAAGGAGAAGACACTTTTAAAATTATGAGAGTAATAAATACTCATTTACTATAGAATTAAATCTAAACCTGTTATTTAACTAAAAATCTGGTTTTGCTAATGAGGATGAAAGGGTTCATTATTAGAAGGCTGTTATTTGCCAGACAGCTTGTGTTTAAAATTTGGCTGTCGTCCTGTCTCCTCCGCTTCTGAGATCAAAAATAATATTTGCATCTCAACCACGTTTTGTAAGTGGTCGAGTGCCCATGCCAGCCCTGACCACAGGGCCCTGCAGTGGGGCTGGGAGGAGAGGAGACTGTGCACCTGAGGGAGCAGACTGGCTCAGCCACAGTCTGGGGCCACACTGAGGCAGCGGGAGCTGGGTCTGGAGGCTTACGGAATGTCCTGCCTTCTCCTTGAGTCAGCCTCAGCTCGAGCCGCCCAGAGCAGGGCCGAATGGGAGGTGTTCACACTTCCAACACCCAAGATGGGCTGGGTGTGGACACCCATGGGGGAAGAATCAACAGTCTAGGAATGTTGGCAAGGGGATCTCACCACCTCTGCCTACCTAAACCATACCCACCACTCAAGCCCATTTTAGCCATCCCTATCTCTAAGACCATCACCCATTCTGTGATTTCCTGGCTTCTCAAGGACAGGGACCATGTCAATGAAGGAGCGTTTTATTCCTGTGCTAGTCCCAGCGCTATGCAGCACAGCAGGTTCCCATAAAGAACTGCTGGTTCCGTAAGGGGTTGAAGGTCCTCCACCCCACAGTCATCCCTGCTGCAGGATTTTTGTCTCTGAAGTCCGTTTCAAAATAGTTACTCCTCTAGCTAAAAGAATTTTAGAGGAGGCCTCTTCTTCCCCTTGAAGTTTGGGAAAATACCTTCTGCTTATCCTCCATTTTCCCCCAAATACAATGTACTCAGGTTGGCAGGGGTCTCTGCAGGTCCCTCTTGCTCCCCGAGCATCCCCTGAGCTGTGCCAGTCTGCTCCAGGAACCATTCCAGGTGGAGCAGCTTCTCATGGGAAGAGCTGCACTTGGCTTCATCCTGTTGATGTGCCCATGACTCCCCATGTCAAGAGACAAACCTCTGTTACTCACACACACACACATGCATGCATGCGTGCACACATATACCCACGCATGTACCCACAGAGCTGGCCCTATAGCCTCTTGACCATCCAGAACAACCAGAGAGAAGCAAAGCATAGCAGATCAAGAATTGCTACGTCCATGTGTACTTGCCTGTGGGTGGCATGCCCATTTGAAAGTAAGTGGCTCTCATAATACTGACATTTATAATACTTGAAGCCTGGTAATAAAATCACCCTTTAAAGCCTTGATTCATGAGAAGCTCTTCCCTTTCTTCTTCTCTTTTTAAAATAACATTGTATTTTTGGTGAAAGTTTACACAGCAAACTAGGTTCCCATTTAACAATTTCTACACAAATTGTTCAGTGACATTGGTTACATTTTTCACAATGTATCAACATTCTCATTATTTCTGTTGGAGTTGTTCTGTTTCCATTAATGTAGTTTCCCTGACCCCTTACCTTCTCATCTTTGCTTTAGAGTAGTTGTTGATCTTTTGGTCTCATATAGATGATTTTTTAAAGGAGCACAGCACTCACAGATGATAGTCCTTATTTCGTAAGCCATTTTGTTATTTAGCTAAAAGATGACCTCATGGAATAGTTTTGGTTCAAGGTTTAAAGAGTATCTTAGGGTGATAGTCTCGGGGTCCTCCAGTCTCAGCTGGTCCAGTAAGTCTGGACTTTTTAAGAATTTGAGTTCTGTTCCACATTTTTCTCCCATTCTATCAGGATCCATCTATTGTGGCCCTGATCACAACAGTTGGTAGTGGTAGCCAGGCACCATCTGGTTCTTCTAGTCTCAGGGTAGATGAGGCCGTGGTCCGTGTAGACTATTAGTCCTGTAGTTTCTTCTCTGAGTTTTTGGTTTCCTTATTTCTCTTTTGCTGTGGGCAAGTAGAGACCAATAGTTGTATTTTAGATGGCCACTCGCAGGCTTTTAAGACCCCAGACACTACTCACCAAGCTAGGATGTAGAACATAAACTTTATTAACTATATTATGCCAATTGACCAAGTTGTCCTACAAGACTATGACACTTCAAACCCAGAAAACCAATCCCATGAGGTATTTGGTTATGCCCAAGAAGTATCCATAACTGTGCCCCCTATATGCTTTATTATATATATATATATGAATAGGTATGCATATACATATACATATGGATACATCTATGCACACATATGGAGCCCTGGTGGCGCAGTGGGTAAGAGCTCAGGCTGCTAACCAAAAGGTCAGTAGTTCTAATCCACCAGCTGCTCCTTGGAAACCCTATGGGGCAGTTCTACTCTGTCCTATAGGGTCACTATGAGTCAGATTCAACTCGATGACATTGGGTTTGTTTTGTTTTGTTTTTGTATACACATATATGCATACATATATACATATGTAACCACACATATATTTTTGGTTGTTGCAAAATTAGATATGTCATAGCATTTACCAAAAACACCCTTTTTTCTTGTGTACTTCTTAGTGACATCATTTACTTGGTGACGCTCCTCCCTTTCTGCTTCAGACTGTAATGCCTGCACAGTTCCCACCTCAAATGGAGAGGGATGTATTGCTTCTTGGACAGAAGTAAAACTTTTGTGTAAAGTTTTCATGCTCCGTGTGATGGAGAAGTGATGGCTTTGACTTAAGCCTTTCATTTTAGCCTCTTTGGCAAACAGATATCCAGATGATGTCCACAACAGCATGTGGAAATAATACTAAGAATGTAAAAAATTGACTGTAGCAACTGCATTGTCAGGAAGTCATTAAACAGGACTCATTTGGATCTTCCCTTGTACTCATATGGGCTAGTGGAGTGCCGTGTGCACATTGCACAATCGGTGATATGCTTCTAAGAAATCTGTCAGCTTTTAATACTTCCTGACATCCACATGACCTCTTCCAAGGGAGAGTGTTAGGTGTCACTAAGTTTCTTAGCTTCTGCAGGAAAGCTGGGGAAGAGTCCCCTAAGGACGGGAATTGAAGCATTTTCAAGGAACTGGCTTTTACCCCTTATGTAGCTAGGGTCTGAGTAAAGAACCAGAGATATCCCCTCTGACGCCATGCTTGGCTTTTAAAATGACCTCTTCCTGTTAGCCCTCCTCAGTATGACCATACAGTGCCTTCCTGAGCAAAACCTCAGGGTTCTCATCACCCAGATGCATTCCAGTCACCCAAACCCTGCTGGTCACAGCTCTGGTGTCCCATTAATGCCAGTGGAGCCTTCTGCTGCATATGGCCCGTGGGGAGGTCCAATGCTTGACTCAAGTGGTGGGTGAGCCTGAAAGTGAGCTCTATCCTCTGTACCCATCTCTTCCTGTCCTCTCCTCCTTTGCTCTCCCTCATACCCTGGGGATCCAGAAGCTCCTGCTGCCTCTGGCTGCTCCCTTTCCTGCCTGCCTACTGGTGCCCCGACTGGGTTTGCCCAGAAATAGCCAATATTCATTCATTCACAGGGCACAGAGCCGCCCAGCCCCAGAAGACTCCTGGAGGTGGGACATCTCGGTTTGTAAGGAGGGGTCTTTATGGTGGGGATTTCAGATACTGCGGCGGTCAGTTGTGGAGGTGCTTGGAATTGGAGCAGAGAGCTCACTGAGGCTCACAGTTTAGGGACATGGCGTCTCTACTATAAAATCAGTGAGACAGGCTGGTCGCTCCCTTCGCTCCACTCTAAGCCTTGCCTGGAGTGGCTCTTCACCTCTCAGTCCTGTTTTCCTTTATGCGGCCAGCACCAAGCACTGCTGGGTGGTCCCTGAATGAGGGACCCCTTGTGTACAGCAACTGGAAGGATGAACTAGAGAAGGAATCCTGGGAATCATAGCTAAGCCCCTTCAGATTCACATTCTTCCCCAGGATGCTGTAACCCACCCAGTAAGCCAGCTGGTGTAACCTCAGAGAGGCAGGTCCCCGGGTGGCTCAGGGGTGTGTTGCAATTCACTTGCAGGCTCTGGGCCTCAGCCCCTTCCATGCACTGAAGCTTCGAGAGGTGAGGTGAGGATGGAAGGAGATAATTGCAAGCTGAAGCTGTAACTATCGTGTGCCCCATTCCCTCTTTGCCACATAGCACCGTGCAAGTCAGGATGCTCACACAGACACGTGTGAACACCTAGAAACATCTACCAACAAGTGGTGAGTGTGTATAAGACACTCGTGAAGTGACGTCCCCACAGGGGGAGCTCAGGGCTGTAGGCATGAGGCTTCCCAGAGGGAGAGTGATCTCTGGCAAACTTTCCTCTGAGGGCCTGGCAAATGGTTCAGGGCCCATGGTTATCTTTCAGTGTCAAAAGACGGTAGGACAAAAGATGGGCAAGTGTAGAGAAACAAGAAAAAAGACTCACAAAAGAGGATGAATTCAAAATAATAGTGCAGCATTATTCACAAGAGCCAAAAGATGGAAACAGCCCAAGTGCCCATCAACAGATGACTAGATAAACAAAATGTGGTTTATACACACGATGGAATATTACTCAGTCATAAAGAGAAAAGAAGTCCTGATAACATGCTACAACATGGGTGAATCTTGAAACATATGTTGAGTGAAATAAATTAGTCACAGAAGGACAAATATTGTATGATCCCACTTATATAAAATTCCTAGAATAGGTGAATGCGTAGAAACCAAAGTTTATTAGTGGTTACCAAGGGCTAGGGGAATTATTGCTGAAGGGCACTGAGTTTCTGTTTGGGGTGATGAAAAACTTTTGGAAATAGATAGTGGTGATGGTTGCACAACACTGTGAATATAATTAGTGCCACTGAATGGTACACTTAAAAATGGCAAATTTTATGTTGTATATATTTTACCACAATAATTTTTTTTTAATATTGTCACCTTGGCCAGGCCATGATTCTCAGTGGTTGGCAGTTATGTGATGATGTAGTCGTCCCTCATGATGTGATCTGATGTGATCAATCAGTTGTAAGGGGAGTTTCCTCAGGTGTGTGGCCCACATCCAATATATATGGACATTCTGGCAAAGCTCACCAGCTTTTGCTCACTTTGGATCCGGCATCCAGCTCATCATCATCTGACCACTGGTTCTTGGGATTCAAGCCAGTGGCCTGACATATTGCCTGCTGATCTTGGGATTTGTCAGCCTCCACAGCCTGTGACCCAGCAGCCTGCCATCTTATCTGCCGATCTTGGTTTCATCAGCCTCCTGCAGCTACATGAGTTAGGAGAAGCCTCCAGCCTGGTGCCTAACCCACAGACTTGGGACT